>NW_010972775.1:600184-664680 GCF_000737465.1 Haliaeetus leucocephalus
ATAACAAAAATGCTTTTTTTGTGACAGCCCCCCCCCCCCCCCCCCCGAACAGCAAACATCAGAATAGCAAGATCCCCATGAAGATGTTGAATTGCTTTGTAATCTAAGCTCTGCTTTGAGGTTTAGCAGCAGTAGTGGATCCCTCCAGGTACATGGCTCTTGCCTTTATTTGGCTGGTGCCCAAATGCTGATCCTGTTTCCATGGTGGTTCTTTTTCATGTTTCTCAAAATTTTAGCGGTATTGGATTTCTGACTAATGTATTGTTTCAAAGCACGGGCTTTACACGAGAGATTTAACTTCTGAAAAGGTCAGTTTACAGTGAAATTCGGTTTTAACTATGGAAAAAGCAACACCTGTTAATTGAGTGGCTCTTTTTTGGTACACTGGTAAATGTTTTGCTAATATGGGTTAATTAGGTAGCACGCTGTAATTGGGCAATAAGCCATACATACTGATAACAGCAATTAGGTGTAGGTCCTTACAGAAGCTGTACTATTGTTGCTTTTTGCCAGTCACTATAGCTTTAAGAACTCCTGTTTGCTCAAATATCAGATATTTCTATTGCACAGATGTGATGCTAATTATTGCTGTGGGGAAGGAGAAGCAGCATGTCTGAAATACGAGCAAACAAGTCTCTGATAACAGTTTTGTCCTGCAAAGATGAATGGCGTGCCCTCTGCTTTTTGGCTTTTTTATGTGGTTTTGGAGAAGTTAAGCACCAGTGAATGCTTTTAGTGACACAGGAAGAACAAAGTCATGCACTGATAAACAAGGGGGAAAATCTATTTTTCCAATTCCCCAAAGAATTTCTTTTTTTTCAGGTGTTGTGTTTTCACTCTAAGCTGCTCTTGTATTGTCCTCCAGCGCCAGACAGAGGGCTGATTGTTCAGGGAGGAGATGGCATGTACGTATGGAAGCTGTTTTCTGCGAATATCAAGCACGCTGCTTAGGGTTGATCTTTCTTGCTGCAAATAGAGATAGCCCTGGGGATATTACTTTTTTGAAGCACGTGGGAGCAGCACAGTTGGATTCCAGCCCGCAGAGGAGTTGAAATGAGAAGATGAATGCAAAACTCAGCATCTGGCCCAGAGTAGTAAGATGAAGCGGGGTTAATTGATTGCTGTTTCTTCAGACAGGCTGCAGCTTAGGTGGTCTGTAAGAGCTTTGGTTTCTGAAGTGGCTCAATCTGCTAGCAGGGGTACAGTGCCAGTAAAGAGCAGGGGATCTTGCTTGCCATTCCTGGGCCAGACTCTGCATGCTTATGGGGTTTCACTGCCTTTTGTGCAAGGCCAAGCCCTATCATGCAGCTCCCAGTTATCTGCCAGGTCAATTCTCCTGCTGCCTTGGGAGCTGGAGCACGCCTGAAGTTCTACAGTGTGACTTCTGCTGTTATGAGGTCCTGCATCTCCACCCCAAGCTGATAGGAGAACCAGAATTACATAAAACAGCCTGAGAAACAAACTCATTGAGCTGTAAAATTGTGTGCTATCAGTAGGTGCTCACTGCTCAGGAAAAATGGGATTTAACTTGTTAAATTTAGTACTGTGATAAGCCATGGCTGTAAACTTCACTGAAGAAAAGATATCGCCAGTTGACACTATGAACCACCTCCTTATATCGACTCACGGACTTACCCCATGGGTATTTCTTGTATTTACCCAAAATCCTGAACCATGAGCCATGTTAGGGATAAATAAACCTATTCAAATGTCTCATTTTTTCCCAGTGTTTGGCACCCTTATTTAGTAAAGCAATTAAATAGGTACTAATGTAAAATTATTCCAGTTTTGGTAGGTTGGAGGGTTTTCTAAAATAAGCATTAAGTACTGGATAGACCAGACGCTTATTTTAATGCAGAGCTGTAGACTGGAGCCCAAATCTTTTTTTTTTTCTCCAATGCAAACATTATCTGGCATTTTCAAAACAGTGTGTTCAATTATAATTTTAAAATAATGATTAATGCAGCTTTTCTCCCTGCTTGGAGGGAGTGTGGGGGATGGAATGTTAAGAGGGCTACATCCTGTATGTTGCTTGTATCCTCCCTTGACAGGTTACTGCATCAAAGGGATTTTTTGAGAAGTCTGTTTTCATGTGCCACCCAAAGAAATTGTGTAGTGTCCAGAAGTCAGATGTCAGCGTGATTCATGCAGAGGTCTCATGAAGATTCAGCGCGTCTCAACAGTGAGCAGCAAGCCCCAACCTAGAAGAAAAGCTGCTTATTTGTACATTGTCAAGTCAGAGCAGGTTGATCAGATCTGGGAAGGTGCCCCCCCAAAAGCAAGAACCACCCAGCAGACTCCCAGCCTGCAGTTTGAAGCCAGGAGCTCTGCTTTAAAACAAGTAAAACAATAATAAATAAATGAAGATGATAATGGTCTCTGATAGTGGGGCTGGTTTTGTCTCTGCTTCCCAAATAACAAAATAATCATGTGACTATTGGACTAGAATAATGCTAGATGTGGAGGGCATGGGTAAGAGTAGATCCTGTGTAGGATCCACGCTAGGAGCTGCTGTTTGGAGACATGCTCTAGAAAGCACAGCAAATCTCGCACTACGCAATTGATGCGAACTCATGTTTCAGCTGTTCATGGGATCTGGTCTCTCTGCAGATGCTCTGCTGTCTGGGGTGAGCTCTGCTTGGTCTTTAGGACAACTGGTTGGATGTTTGCTCCATTACTCAGCCCTGATCTGTCATCAGAATGTATTATCCATATAGTGACGAACTAGAAGGAAGGGTCAAAGGATTTTTAATTTGTGTCATTTGTGAGAGGTTTGTACTTGTGGCTCAACTTTGGGAATAGTGCACATGAGAGATTGATCAGTTTGGGATCCTCTACTGGTCTGCAATCTGTCCATATATTCAACGCATCTTACTGCCAGGGCTTGAGAAATCCACTCTGTTAGGTTTCCCACGTGAATGCCAGTGTCTTATTCTAAATGAGAAGTGATGCATTATGTAGTTCATAATTGTCAGTGGAACTACCCAAAACTGAGGCATGAACTTAATCGCTGCTCCATCAAAAGCGTTGCCTGAACTTGAAAGGCTTTTGTTAGCACAGTTATATCATCTCAGCTGTATTACAGATCTTTTGTCTTACTAAGATAAGATGCAGCTTCTATTCATGGCTTATTTTACTGTGCAGATTCACTTTCTCTTGTGAGCAGTGCTGCCTTTACTCTTCCATTTTAATACCAGTGCTGCCTTGTAGAAGGAGGAAGAAGAAACCATTACACCTTGGAGAGTGTGATAGAAAAACCGAGGGGTAGATCTCAGTCTGGAGCAAGCCAACAGAGAGATTTTGGGGATTTGCTTTACCTTCACAGCTGGCAAAGCAAGCATTTTGTGCTGCAGCTTTAGGAAGGGTTTGGAGTTCAAAAGCTGGATCCATTTGCACCCCCTTAAGTTTAGAGTCTCCCCATAGTGTGTGCTCTGAAGGGGATGAACTGGAGGATTAATTAGGTCATTTACCTTTGGCTGCTGGCCTGACATCTCAGGCTAGTGTTTTGCTAATCCCAGTTTTTTTAACTGAGGAACTATCTTCTGTCTATTCCTCAGCCTTATGAACCGGACCATGATAGACTGGATTATGGTTCCACATACATGGAAGGTGTTGGCAATGTCTTTCTCTGCCTTGAAACGAGCGTGGAAGAGCACTGTTTCCTCAATATTGTTATCCTATGTTGGTGGGAGAGCCCAAGTGTTGCTAGAAGGTCTGTGGGTCATCACTCCCTGGATGGACTTATACCCCTGCACGTTAAGCGCCAAAAACTACCTTGAAATGGTGCACCTCCAAGATTGTGATGGAGGTCGTGGGATCTGTAGGGGATAGTGCTCCCATGCCTCCCTCCTTGGGTTTTTTGCTGTTTAAAACATCTAACTTTCTCACATATTTGAGCTGGAGCTTCCCTTAGTCTGGCTCAATGTCCTTAAACTGAGCATCTTGATAGGAGTTCAATCCCTATCATGAGGAAGGGAAGAGGATGTAAGTGTCAGTGGGCGAGCTACAGCTGGAGCTGCTGATATGACTCATTTGCTGGTAGTTAATATGGAGCAGATAATTTACATGTATTTAGTCTGCCTTCCCTTAATGTCCTTGCATGTTCTCCCCCTACCAGTTGTCGGATAGCATCAGACTGGAGCCCTTATCTGTCTCAAAGGGTAAAGCAGTTTATCCTGCCACCCCCTTTCCGCTGATTTGGCCTTCCAATTCTTTCAGTGCTTTGAAGCCACTTTCCAATGCCTGAGTGTTCCTGGTGTGATTGCAAAACCTACTTTCTACCCTTCGTTTCCAGCCTGGACATAATAGCTTTTATTAAAAGATCTAAAGAAATAGATTCAAACAACCTTGTATTGCAAGGGTTAATGCTGGAGCTCAGCTTACACATCTGCTTGCATAAAATACTTCCTCTAAGGATATTTAACCTCACATTTAAGTGCCTGCCCTGTATTAAACAGCATTGCCAGTTACTGTAACAGGTTGAAGCTTTCCATAATTTTTTTTGGCTTCCCAATGAATGTTAAAGCAATCTGCTCAGCACAGGACTTGGAGTGGGAGTGCCCGATACAAAAGTCGAAGGCCGGAACTACACTGAGCAATATAGCAGGGACGGTATCAAAAGAAGTTGCATGCAGAAAATATGAAGCTACTGAAAAGTAAAATAAATGGGAAATTTTCCTTGATAAGTATTTCAGGGTTTAAAGATGACTGTTTGTCTTCTCTCATGTTAATAGTGTCTTTAATTTTATTGAGTCTTTTACTGTTGTTGCTGCATGCGAAGAGTATATCTGTACGTAAGGGATGACATAGCATGTTTTTTAGTGGTGACATGTAGATATGCTAGAGCTGCCCAAACTCCTGCCTGCTCTGAAGTATGTTACTCCCTGTCCTGGACTTTCTCAATAGCTGGTCTGTTCTAAGCATCAGCAACTGTTACAGGAATTGGAAAGTAAATGTGTAATAGGGCTGGGGAAAGTTGATGCTACAAACAAGCACTGATAATTTCCAGTATAGATTGCTATTGAATTTTGGAGCTACACAGTCACTCAATGAAAGCATGACTTGTGCTGTAGTGGTGCTAGCAACAATGAGCGAAGAAGGTCAGCCCTTCCCTGTATAAAACCACGGAGAGCTTTGTGCGGTGGAGGCTGCCCTCCTCAAACGATACAGTGGAACTAGAGGAGGTCAGAAGGGTGGCAGAGATGTCAGGACGATGGGACAGATCAGGTACAAGGGCTGCCTGAGCATCCCTCCCAGTGGTATCCCTTCCAGGAGAGTTTGCTGTCAATCATGAGCAACATGGAGAAGGGGAAGGGGGGGTGATTGCTCAAATTACCTCACAGAGGAACTGGAGGACTTTGAATGATATGACAACTGGCAGCTTCAGAACACACAGATAGATGCTCCTTGACAGATGTAGCTGTGCATCTCTGCCACAGATGCAGGATTGCTAAGGAGGCCAAGGGCTTGGTTCAAACACCAGACAGGTTCCTGGAGGAAAAATTCACCTCCAGCTATAGCACACAGGGATAGTGACTCTGGCTCAGAGTTGTGGAGCCACAATATACCAGCAGCTGGCTGCATGCTTGCCTGGTTATACTCGTCCTAGGCTCTTGCCCTTTGTGCTTGCCAGAGCTAGTATCAGACTAGACACTCCTCCGTATTTTGGGGTCCTGAGAATGGGTTTTGTTCTTCTAGTGTATTTTTTAACATCATTTGTACCATATTGCAACTGAGAATTATTGGCCTTATTAGATTACGAGGATTGCCTTTGTGCCACTGGCATACAGAAGGCATTTTATATGTGCTGCCTGCCTGTTCATAGAGGAAGAAATAAAAGCTATGTGTTGGTACAAAGGTTATTTTCACATGCCTTCTTGCAGTAGTCACTTTGATATGTAGCACTATTATGCTAGTGAAACTTCCTATAGATCATAGGATAAAATTGTTAGGTGTCCAGCAGATTCAAGACATTTCTGAAAGAAATGATGCTCTGACTCTTCATTTTTTGTTCCCCAGACTTTTTTGGCGTGATGTGGATAATAAAACCTAATGTGTCTGGGATGCCTCCTCAAATGCTTGCATCGAATACAAGTGCTGCCATAAAACATGATTACTTTATGCTGAATGGAAGATAGTGTTTGCTTGCCCTGGTGAACTGCTGCAACTTACTATTTTGAGGCTTACACTGTGTTAAAGACGTGAACTTCAGTGGGGAATTGAGAAAAGACAGCTCTGTCATCAGTGATGCTCTTCTGTGTTGTATCTCTAGCTGCAAATGTTGAATGTGGAACTAAAAGGTTTTTTTCCTTTTCCTTTGCAGGTAAAAATCTCTACACCAATGAATATGTAGCGATCAAACTGGTAAGTAGAAGCTTCAGGTGTTCTTAAATGGCTTGCACTTAATATTAAAAATTCAGACTAAAAGCAACTCTCTCACTTTGGGCTTAATGCTGCTCTCACCCTTAGCTAGAATAACTTACTTAAGCTAAGATAAATTCTTGAGAACATTTAAAAATGAGGAAAAAACCCCATCCCTCCACCTGCTGAACATTCTTTTGTACCTAAATGGTCTGTAGCCGTCTTACACCAGTGAGAGACTTGTTCCTTTTTCCAAGCTGACTACCAGGTCCCAGTGAATGGCACTGATTGTGGGTTTGCCACCTCTTCCCGCTCCTGGGTTGAGCCTTTCTGTTCAGGACTCTTATTGATTCTCCAGATTCTTATCTCCCTCTAGATGGGCTGTTGTCAGAGCATTTGATTAGGAGTCTGGCACTCTGCAGCCTGCTGCTCCAGTTTTGGAGCCGAGAGGCAGGAAAGGGGGTGTTTCAATGGTTAAAATTCCCTTGGGGGAGAGTAACAGCTCAGTCTGGTATGATGCCAAGAGACTGCAGATGTAATAGGCAAAACAAGATTTAATTTAGCGAAGGTTAGTCTTTCCTCTAGTTGATTTGGGTGGCCTAGGATATATAGCCATAGCATCTTCAGAATTATTTTCTCCTTTTATGTCATAGGATACTAAAAATGAACCAAATTGGCTCACCAAAGCATTGCAGGAGTTGTGTTAAAAAACCCAAGTCCCAACAGTAGCGAACTTCAGACCTTGTGCAAGCAGTTTTGTTCACATCTCTCTTCTCATCCAGTATTACAAGCCTCAGTACCAGTAATCAGATTATTTTCTGCCCTGCAGTCAATGTAGCCCTCCCCAGGTGCATGCAATGACAGTTTCCATGTTTCTTCTATGCTGGACCAGCGAATGGTCCAGGTAAAAAGTCTTCTTCTGAAGACTGCTTCAGGGTATGAAGGCACTGTGGTCAACAGTGATTTGGAGTAGGAGTCTAGGAGATGGGGACACTCTCTAAATCATAGCTCTTCCAGATTTATAAAATCATAGCCCAGTAGTTTGTGTTTATGCCTTAACTTTTCCTGTCTATAAACTAAGACTTTCATTAGTCTCTTGGGGTTTTCAATTTTGATGTCTTCAGTTGATGTGCTCTTTTCTCATTGGTATGCTCTTTAATCACAGATTGAAACCCTAGAATCTGAAGTTAAAGTTGTAGTGCTAATTTGATATTAGCAGCACACATGCCTGTTTGCCCAACCAGTGTGTCTGGCAAAATGACGGGAGTCATTCAGATTACAGAAGATCAAGATGGACTTGGTGCATTAATTCTGATCGCGTTCAAGTGCCACAGATTTTATATCTCTAGCATTCTCCTTATACGATGCGCCGTAGATGAAAAATAATTAGGGCTTTGCAGGAGGGACTTGTTTTCAAGCCTGTTGGCAAATGTCAGAAGATATTCCCTAAAATAAACAAACACCTGCAGTGGAGCTTAGGTTGTCCTTGATATGGATCCACATCAGGAAGGTGGACTGGTGCTTGTTGAGTAGCTCGCTTTTTAGGCAAATCTGACAATAGAAAATGCACTGTGTACACAGGCCAGGTGTTCTATTGAATCAATAACGCTTCTAATTTGCTTTCAAAGATAATCCCACAAAGTTACAGTATCGGAAGGCGTAAGGAAGTAATACAGGAAAAACATAGCCGTATTAATCCAAAGGATGCTTGTTTCTCTCAAAATACTGCCTGCAGTGACACCTCCCAGTAACCTGAAACCTTTCAATAGCCATATGGCAGACCTGGATGGCATTACCTTATTGCTACCTTAATCTTAGTTATTTTTTCTGGTAGTATTCTTTCTTCCCCCCAAAATAACTGACTGTTAAAGCAGATAAAACCGGAGTGTGTTGCAGAGTATTTGCCCTGTTGTGATTCATGCTTAATAATTTCTGGTCCTTCACATTTGAAGGACTGGAATTGCCATCCGGTGGCCATCCAGGCATTTGCATACCTGCTCCATTTCTCAGAAGATTAATGAGGGAACAGTAGAAGAGATAGGGTTTTTTTGGTCTCCTAATCTTAGACCATATTCCTCAGGAGTAAGAATTACTTGGCCTCCCTAACAGCAAATATGTTTCTCTTACATGTGTATTTAAGTGTAATTTTCTTTATCCTTTGAATATTGTGGACTAGTGGTAGAATAGCTGCTTTCAATGTACTTGAAGGCAACATTTTCTTTTTATCTACATTGCTGGACCAAGTCAAAACTCTGCTCCAAGTCCTTCTAGCTGTGTGAGATCGTCTTCTGCAACTGCAACCCTGCTGGCTCAGCTATTCGTGCCTCCTGTCATGATGTTAAAGCTGGAAAATTAGAGAATTGTGTAATGGATGCCAAAGAGCTGATCAGAAAGTGCTGTGAAATTCAGTGCTAATGTCTCATGGTTTCTCTTTGGGGTTGAGGATTGTGCTGCATCTTGGAAAATTGCTAGCGGTGGAGAAGAGTGCCTGTGTTCTGACTTGTGTGGTGTCACCATATAGCTCCTTCTCCTGCTCTTCAGCTGAACATTATTTGGTTAAGGACATCTTGTTCATGGAGGAGTTCGTCTTCTGAAATGCCTTGGTCGTATTTACTGGTTTAATCGTTTGAGGGTTTTTAATGCTGAATTGCAGATAGTAGGAGTTTCTTCCCTGCATGAAACCAGCCCGTTAACATACAGATGTAGTGTGAGCGCAGGTACCAAGCTGTACCCTCTCGTAGTGATCATGATGCCATTAGTTCGAGCTGTGGATCTTGTATGTTAAGCAGTAGCAATTCAGTTATTTTCGCTATAAATGCAACATCTGCCAGCATCCTTGAGCCCTTGGCCTATAGGACAACCATCTGTTCTGGTATGATCTTCTCGGAAGCTGCCACGACTCTGGCAAGTGTTCAGAGCTCAGGCTCCAGCAGCTCCTGATGCAGAAGTGGTTTGGGCTTACTTTCCCTGATGTTGTTACGAGCAGACTCATGTCCTGATACATTAATCCTTCTACCTTTATCCAAATAGTTTATTTAGATAAATAAACTATTCACTGAACAGGCTGAGTTCGTGTTGCCCTAAATCCCTTTGTTTTGAAGGTGTCTATAGACTGACCCTTAAGCCGCCATTAACAATTATCTTAATTTAAATGTGATTTAGATAACAAACTTGGTTTTGCATTGCTTTATATTTGCCTTCAATACAGGTTCAGTTTTGCCCTCAGAAAATTTTTCACTATTGTTTTCTAAGTAGTTAGTTGGTCATATTTGACTTCTGAAGCTTTTAAACATCAGAAAGTTGAGAAGCAACCAGGAACATTTCTTCCCCTTGCTGGCAAATGGAGGGGATGACTTGAGCTGGCGATGAACAGCTTGGCTGGATGTCAAATTGCCTGAATTCCTGTACAAAAATCATTCTTCCAACTTAAAAAGAAGTCTTTAACGTGAAGTTCACGCCAAATGTGGACATTAGTCTTATGCTGCAGACCAGAGGTGAAACAAGACAAAGTAGATCAGCTAAAGCCTTCATGTCCTCCTGTGCAGACAGAAGAGTTGTTCCACTGTACCGAAGATGTTGGCTCAAACTCTTATCTAAGGTGCTTTTGCTCCGATTCATAGGAGCTGACGTGAAACACGAAAGGACTTTTTTTGTGTTGGTCTTAGGGGGCTCCTTTATAGGCAAAATTCTAGATAATGAGTTCATCAAATAGAGGGCTATTTAGCAGGTTTTTGAAATTCAGACTTATTTTGGTGCCGTGCTATGAATTTTATGTAGTTTTGAGCATGGAGCATTTTTTTTTCTCAAAAGCAAGGAAATAAGCAACATCCAAACAAAAATTGAGGGCAGTATTAACTTCCATTTCAAAGATGTCTGGGAAGTAGGTGAATCCACATTACTGCCTGTCCCAAGTGCATAGTTTTATTGAAAATGTAATTTCTCAAGTCTCTTAATCCTCTCCATGTTAACTTTATCTTTTTAGAAGCTTTGTAATCTTACATGTTAATGCCTTTATGGATTGTAGGCATTAAGTTTTGTGCATAAAGCGCAGATGAGTAACAGTTGAGAAATGTAATGTTTCGGGTGTATTGCAGACTTATCAATTTTTATTATTCTGTGTATAAAAATAGAATATTCTTGAGTGTTTTGAGATGTTTGACTGACACCTGCTACTGAAGGGGAAGACTTCTTCCAGTGTTTTTACCAGATACCTGGCTGCACTGTAGTGCTTGCTGCAAGCAAGATTGTACATTTATACAACTGTGGTCTGATTTAAAACACAGGTACATGACTCAACATTTTTCAAAACTATAGGCTAGTGACCAACAAAAATACTGCGGGCAACCACAGTCCACAAAGTGAACTTGGGACTTGATCTTTTGCAACCTTGACTTTCCTCCTACTAATGTCTAGGGTCATTCTTCAAGGACCAGGAGCTTTGTTGAACGATTCTTGAATTTCACTGCCATGAATGAGCTTTGTATTTAAATGAGGAGGTTATTTATCCTCCAGAGTGCAAGTCTTATTGCTTTTTGTTCTCTGCTTATTTAAATGACATCTAATGGTGAAGTCTGTTGTTAGACTTTCAGTCTAGGGTGTTTTATCTTGAAATGTGAAGCATTATATACAGTGACACATCTTCAAGTATAGGATAGAACTCTTTTCAGTCAAACGAATTTTAACCAAAAATTTTTTTTTTTTTTTTTTTTTTTTTTAGGAACCAATAAAGTCACGTGCACCACAGCTTCATTTAGAATACAGGTTTTATAAACAACTTGGAAGTGCGGGTAAGTAAACCTACCTTAAGCTTATAGAAAGTTTGTGATTTCTTTATTAAATCAAACGTCATCATTGTATTTGTTGTGTAACTCTGACTTGAACTCACTGATCTGGACAAATTCTTTTAGCCTCACACAAGTTTTGGAAGAGATTTGGTCAGTATAACATCATAATGATACTGAGTAATTATGTGGATCTAGAAACGTGAGTTAGTGAGGAGTGACTGATATGGGAAATACCCATGTAAGTGTGTTTGTAAAATATAGGAACCTTTGATGGAGGGCAAGTTATTTATGTATAGAATGACAGATTTTAAAAAGGTGACATAAAGTGTTAAAATCTAGGAAATTGTGTAAGAAGCGTAGAGCTTTTCTAATAAAAAACTGAAATACTGTTTTCATTGATGTTTACTAAATCGTAAGAGTGTCCAAAAGCCCATGGGCTCAGTATCCTCTGTGCGACTGTAGTCGACAACAAATACGAGAAGAATATAACAGGATAAGCCAAAGTGGGGGTTTTTGTTTGGGTTTTTTTTCTGGCAAGCTGTCTGATTTCCCTAATACAGGGCTTGAGCTTGTGTCTAATAGTGTTTCGATTTTTCTTCCCTGAATTTATGGTTGCTTTTTAAACCTATATAGACTTCTAGCATGTGCTGTTTCCCATGCCAAGGATTTCCACAGCCTTGACTACCCACTGCACAAGGAAGTCTCTCTGAAGCAAAGACCTCCTCTGCTCCTTCTGTGCCTTGGTCATATATTGACCTTGGGTTTTGGCAAGTTCCCTACATTACTGTAAAATTTTTACACTTTCTTCTGATTTTATTTTTCTTGTTTTCCCTGGATGGACCTAGCTTCCACTGGTAGAGGATGTGCTCTCATATTACCAAAATACTAAGTTGAACAGAATGTAAGATACATCTGCTCTGAGCTCATAATATTCAGTGCCTGAACAGTTGTCCTGCATTTTTCCTTTCTGCTTGTTCCAATTAATTTTTCTAATCCATTTCCTTAATTTTGTGTAGCACATTCTGTGGAGATTGGGTGCTATAGCACTCTACATTTTGTGGCTTCTTTGCTCCTTATAGGATGCAAAATCTGGAATGTGGGAACCAAGTTGTCACTATTGGAAACACTAAAATATTGTTGTTATTTGTTTTAAACAGAACTTGTCCCCTGAAATAAGGTGCTCTTTTCTATGTATTTTGTATTCTGGTGGTAGCATCTGGTACTGTGGACAAAGCTCCTGATAGGTTAATGTCGTTGCTTAATTCCAGTTACCTGTGCTTTTGAGACTTTAGGCATTTCTGCTGAAGCCTGTGTAGTAAATAAATCAAATGTAGGATCACAGAATAAGAAAGAGACTTAATTCTGCTCCTCGGTCCCTACTTGAGTTCAGCTGATGCTTGCCATCTCTGTGATAACCCAGCAAATGTCTTTCATGACACGTGAATGAATCCGTATCTGCTTTTTCTACACCCATCAGCTTTCTACCACGTTTTAAAGATGTTATTGAAGAATTTTAAAACTGATCAAATGTTGGGGGTTTGGCTTTATTTTGGTTAGATTAAGTATTTTTAATGGGTTTTTTCCTGTTTCTAACAAATCTAAACTTTTCATCCTACAATGAAAATTTTTCATCCTACTTACTTACCCACACAGGGCACTTCTCCATGTGCACGCTAATGGAAGTATTTCTGAGTATGCTGCCATCAGACATGGAGATCTTGCCTTCCAGATCTCTCTTCCCCTCTTTCTAGGGGGGGTGCTGACTGTCATCTCAAGCCTTTTTGCCAGTATTTGTCAAGAGACTGTTCAGAAGCCTCATGAACAACATGACTTTTACTTCTATCTCTGTGTGGTCCCACGGGCATCGCAAATGCAGCTCTGATAATGTGTTGAATGCCATTAGAAGCTCTTGTTCTACAGTTTTGCCAAAACAACTGGAAATAAGCCAGGAGCTTGGGTGGAGGATGTGAGCCTCCTCTCTGGTCTCTCCATGTAACTTGGAAGCTGAACAAAATAAATTTTGGTGGAGTCAGACTGCCAGGACCAGGGAGCCTTAACTTGGTGTCTGCATGCCATGCTGAGAATTAGGGGCAGACCGTCTGCTGTAAAAACAGATTGGTGCTAAATATGGGCTGACTTTGGGGAAATAGATGGGTCTGTTCTCAGTGATGTTGTTAATGCCAGGCTCCCCTTAATGGTTCTTGCTTAAAAGCTTCAACTGCTCAGACAACCTTGAACTTCAGTAACCAGGATTGGTTACTTGAAATTATGGTAGACTCGCCAAATGAAAACTGAAGGTGCCCAAACCCATGGTGTGTATGACTCAGAGGAGAGCAACAGTAGTGTTGCATGTGACATACTGTTCAATAAGTTAGCCAATTAGTCTTGCCAAATAACGTGGCTGACTGCAAACCTCCCACCGTTAGCCTAAAAAGTGAGACTAGTAAAAGCATTGCTGTAACACTGCAGTAGCGGCGTGGTCCTCTTATTAGTGCAACTGCTGCGTTCAACTGCATGTACAACCAGATGGTCTCGGTGAGCAGCATCTCTGTGAGAAGTCAAAATTGTCATCACCTGCAGCATTTGGAGAACATTTTTTTTTTTTCCTAATGAGAAGAATTTTAACGGTGATTTCCTTTTTCCTGGATGTTCAGAATAAACATTTTTAAAGTATATTAGTCTTGGATACTGATCATAGGAAAACTTAGGTTGGAAGGGACCAACCTACTGGGCTATGGATCAAGTAAGAATCTTCTTGTAGGATAGCTTTGTGTGTGTCGAAGAAAGATTTTTCATCTCTAGTATGTGACTGGATGTGTCCACGTGAAGTTGGGACTAGCCTGGAGGAAAGTGTTTTGTTGCAGTTGGCCTTCCAAGAGAATGGTCTTGGATGCTAAAGACTGCAGAAAACTTCATCAGGACTTGCTTGCAATGTACCAGGTTGAGAAGCACAACCTCCAAACTCAGGAGCTTAAAGGTTTTGTGCATCAAAACCCCTGCAGAAGCCCAACCAGTGTTGTTAAGGGGGCCTGAAGTGCTCCATCACACTGGTAGGACAAGTGCTATTTTTGGAGAGAAATTTGCAACTAGCTCTGTAATGCTGACTTCGGAGTCTGGTCCTGTAGTACATTGCAAAGAATATTTTTGGTGGACTTTTGCCCCAAAATTTTAGAACAATTCTACAGTTCAATGCCTGAAGGTAACAGTTACCTGCTTCACTTGTTGCCATCATCAAACACTAATGAAATTAGTCTCTCCTTTTTTTTGGCTGTTCAGTTTAGTTTTGCATTTTCCTTGGTGGTGTTAAACAGAGTAGCAAACAGCCCAATAATTCAGGGCTCTGTCAGAAGTTAATTCCTGGGATGAGCTTCCACGTGAGATCTTTCCACGTGAACGGAGGAAGCAGCACAGTTGTGTGATAGCTGCCTCTTCCTTTTGCAGCTGCTCTGTGGCTTCCTGTGCCACACACTCCATCAGCATCGATGTTTAAAAGACTTTCTGACAAGGCACCAAAGTTGCATCTGTTGCCTCCCATCAGCACCAGCTTCTTCATCTGCCACGTGACTCAGATAAAGATCACTAGTCAGCTTGGATTAACTGAGGAGAAGACTGGATTTCTTGTGTCTCATACATCTTAAGACATATTTCACATTAGATTAAGATATACTAGAGCAGTGAAAAATTTGATAAAGGGATCTAAACTGTATGAATGTAGCTCTTTTTGGTGCTTCTCAGAATACTCAGTACCAGTGGATATATCAAATGGATTCAGAAGTAGCTAACAGAGATAGTCCTGGCACAGAAGTAACCAACTAACAGACATGTCTGATGTGCTTCTGCAGGTAGTTGATGCTATCTCTGATCTTTCAATGTCTCCCTGTAGTAAGAGAAACTAATAGCTCCCCTATAATTACCTACCTTGCCCCTCTAAACGGAGGGATGTTTGCTTATAGAAATGGGTTTTCATGATTCTTCCTTGAACTTTTCTACCCTCCAAAAGAAGAGGCAGGGGCCTGCCTGCACAGTGACCATCTGCTAGTCTTCTGTCTCACTGTGGAATTAAATATTTAATAACCTAAAATAGTGTATGACTGCTTTACCTTAATGTAAGCAGTGAAACAAAAAAAAGAAAACCGCAGGCACGGTGTCAAAGACCTGATGGTCAGTCCGTAGGGTGTCTCAGGAACGGAAGAGAATTCCTTTAGGTTTTAGGTAGTCTGGGATACGATCCGTTTGCTGACCAAGATAATTGGAGTAGTTTTAACAATCTCTGTGCAAACTAGTTGTGTTACTCTGTCATCAATCCTGTAAGATGCCGGTGTCATACTGAACTGTTTCATGGTTGTTCTTTGTTGTAAAATCCATGTGAGCATGCACAAACATCCTGACACAGAAGATTCACCCTGGCCCAGGCTATTCCCAGGATCTCGCTTTACTGGTGGTGGCAGAGTCAGTCCTGAATTTTCTTCTTGCTGGATAGTACCTACCTGTGTATGAACATGAGTAGCACAGCTATCCACAAGAAGTTCAAGTGTAATGGGTATTCCCCAAAACTAGGCTCTTGCTCTATGACCCTCTTTGAGGACTGGTTGTTCCAGGTGTTCTCCTGCTCCCCAAGGCTGGTTCCTCGGCTGCTGGGCTTCCCCTTGCTCTGAGGCTTCGTACAGCTACTTAAATCTGCTGCTTCCATACCTCAGGGACAAGAGGAGCTCCCTGTCTGACGTGACTGGATGCTTTTACATCTCCTAGGGCTGCCAGAAGCAGTTTAAGTTTCCAGCATGTTTCCAGTATTGGGTCAGTCACTTGAGCATGTCATTTGTCTCCTGCACTTCAAGTTTGTGGAGTAAAGGCTTGGCTTCTTATCATTCATAAAAAATCTTGAATAATCAGGCCCTACAGCTTGCAGGATGATGAGTGGAGGAGCTCCATCCGCACTGCTGGCTGGTGTTTGAGTGTCTGGTTCCCCGTAAGTATTGGGGTGGGGAAGCTGGGGTTGGCAGAGCAAAACTGAGTTACTTTGACCATAGTCAAACAGACCCAGCTCCTGCATTTCCTGGGCAGTGTACCAAAAGGCAAAGCTTTTGCTTTGCTCAAACTGCCCCCTGCTCACCCAGCAGCATCCCAGGACCCTCTTACTTGGTTTGGGTGAATAAAGCAGTTCACACAGCCTGCAGGAGCCCTGCCAGGCCCATTGGGCCACCTTCAGCAGCTGGGTCCTGCTGGTGGCACGCTAAAGCCTTAACAATTGCATTGGCTTTGTCTTGTGGGCTCTTTTTGCTTATTGGCCTGGTTTGAGGACCTTCAGCAGGAATGGTCTTTTTGTTTTAAGGCCGATTCCAGATTCTCACCTTTCCTTCAAGTTAAACTCTCTTACAGACTTCACAGGGGAAACATCTCTTCCAAAGTTTTTGTTGAAAACTCATCTTTTATCAGCAAGCAGTGCCCGTATTCCTTAGCCTCTGTTTCTCGCTCTTCAGCAGCCTTTGGCTTGAGCTGCTCTTTCCCTTGCGTAATGTGGACACGCAGGAGTACGTGGCCATGCTTTTATCTCTGCCCATCCCGTCATTTGGATTTTTGGCTGCAATCTGCCACAGCTCCTACACATCCTTTTGCATACGCTGGTATTTCCAACCAGCTAGTCTGAGTTGCACGTGGAGATAGATACTGGCCTCCCCTGTTGACCAACTGCTCTGGTCAGGATCTGGGCTGGCAGTGGGGGTTGTGTGCAGTGCTGCTTGAACCTGTAGTGTGAAACGTGGATCCTACTGCTATCAGCTCTAATAGAAAACACTTTAAATGGGTTTTAAAGTAGTGAAGCCTTTTAAACTTTAGATGCTGCTATGTTTCCTGCTGTAGGAACCTCTGTATCCTTACTCAGTGCTGTAAGCACGTATCTCGTCTGCTAAGTGTTTAACATCCCTTAGCCAAAGGGAAGCTGAAGATGCTGTTCATGAACACTTCGAGAAAGCTGTTGTGTTCCAGGGAAGAGAAGCGTGACAAAGCTTGTCTGCACACCGGGGTGCTGGGCTGCCCTGTCTCCCGGATGCGGCAGCAGAGCCCACGGAGCCACTCTGTGTCACTTAATGTGCTGCAGGAGGATGGCTGGATGCTGCAGGCACCTGCCTGTGCAGCCAGAAAGCTGATGCCTCTCCTCATCCAGCTGCTGTCATATCCAATGGAGCTTATGTATCCATGCCTGCAGAGCCTCCCAACAGAAATGGAAGCCAAATGCTGAGACTTTAAGATGAGCTTTGTCCAAAAGCTTTTTTTTTTTTTTTCCTCTCCAGCTATGCTGGTTGGCGGCGAAAAAAAAGACTTATCTCTTTCTATAAGCCTTGCTTTGCTGAGAAGTTGAGGAAACATGTCTGCTGCATTGATGTATACTTGCAAAGCTTTAACTATATCTTTTTTCCCCAAAGTATTTTTGTCCCCCAAACTCTAAGCCTTTTCTAGAGGACAGGGAGCCTACTGTTTCATGACCATTACTGTACCACTCTGAGCCCAGTTGCCTTTCTCTCAGGACATAACCATGGCTGAAAAACATCTTCAGGCAATCAGGAAACTGCTCTTTAATGTTGTGCTTCCACACAAATAAATAATTCACCATGATCCTGGGAAGTATTGACTTTCCAGCAGTGACCAGTAGATGTACAGGAATGAATTTTTGTTGTTGTTACTACATTTCAAAGCATCCCTGGCATCTCTCCCTTGCGGTTGTTAACGCCATATGTAATGCCTTTCCTGTAAGCCTTGCCTTTGGAAGGTAAAATGGAGTACTGCTTATTTTCAGGTTTCTTTTGGCTGCACTGAGCTGATGATCAAGTTCCCGCATAGTGACAGCTTCTGCCTGTGCACATAGTGTGAAGAAGTCATGCATTTTTGATTCAGTAGTAGTTTATTTTTATATCAGCTGGCAGATGAGTCACACCTTCCCCCACTCCTTTGCAATCCCACGTTGGCACATGTGATTCATAGCAGTCCAGTGTCAACATGCGTTGAGTTTCATGCAATAGCTGTGTAGCCAGCGCTCATCCCCGGGATGGGTAGGTGACATTGGCAAGTGGATGTCAAACGTAATGAGCCTCTACGGTGTCGTGGTGGAAAGCAGGAGAGGAGTCTGATACGCTGGAGAATCCCAGGAAACTGAGAAGGTCTCTGCTCTCCACAGCCCACGCAATAGATGAGTCACAGTGTACGAGCAGAATATACTGAATCAGGGAGGGGTATGTCATTACATATAGAATATCGACGGATTCTGTGGTTTTGTTTTAATTCTTGCTCTGTAAACAAGTTCACCTCTAATGAAGTATAGAGTCTGTGTGTTTACTTTTGGACCTCTTTCTGTTGCACAACTCACTGGAGTGAAGCAGTCTGTTTACTTGTCAGGAAGTAGGACCAAGGAAAATGAAGGTGGTATAAATAACCGAGCCTTTTGCATAGTTTAGTCAATATTTGTATATCTATTTTTCAATGTAGCTGAGCTGTCTGCTACTCCATACTGTGTATTAAGTTAGCTTTTGGGGATTGTCTACGTTGAGCACGTTTTTCTCATTCTGTGTTGCTCTTGCTTTACTCATGACCTGCTGCACGCTTTGTATGAACTGGTGTTCTTTATAAAGATATTCTTTCCATGCTGGTTGCACAATGTTGTCATTCATGTAGCAATTAGGTAAGGGTCATTTCGGTAAGACTTGTTATATGGATGGATGTAAACAAGTCACCGTGGTGGAGCACGCTGCCAATACCAGCTATTTCACAGGGAACTCGCTGTGTGCAATGCTTTTCCCCAAGGGAGCTGGAGTAACTCGAGGCCACATAAGTGTGGGTTAGTGCAAGATGTCTACACGCCTGTTTAATTAAGGAGTGTGAACATACGCATTAGCCGTTGCTGTGGTTGCTTTAATATTCAGAAATCCCACTTGTATTTGCCACCTTGATGGAAACACTGCCATGACCGGGAGCTGAGCCAGCAGATCACCCCACAGAAAGGTGCTGGTGTGGGGCAGGAGAGAGCTGCTGGGTGGGGATTGCCCCTCCATGCCCCAAAGTGGGTTTGTGCTGGCATGGAGCAACACGTGGCCATCACCTGAAGTACGTTTGTGTCCTGCTTCATTGCATGGAAAGGTTTGTTCATAGCTGTCACACTACAACACTCTGGATGAGCACTGCAGCCTCCTTCTTTGAAGTATGTGGAAATATTTTAGAATGTAAGTGTTCAGTTACTATAAGTATTTAGTAAGTGGCTTATCTGTGCAAGATGATACATAACTGACATCCTTTGCACGGAAAGCAACTTGTACCTTTGGGTCACATCTCGTGTTTAATCATTTCCGTACTTCAAATTCCTGTGATAGACCCTAGCACTCGTTTTAAGCTGTTGGGTTAATTTTCTGACAGCGAGGAAAAACTCTTCTCCCTTCATTCTCAAATCTTGCAAAGAAGTGTGCCATTGGCAATTAAGTTTGAGATGCCTCAGCAAGGAGACATGGTTTCATTCATCTGAAAATGGCCTTTTTAAACATAAAGTGCAACACGTGTGGAGGTCCCTCACACTTAGCTACACCCTTAAAGAATGGTGATCAGCAGTTTCATTATAAAGTCAGGGTAGCCCAATGAACTTTTGAACTTGAGGGATCTCTGACTTCAGAGCTTTTGAATTGCAAAACAAAATGTAGTGGATTACTGTAATGTGCCCAGTTAAAGCCTGCCTGCTTTCAAAGCTGGCTTGCTGTTGATCTCTGGAGAATAATATTTTACTATCTAAAAATACTTGGGTTTTTGTAATGTGGCAGTTCCCTTGTTAGGAAGGGCTTCCTGAATGTGCACATTTCAGCATCTCTCTTAACATCAGAAGTTTTTACTTCCTTGGGCTAAATTTAGGCTTTGTCAATTGGAAGCTATCAGATGCTTTTAAAGCAAGGCCATTAATAGTTGAATATGAGATTAGGACAGTTTCCTTTTTATATTTCGAAACGGCCTCATGTATCTCTTGCTCTTCCGGTATTCATTGCAGTAATCATAAATCAAAACCCAGTGACACTGGGCAACGTGCGAAGGGGAATGGCAGGATGCTGGGAAGCTGAAAAATGCCTTTTCTGCAGACACTTTTTCTTGAAGCCTGACATGGCCCGCAATGGTGGTCCATAAATCTGTAGCAGTCGGACTAATCTAAGTCATCCCAGATGCCTCATTGGGTTCTTCTGATAGACAGCAATGTCTACTAAGAGCAGGTTGTGAGATGTGCTGCTGACCCAACTGCTGTAAGGATCCAGCTAGACTTGAGGAGGGGGACGGGCCATTTAATCATGAAGGTCTCTGTGCTGCTTCTGCTGCTTTCTAGCAAACCCCGAGCTGAAATATCTCATGCTTGGGACTTTGAGTGCCTCAGCCATTTGAGTGAGGAGATGAAAATACTCAATGTTTGAAGATAAACTTGGAATTTATATTTACATTGAATGGAAAACCCAGTTTGGCAATTAGGGCCACAGTAATTATGTAGCAACTGGTTAGCCTTTCTGTTCTGCTTGTCCCCTTTTCCTAGCCCTTCTGTGAAAATTTTTCAAGCTGTCAGGATGCTGTACTTAGAAAATAATTGAGGTCTAGAGCTATAAAAGTCAATTCACTTTCTGGAGGGCTGATGTGTCAGGTGTTGAGTACTGCCTTGATTCAAACACAGCTGATTCCCTTTGGGAAGGTGGGTGCCTGATTTAGTGGGATCCCTTTCATATGTTTGTCCTTCCTAAGCACCAGAAGCATCCTACGCATGCTGAAGGTTTTTAAGGTGCTTTTCACTTTAAAGAGAGAAACATTTGAGCTGTGTCAGGGAGGTTTCATGCAAGTGAAGTTCTACTACGCAGGGCTGCCCACCTCCCAGACTGGCTATTAAATGGGTTTGGAGTTTGCGTTTCTGAGCTGTGCCCGGCCTGCTATCCAAAAACCTCTTCACATCTTTAAAAGGTAAGCCATAGACTCTGCCCCTGAACCTGTAATGGATCCAGCTATGCCAGAAGAACTTTTCAGCAAGCTCTACGCTGGGTGGAGACTTGCAGTTTTGTAATAATTTTTCTGTCTGCAAGTAGCAGTTTTTCCTTCAAAATTCTGCTCCTACCTGCTTGTACTCAGCTATCTTAAGGTGAAACAGTGAGATGATATCTGGAGGTAGTATCTTATTTAGCGCCTCTGAACTTCTGTTTTGCAGGAGGTTCTCCTATGATAAGAGGGACTGGGAGGTTTTCCATCAGGCTGGAAGGACCGTGTGGGTAACGCTTTCCTACTAATCTGAAAAATCCCTTTTTCCCTCAAAAACTACAGTAGTTACTGGACTGCTGAATGCCAATCTCTTGACTTGTTGAGGAGAGTTTACATGTGTCTGACTCTCAGCATCCATCACTTACTAGTTTGATGCTGTTGCAGGAGCAAATGTTCGTCTCGTTGCTTTTTAACCAGCCCTCCTGTTGGGTCCTGCGCCGATGCTAAAGCAGCTTTGATGGCAGCACAAAGCATTCCTGCTGTCAAGCTGTCCTCCCAGTAGGACGAGCATGAGTGTTGTGGGGCTGAGCTGCACCCACGGCTTTGCAAGCACGTCTCAGGACAGTTGGGGGATAGCACGTAGGGTTGCGCTGCAAGAAAAGCCACCATGGTCTGGTGTGCAGAAGCTGGCCAGCTTGAGCTGCCTGAGCATGGCCGAGCATCATCTTACTCCTAAGCACACAAAGCAGAGCCTGCGTGTCTGATACTGTTATCTGCTTTATCCGGCTAAATTGGACCCATCTGATCTGTCATCCAAGACCCAAATGCTGTTGGATCAACGACAAATACTGCCTGTATGTGCCAGTTTTGCCTTATGCTGCTGTGCCATCCTGGCTAGAACGACTCTTGGTCACTGCGCAGAGATGCGAGTCGCAGCTGAGCTGTGATTCAAGCTGTCATATTCCCTCTGCGTTGTCATCACAGCAGTTTCACCCTGTTTTGCAGCTGGCCGGCACGCCGTAAGCTTAAAGTATCACTTAACTTGTGCTATAGATTTTTGGTGTGTGGAAGGGGAGGAAGTAGGGAGCCGGTAAAAGCTCTGCCTGCAGCCGACAGTCTCCAGTGGAGATGAGCTGCTGAAGGGCAGAGGCCACCTGGGACTTGGTGTGATCAAATCAAAATGTTTCTCTGGACGGCAGAGGAGCGACTCAGCAGAAGTCTTTTATTATTGCTGCTTTCTTAGCATTTTTCATCTGCCAAGAAGTAGCCTCTTCCTTGGCAGTGCTTCTGGAGTTAAATTTGCATGCTGCTGAGCACTCTCTTTCAACCGAGTTCTGTTGTTGATTTTTCTTAAGCTTCCTGTAGATTATACCTGTAATGTAATTAACATGCATAACTTGTTCTCAAAGAAAAAAAAAAATGCAATCACAGAGCATACCCTTAGTCATCTCAACTCCTCTCTTACCTGGTTAAAATTAAGCAGCCAAAACCTGCTGCTTAATTCCTTTTCAGCAGGTAGAGCTGACCCAATGCGAGAACTGCACAGCCAAGGAAAACTGAAGGGGAAACAATTTCTCTTTGGTATTAACCAGCAGAACAGAGTTGGCCATCACAGATGTGGTCTGGCTTTGCACTGACTGGCAAAACTCACACAGTGCAGCTACCTGCAGCTTAGCAGGAACAGGAGGTCACGTCTTTCTTGCTATATCCATCACGTGGGAGCCATGATCCAAGCTGCGAAGGCTGCCGATAGCACCTGGCTGGTTGAACAGCGTGGAGACGATGTGCGGAGCAACATACGTCTTCAAACTGTGAAGCTGAGCTTGGAGGTGGAAAAGCAGCCCGGGGAGCTGGTTCATGATGTGGCTATATTTTAATTACATGAGAGCTTTTTGGGCAAATCCCATTGCCTTCAGTAACCCCTCAGTTAACCCTCAAGAAGTTAAAAAAACTGCAGCACTGCAGCTTCTCACGCCTTTCAGCAAAAACACAGGCTCCACTGAATACACAAAGAAACCCAGAAAGCAAAGTGGGAATAATTATGTGAAATGAAACCTTTTGATATTTTCTTCCACCCTTGTCCTTGTATCGCAGGTGTGTGGGAAAAGGTAGATAATTAAGCTAGAACTTTTGGGGGTGGTTTAAAATAGTCCTTCTAAAATTATATACTGTTTTGATCCTTCTCTTTTATGTCCCAGCTGCCATCGTCACTGGAACGAGATTGTTGCAAAGGGTATGTTGATATAAAATCCAATGGTAATGTGGAGATTTGAGTGCAGTCGTATTCCTTGAGCCCTAGAAATGTGAATTCAGTCTCCTGAAACTTGCCAAAAAAGCAATTTATTGTGTTGTGCTGTATTCTTTTGTCTTTGTCAAGAATTGAAACAATTTCACTTGACTGTAGTTTGCTCACTACAGCTAAAAAACTGCCTGTGAATGGGTGTTTCTGGGTAAATTTCCCAGATTTTGGAAAGTCTTCCTGCAGCTTAGCCTTTCCAGCTAGGGCTGATTCTCCTCCCAATCTTTTTTTTTATGAATACAAATGTGAACGTCCTCTTGGTACACTCTCTGAAACTGCTTCTTTCTTTGTGTATGTGAAGAGTTGTTTAATAGTCAAGCCATGATATCAGGAAACCAGCTTGTACAACTCAAGGAAAATGAGATGCCACCCTGTTTTAATAACACAACGATCATGAAAATTGTTTTTCCGCAACTGAAGTAAAAATCAAATCGTTTGGAGTTTTACCAGCAGCAAGAACAAATATGTTCTTCCTTCTGTCCTTCCCAAGTCTGTTTTTCTTCTGTTCCTTTTTCTGTACCTTTTTTTGTAGATTCAGATACTAACAAGCTACTCAAAACACAGCAGGGATTCAATACATTCTGCATATCCTGAGAAGATGCAGAAAACATGCTGGTTTTCTGGAGTGAAGCTGGAGTCTTGGAGTCTGCAAGGAAGCCATGCTTTACTTGCAGACTCATTGGAGATGAGAGTGGCTCTGTCTACTCATGGCTTGTATACAGTTGTTGTACCATTGTGGGCCGAGTGTCATCTCTTCCCATTAAAAGCTTGGTGTGCTCTGCAGTCATCAGGGGAGAAGGTATTGATCCATCTTGTGATGTTCTCCCTTGCTTTATTTCCAAGTACTTCATGGATTCAGAGAGTGTTTGAGCCGTGCCTCTTCCACGTCCAAGGGCAGGAGAAGCACCTTGCTCTGCCCCCTTCTCGCCCGCTGACGGGCTTAAGCGGAAAGTCCTGCTGCAGCTACTCCTGCTGGGCAGTGATGCTGGAGCATTTAGCATTTGCTAAAAAGGAGATGATTCATTGCCCAACCAAAGCAGGAAAAAGGATGTTGTGAAAAGCTGGCAGTGCAGAGCCCAGTGTCTGGCAGCAGTTGGAGCAAACAGAGCAGGAGGGTGTTCGGGCGGAGCGTGAATAAGAGGAGCTCATAATGAGTCTGTAAAAGGACTGCTGAGATACCATCTGGAATAGGGTGAGCAGTTACGGAGGAGATATCTAGAATAAATGGGGCAGAGAGCAGAGAAAGCCAGCACAATGTCTGGTCAAGGTTTGAGGAGGTGGCTTATCTAGTGGCTACTGTGGCTGCCCTCTCTGCTGCTTTCCTTTCTGGGCTTTGGGCAAGGGAGAGGAGCAGATGGGACTGGTCCTTGCTAAGTGGTGCTCTGCTGAGTGTCCCTTCTCCCAGAGGAGTCAAAGCCAATGGTGACCCAGCTGCCTCCCTGGCAGCATCACAGAGAAGCGAGCAGGAGACAGTGAGATGCTGCCAGATGCTCTGGACAGGTCCAGTTGCTCTTCACCCTGTTCAGATGAGTGAGAGAGAACTAAAGGTAAATTGTGGGCTCTCAAACCACAGTATCAAAGCTCAGGAGAGCAAGGAAATTATTCAGGAGCTTTACAGTCAGAAGCCAGGCTGAAAATACTTACAATTCCCAAGCAGGTTGGTCATCTCCACGATCTCTATCAGAGCGGTGGGCAGGAAGCTGCTGCATTGCCTACCATCCTCCAACTGCAGTCACCGTTGAGGTACAGCGGTGCTCTAACCCCACTTCTGTACGTTGATGTTTTTTGTGTGTGTTGGATCAGCTTACTATTTTTAGGTTGTTTCCCTAATCTGATGCCAATTCAAGGTTTGTAAAGTCTTGGAGAGGTTGGCAAGATTGTGGTGGACCCTGTGCCATCACCTCTTTTCCACCTGCAACGTAGCTGCAAGTGAGTTGGTGCCAGAGTCAGAAATTGCATTTTCTGTTCATTTTCCTTTGCATCTCAACTGCTGGGTGTTTCCTTACAGCAATGAGAAAATATTCTCCATCACCCAAAATCTCTGTCCTTCCCCCAAATCCTCCAATTAAGGTTGAAGGTGAAGGACTGTACTGAAAAGCTTTTGCAGTCCTACTTTGAAATAAGACATCTCTGAAACATATGCAATCAAATATTTAAAAGACCTTTAGGATAACTTTATTCCAAGTAACAAGCCTATCTTAACTTTTCTCCCCTCTTTCTATTTTTGAAGATTATTCAGAAACCTGAAGGTCAGAATGAGCCTTTTTAATTCCAGCTCATAGATGTAACCTGTTAACCACCATACTCAGGTAGATTTAAACCTGCTATCATGAGGTGTGTTTTAAGAGGTTAAAAGATGAGATCTTGGCCCAGTATGTGTTGATAGCAAAGCTTCTGTTTCAGCCAGGATTTTATTCCGATTTGAAAATTAAGAGAAGGGTAGATCCTCATTAGTGTAATCAGCTTAAATGGGTTGACTACTCTAAAGCAATTTGTTTAATTTGTTTGGAACATGTTTAATTTTAGCTATAGATATTCAGCTCTCACACAGTTGCTATTTATGCTTTTTATCATGTAATTTTGTGTTCTGTGATTTGTAAAAATAAACTTTCTGCTCTGAAGGAGAATTTTGTGACAATCTACGTCCCATTCATCAGTGCTCCTTTAAAATCACATAGAACTTTTTGTGCACTAATGCTGCTGTTGTCGTGCCTCTGTATCTATTTCTATGAAGAATAGTTCTTGCTGCTCATGTAAAGTGTGTTTTTGCATTGAGCATCAGCCATTTGTTTGACAGTGGATTGCTCCCCCCTCCCTCTGTCTTTGGGTATCTAATTTGAGATTCCTTAAGAGTGTCTCCCCTCTGTAATAGAGCTCGGCTTTGAAGCCTGCTTGAAGAAAGGTTACGAAATTGTTCTGTAATTCTTCTTCTTGAAATTGAAGATGTCAGCTTCTCTTTATTTGGCCATACCACACCTAAGGGCAGTGGAAACCAATTTCCCATAGGAGCCAAAATAATTGGCGATTCAGAAGCTACCAGTATTGTTCACTTTTCACAAGTTGTGGTTGTGTCTTGGCAATTTGAGATACAGGGACTTGGCTTTTGTGCCTCCACTGATGTAGGTGCCACATGTAGCTTCCTGCACTGGATACCTCATCTCTTCTTGGGTGTACTGTGGGCTGCTCACTGTTGCATGAGATTTATTCATAGCCTCTCATGATGCCCATATACAGAGCATCAGTACGTATTCTCTGCTGCAGCAGATGGTTTCCGTTTTCCGTGCCTTCCACGTGGGGCAGATGCTGCAAAATCAGATTTCCCTTGGGCATAACCTTTGATTGGCATCTCTCTGCCAGCCACCATTTCATAACCAGTCCTGGAAATGGCTTTGGACTGTCTGTATGACTTGTACGTCTGATGCCTGGACTAACGTGGCTTATTGGAGTATGCTGGGTGTCTGATGAGTTATTAGGGCCGTTAGTCATGCTGTAAAGCATGTGGCAGCAAGACAGCACTGCTTGAATCAGCCAGGATGCTTGATCTTGCAATGGAAATTTGCTGAAAGATGTAGTTCCCTGGTGTTAATTCAGCTCAAATGAAGATCTCTCGAAGAGCAGTGGTCCTGCTGTTTGTTACTGTTCCCATTCTTGCATTCAAGCTCAAGTGAACACCAAGCTTTTTTTTGGGTTGATCCGACATACTGCTCAGCGACATGAGCACGGGGAGGTGGTGGGATGGGTGAGGGTGGAGTGAGGATGGGATGGTCCCTTTTGGTGGCAGCCCACAGGAGCAGTGAGAGTTCTAGCATCTTGGGAAACCCAAGGCCGGAGTTGTGTGGCTGCTCGGGAGCGTGGTGGAAGCAAAGTCTTGAGTTTTCGGCTTTGATGTCTGCATTTGCTCTCATTCCAGCCACGATGCTTTAATCTCCGAAATGCTATGCTAGGTTTTTGCTGTGCTCAGCTTGAATTTTTTCCAAGACATCGCACTGCTGAAATAGCAGAATTTGCCTGTGGATTCCAGTGCAGTGATCAGTCTGTGTTTATTGGGGTGATAAACTTTCCACAAGAGCAAGGGTGGAGTGGGGCCTTTTACAAGCCAAATCACTCAGCAGCAAGACCAAAGCTGTTAAGCAAATTTGGACGATTTCTGCTTGCAGCAGCCTCCACTGTAACAGGCTGCTTTTTCTCCAAAGGAGAACTTGAACGTGTTGTGCTTGAATTTTCTTCCCTTGATGTGTTGTTGTTCTTTAATGCCACAGAGCAATTCCTTGTTTAGATGTGATTTGGTACATTAATTACATTAAACTGATCATGGTTTGTATTTCAAGTGTTGAGTTGTACCTTTGAATCCTCAAGATGAGACCTCTGCTCTGCCTGTGGCTTTTCATCCTGCACTCTTTGAATCCAGAACTGCACATCTAGGACAGACTGCTTCACAACACCGTGGCTTGCTTTGACCTTTTCAGTCCTCTGCCGACACAATTGCTTGCCATTAAAAACCTCAAGTTCGACTGCCCAGACAAAAGATACTTTTTCCTCAATCAATCTCTTTTGTTGGCAATGTCCTTCTTAAGTATTTACAGATCTGCTCGTGATATTTGTGGAGTTCCTGTGGTTCACCATGGCAATGGACTCTGTGGCACCAGGACACATTGCTTGTTGCTGAAATAGAGCCAAGCTACATCACAAATTATGCAGATGGGCTGTGATTAAATAAAATTTTATGCAGATTTTCTCAGGCTGCCCCTTTTTACTGTTCATAAGGAGAATGGGTCCAGAGATGCCTGTATCTCAAGCTTGCAGAGAGCCATCCTGAAATCATCTAGCCTCATCTGCCTGCTTGGATCCTGCAGGCAACAGGCACCCTTTAATATTTACATCAAGCTTACAGCTTCTCTTTTGAGCTTTGTTCCTTCATAAAAAGATGCTAAGTGTTGACTTGCGTTTGAGTGAGCTGATCTGGGGGTGCATTACCCTGTGTCCCTTGTAACTTCATTTCAGTAACGAGTGTGGAGCTGAGGAGCCCTGGTTTGGGCTGGGAGGCTCTGCAGGGCTTGTCAGGCAATGCCCCTTTGGGTCCAGGATACGTGAGCCATGCAGCCTGGGTCTGAAAATGAGATATATACTACAGCATTTTTATTCTAGCAAAGCCAGTAGGTAAGTTGTTGACTGCAGAGCTGGCAGCATTGCTGCTGAAAACCCTCAGAGAAAAATCGAACCCTAAAAATATGCCTGAAACTAATAATGTCTTCTGTAGGCTGGCACTTAGGATGTTTTTTTTTAATGTTCTTCGCTACAGCTTCACCTTGTAGGAGCTCCCACCAAGAGCAGAGCCTTCCTGAGGTTTAAAGCTGAGAAGGGTACTCCAAGCTCTTGACTTGTAAGGCTTTGAGTAGGTAAAGCTAACTGAAGGAGTTGGGACCCCAGAGAGCACTAAATAGTTGCGTTGCTTCCTTCCCTACATGAAATCCCCATCTTTTGAGTCTTACTGCAATTTATCTTCCTGGTTCTTATGCCCAGTAGGAATTTAATTTTAATTGCAATGCTCTTTCTTTACCAAGTAAGGCTGTAAATGTACTCCTTTCCCCTTGCTCTGGGAACAGGATTCTTCGCCTTCCTTAAGAGCCTTTCTGCAATTTTCTTCTCCTGTATACCTTAATTAGCACACTCCTAATCCAAGTGGTTTCCTTTCTGATTTGCACTTTTCAAGACTGTTATTCTGATGTAGAAATTGTGGTAGAAGTACTCACTGTATTTATATCTTGAATTTATAATGGTTTCAGTTTTAAACTTTTTATAGAATATTCTGTTATTCTCCACTATTATTCTCTATTATTTTTCTATTACTCTCTAAAAAGTAGATCTTGGTATTAGATGTAATTATGTAGGTAAGTCCTCATCAGATTTTACTGAAAACTCAGTGGCTCACCATGAGTTACTTCAAGAGCTATTGCAATTATTCAAGCCTTCAGCACTAAGCTGATGGCATTAAATTATCATTTATGTTGATTTGGGGGTATTTGAAAATGTTTTGGAGCTGCCTGGATCACATCCCATCATTGTTTGGCTTTCTGAATTGCTTCTGCATCAAACCGTCCTGTTTTCTTAGAGGACTTAATTGCTGTTAATGCTTCCTAAAACATGAAGCTCTGTTAGGAGCAGTAGCCTCCCAAGACCAGGTTAGGTAAATCTTTTACATAGGACGTAAAACTCCAGTTAGACTGGGAATTCCTGCAATACTCTGTAATATCTCATTAATGCATCCTGATGACTGATACCTAATATGATTCCCCAAGCATGTGAGTTAACAAGATTAAAACTATCCTACGGTAATCTTTGTCAGGCTGCATTTTGTTCTTTTTGAGTAATACATGGGAGCATGAGTTCTGTAATATTTAAGCTTTAGTAATATCAGCGCCGCATTTATTGTACTGTTGGCAAGTTGATGAGTGCCGTTGGGCAGATTAACGAGGCTTTCCTAAATCTGTAGTAGGACATAAAGTTATTATGTTGCTGACACACTCCAGCCTTAGTGTTTCCCTGTTCTACTGCCTTAAGCTGTGCTAGGCTAGGCTGCCTGAGCACACCACGGAGCAGATACAAAACCGTGCAGTTACACAAGCAATTTAATTCTGGTATCTGAGAATTAGTGAAGTTTTTTGCTATTTTTAATATTGATCTCATATGTAAATATAGATGTGTGTGTGCATTTACTTAAAACGTGCTGTAAAATTTGTAATCACTATGCTTTCAGGTCCTATGCTATATAATTTACGCACCTCTGTGCAACTTTGTGAAAAAAAGCTGTGTACATAGTAGTGCTCCCCTTGCTGAGCCTTTACACTGAATAGCAGGACGTCATATCTTTATGTATTCAAGCAAAGATGTTGTTTTGACATAGGACAAAATCCCATATTTCAAAACAAAAACCCTTCCATTGTGTTTTGGAACTGCTTATGAGATACAGACTGGAAATATATTTTTTAAAAGAAGTGTTACACAGCTTGATACTGATGTCGGGACGCCAAGTGCCTGTGCTAGATGCTGATCAGAAAAATTTGCAGTTAGCCCTGCACTGAATTCCTCCCTGTATGGGCTGGTCTGATTTTTCTTTTTGACTAAAAGGTAATTCAAGGAGTGCTGTGCAGCTCAGTGAGTGTTCAGGCACCGAGGCTGGTTTTTCCCTTTTCTTGTGGTGCCTTTCAGAAAGCTAATCCATGCAAAAAGCCACTGTCAGCTGAGTATAAATATTGCGTACTCTTGCTGAGAAATCTGTTGCTGAGCTGTTAGGTGGGAAGGGTAGGCTCTGGCTCCTACCAGTTGGGTGTCGAGAGTTTTGTGTGCGACTACAGCAAAATGCTTTGCACATATGCTTAATGACTACGATTGCTTATTTTTACATGGTGATGGGTCAAAATTTAAATCTTTGCTCTTTTTTAAAGGAAAACTTTTCTTTTTTCCTTTCTCAAGAGTATAATAAGAGTAAACTTTGTGTAAGGTTGTGCTAAAAAACTGCGGCTATATATTATCTTGGTTGAAAAAGCAGCCCTTTTTTGGACATGCCTTATTTTCTGCAAGGGCTATCATCTTCCTAACTGCTCAGACGAGTGCCAGCCCACGTTTGGGGCTGTATTTTGCCTGGTGTTTAGTGCAACATAGGGAACTCCGTGTCTTGTTCCATAAGTCCAAGCGTTTAAGCTGCCAAAGCTAGAAGCTTTCATGTGGTCGTGTTATTGCTTTGAAATCCATTTGTGTATTCAAGGGTGTAGCTGAGCAAAGCTTGCACTGATTTGGCCTTCGGTTCATTCACAGTGCGTGCTGAAACTTATTTGTTTGTTGGGCAAGATCAAACAGAAAGGACACTCAAGAGGTAAAAATAAGGGCTCTGCCCAGCAAAGGATTTACACATAGGAGAAGGGGTATTAACATTGTCCTGTTGACTGATTTCAATTCTTTTCATATTCTTCCAGCTGAAGGGCTTCCCCAGGTGTATTACTTCGGACCATGTGGAAAGTACAATGCCATGGTACTAGAGCTGCTTGGTCCTAGCTTGGAAGATTTATTTGACCTCTGTGATAGAACGTTCACTTTGAAGACGGTATTAATGATAGCCATCCAGCTGGTGAGTAACAGTGGGCAGGGCTCTGCCCGGCAGCCTTCACGATGCCGACTTGTGTTTATGTCAGTCCTGGGTTAGCTGAAGGATGGGGTTGGTACAGTGTGAGGTTCAGGGGTGTCTGTTGGTTGGAGAGAGAATCTCTTTCCATCGTAGAACCACAGAATACTTTGAGTTGGAAGGGATCTTCAAAGATCTAGTCCAACCTCCCATGGGCAGGGACATCTTTCACTAGATCAAGTTGCTCAAAGCCCCGTCCAACCTGGCCTTGAACACTTCCAAGGATGGGGCATCCCCAACTTCTGTGGGCAACCTATTCCAGTGTCTCACCACCCTCAGTGAAGAATTTCTTCCTAATGTCCCAACCTAAACCTACCCTCTCTCAGTTTAAAAATGTTGCCCCTTGTCTTGTCCCTACAGGCCTTGATAAAAAAATATCTCTCCATCTTATAAAAGAAAGTTTCTCAGGTCTGAGAAAAACTCTTGCTTATGAAGGGAAGGTCAAATTATGCTTATGAGCAAACTTGCTCCTTGCATAGCAGAACCAGTGAAGCTGGATTCCTATGGACTTGCGTCCTGTGTCCCCTACACACCCCTGCCCCAGTGTCTGCCCCAGCTCCCTCCCTCTGTTTGGACATCCCCCAGAACATCTCATTTCTTACCCGCTCCCTGCGACACAGGGAGTACAGCACCCTCCCACACTCCTACCAGTTTTACTGGTTTGATGCTACCAGGCTGGTCATAGACTGAAACTTCTCAGAGCAATGGGAGCTGAGCTCTGCTTAGCCAAAATACCAGTATTTGAGGTCTCTGCCTTGGTCAAATTTGGTCAAAATTGGCCAATGGTTTTAAATGGCTAACAGTTGGAAAATAATAGCTCTGTGGGCAGCATCACGGAGTCCCTAATTTGCCTGAAAAGGAAAGGAAACCAAGCTGAAAGTGGTATTGGATTTGTGTTTGCATTAAAAGTGGACAACGTGAAAACTGAACATACTAAATGTGGTGAGTGAACTTCCACAAGTTGGTAGGGCCAATCAGTTATCATTTTAGTTTGGCTTTCTGGTTTTCAGCCTGTGGTCTGCAGATACCCAAGTAGCACAGCAGAGGTGGGACTGTATAGTCACACTAGCAGATCTGTGGATAGAAGTGTTGAAGGAAAGAGAAGATGGGAAGGGAGTGAGGAACACAATCCTTTCTAAATAAACTGAAGTTTGCCACAGCAGAATCTCAAATGGAAAATTGAGGTCACAGATGCAGAAGTTTGAACAGTGCCTGCCTGATATTGGGTTCATGAAGTTGTCCTCCTGTGGCTGAGCAGTCTAGTTTTGTTCGTTTTGCATGTTCCTTCATCAGTGGAAAAGCAATTTGTAGTATTGTTTTTTTATTAAATCCAGTGACAACAGATGGTAAAGCCTTGGATATAGCTTGTATGACCTTTTGGTTGTAAAAATGTAAAGATTTAAATTTATTCCCACGTGACTGCTGGGGAAATCGAGATTGTCACAGCAGTGTCCATCTGCCTTTTGCCAAGCCCTAGGGTTGCAGATTAGCTCTGTACTTGGACGGTCTTCACTGGCATCATCTGCTGATCCTGTGACCTCAGCCAGCCTGCCAATTCATCTAGACACTGGTATCAGTTTGAAAAACAGATGTTTAGGGTGATGCAGGGGGACACCAAAAGCAGTCGCAAATGGAGGAGTTGATGTTCTCCAAAAGGAGCAGGCAGTGCTGCTGCTTTTTCCATGGGGAGATGTTTTAGGACCTTTCCAATCTTCTCAGGAAGATTACATGAGTTACCAGCTTGGAGCATATGCATTTAAGGAGACAGATTTAGCATCTTCAGGTGTGCCCCGTCTCCTTCCCTGGGAGGTTTACTGGGAGAAGGGCTTGCCTGGCCCTTGGTGACATGTTTTCTGAAGGGGCTGGCACTTACTGCTCGACTGGAATGAAAACCCTTTGGTCCACCCACAAGGCTTTGGGGGAAATCGTCTTGGATTTATCTTAGTTCCTACACTAAATCATTGCAGTCATTGTGCCACGCTCTAGTGTGAAGGAGACATCAGAGAAGGAAAATTGGACTGTAAAATTCAGTGGGTTCATCTCCATAAATTATGTTTTGCTCTTGCTTTTGACCAGCCAAGCCTGCTTAAGCTGCTGTAATTCTGACCACAGGCATGAGGAGACATAAGACTTCACTGTCAGAATCCAGTGCATTGCACGAGCAGTGTTTCTCTCCTCTGATGCTTGACATGCCTGTTAATGAAGGCTAATATCCAGGGAGACTTCCAAAAATGTGAATGGCCCGGTACCACCCAGACAGCAGAGAGGAGCACCCTGCTCTGATGTAGGGAGTGAGGGACAACTCAGCACATTGCAGAACACTTCTACTCTGGTTCAGTTCTTGCCAAAATGTCATCAAATTATTATTTTTTTTAAGCCCGGGAAGACCACACAAAGGTAAAGCAGTACTATTTGTCTGGGAAGCCCCTCTGCAGCATGGAGCAGATGAAGCCTATGCTGGGAGTCACCTTTGCGTTGCCTCTCCTGCCTTGGGCTTGATCCTCTCTGGAGGGGGAGGAAGGAAAGGTCTGCCATGGATGTCTTTGCACTTGTTGGAGCAGCAATGCTGGCAGCTGGGGTGTCCTGAGCTAGTGGGCTGTTAAGTGTCCATTTCTTTGTCCCCTAGATCTTTCTCCCCAACCCTGCATGTAATGATCCCCATGATTTTAGGAACATCCAGTCCCTTTTCTGCTGTTTGCATGGTTCCTTGCCACTGCTGGCTCAGCCCGACAGCAGCCAGCTGCTGCTTTCAAGGTCCCACTTAGCTTTCTTCTCCACCCTCTCCCTCCTTAAGCCTGAATGCTGCTGCAGCACATCTCTGACCTCTGCATGTGTGCTGCGTGCTAAAACTAGGCAGGAGCTTTGGATGCGGTGTGGTGGCATTTGGATCTCCTTTTTTTGTGTCCAGTGGTCAATTTTTAGTCAGAGGCATCTCTGAAAGATGTTTTTTAATAAGCCTAAGTGCTTGGCTGGTCTTACTTAGCTTGACAGGTAGCAGCATCTCAGGACTGGAGTGGATCCTTTAACCCTACAGATGTTAGAAGAAAGAGAAGCCCTCTAGGAGAAACAAATATATCATCATTGTTTTAAGGAGTGTCACTTGTGATTATGGGAGAATTTAAATGTGGTTTTACGTGAAGAAGACTCTCCTGGCTGAAGGAGATAGAGACCAGATGATAATGAGTCTTCAAGGAGGAGAGCCTGTTTTGGAATCTTTTCAGATGAGATGATGCAGTAGGAAGGTCTGCCTCAGCAGGGGGATGAGCCACACAGCCCTCAGGTTTGTCACTAGGCTTGCATGTTCTTCTGGTAAGCATGCATTGTGTTCAGAGCTTTGGCAGCAGCTTGTCAAACACAGCTTGAGTCAAATCAGAAACACTTTTGGTCTCATGCACTATTTCATACCTTTCCATGAAAACCTGCATTGAAGGAGTCCTCTGTTTTCCCTCCCAGTGGAAATTTTCCAGCTCTGTTACTGCTGTAACTTGTGTGTCTCCGAAGCTTCATGTTGCTCTGCTAAGAGCATCAAACTGGAACTGCTTCCTCCATCCTCCATGTGCAGCTGAATAGATCAAGTGGTTGGTGTTCCTGAAGAGAGCAAAGCTTGGCAATTAAAAACCTGTTCACTAACATCAGTCCCTGAAGCCCATAAATCAGAAGTCATCTTAGGGCTTTGCAGAGCTGACTTGGTGTTTGGGCTGGGGGAGAATGTGTTTTTATTCTGGCTTCAATTTTTCACTCTTGGCTGTGTCCAACGTGTGCAATGCTCATTGACAACTCAGTTTTGTCAGGAGTAAATGTTATTTTCACCCTTGCTTTAAGTGCTTGCTGTCAGAGACAAGGTCCATTGTGCCAGGTAATGGATGTGGACCAAGTCATGGTGAAACATTTTTTGACTGGTGACCATCAAAATGGGCTTGCGTAAGAGACACCAAAACAGCCTTTAAACAGGAGAAATTTTTTCATCTCTGCTGATCTGATCTATACATATTCAAGCAGGTGATGTGTGGAAGAAGGGCTCAAATTTATTGGGATGGTCTAACAGAGCAGATGTTAACACTGCTTCACAGTCACTGTTTTTCCAGTGTAAAAGCAATTCCAACAGTTAGTCCCAGCTCCTTGCAGTGGTTTCTCTGTCCATAGAAGAATTAATGCACTGACATTAGAACCTGTAGTTCAAACACAAAGGAGTGGGCACCGTGTCTCCGCATCCAGCACATTTCTGGGATGGAAACTCCACTCCTCCACTTCTTCAGCTGTCCAGTGGGTTTGAGTCAGGCTAAGGTCATGCTGCACCAGCACTGCTCATTTCTTCTCAGGCAGCAAGCCTGGAAGGGCAATGCAGTGCAGATAGTCACCAGCTCCCCATCACTAGCAGCCACAAGCAGGGCGAGTGTCTTGCCAAGGTGAATAAAGCATGGAGGCTACTCCAGGAAACATCTTTCTGACTTCAAGAGCGTCTTTCAGCGGTCGTTGGCTGTGCGCAGCTCTCCAGCAGCACATATGAAGTATCCAGGCAGGTGGAAGTAAAGAAAAAGGAATATGAAAGACCCAACAGCATCTGTGTGTGTGGTGGAAGCAAAAAAGGCAGACAAATGAGTATCTCTAAGTGTTGCTGGAGTGTATCGGTTCATCTGACATCTCAACTGTCCAAGTTGTTGTCCTCACCAATGCAACTTGCTGTGAGTTTTTAAGGAACAAAAAAAAAAAAATGCTTTTTTCAGATTGTGTAATTGCTGTTGGCTGTTTCAACAATGGAGCTTCTCTGGTAGCAGGGACAAATCAAATGAGCCAGTCAGGCTCTGTTTGAAAGGTTATTATGTATGGAGAGGCGAGGAAACACTTTGTTCCAGTTTTAAGGGTTGCATCTTAATTTGAATTGCCTCCTGACATATCTTTTTGTCTTCCAACCTGCTGCTGTGTCCTCTAGGTGATTCAAAGCGTGAAGAATGGCTGAAGTGCAGAGCATCTGCTCTGTTCTGCATCATCCTGTAATTGATTAGAAATAATGGCTGTTAGCTGTGAAACCCATTTTCTCAGTGCATTGAAATAAATCGCTACTTACAGGGGAGGGGAATGGCAACATGTGCTGTTACCTTCTTTGAAGAGCCTTTGAGCAAGTCCTGTTTTTTAAGACTGATTCACCTGCAGTCAATTTTTTCCTGTCTGCTGCCTTCCCTGTACAGCATTTTTTATTTTGCAAGGAGTGCTGCCCCCTCCTGCCTGTTACTTCTTTCTGGGTGGTGGAAATGCAGCAGATTTTCCTTAAAAATAAGGTATCTGATAAACCTCTGGGAGCGGGATGGAGTGATCACACGCATCTGGAGCTTTCCACCAGGTGTGGATCCAACATCTGTGAAGAGAAAGAGAGATCGGGGTTTGCCAGCTGAAAATGCATCTGGATTCAGAGCAAGAAGCCAAAGAGCAGTCAGGGTCTGTCAGCCCAACGGTGCTCGTGGTTGAGGCAAGCAGGGTGGCTGGAAGGACTGACGTGGGGTTACTGCTGCCTGGGCAGCTGCTCAGCTGGGGGAAAAGCTGGCTTGGTGATCCAGAGCTCCAGCCTGCCCTGTGCGGGAGGCATGGAGCCGACCTGCCAGTGTTGACCCAGTGCAGAACGGCTCAGTAACTAGCGAGTCCCCGCAGGGAGCTCCCTGGGGGGTGACCAGCCGGTGGCTCTCACCTTAGATGTTCCCCAGATCTGATAGCATCACACTGTGAGGTCCACCGCAATGGTGCGGCAGTGACCTCTGTGGACTGGTGCTCGTTAGTGCAAAATTTGGAGATTGCGAGAGCTTTGCAATGGTTTTGTAGTGTTGCAAGCCTGCATGCAGACAGGTAGCTTCTAAAGGTGTTTCCAAAGAAGCATCTTGCTCAAAAAAAGCCACCATGCCCTACAGCATGCTGGGCAGCTGCAGACCAGGATGGCCATAAAAGGGAATTCACATGTTTTCATTTAAAACCTAAAAAGGAAATTAAAAGGTAATAAATTAAGTGAAATCGTGAGTTATTTCCGATTGAAATCATCTATTAAGTTAGGAACTCAAAGGAGAACTGCTTGGCAACATATTCAGACTTTATCTGCAAGATTTTTAGTTTCAAAAGCAGTATTAATGATGAGCGTCTGAATAAGCATTGTTAGAGGGGAGATGGCCCTCCATCACCTTGGAAGTGGGGTTCCTGCCCTTTTAGCTTCCCTTCTCAGTCATACTGCCAGAACAAAGTTAGTCAAAAGCTGAAAAATACTCTAGCTATTCCTAGTTGACAACCGATGAGGTTAATTATTATTTTTAGTCAGCGTTGAGGATCGTAAGGCTTCCGCCTGCCCAAAAATCCCCCTCCATGAAGAATCTGGCGTGTCTAAGACAACATATGGGTCGAGGGAGGAAGGTGGTAAGACACAGAGCAACAAGGGAAGGCTGTGGGCAAGGGAAGAGATCTTGGTAACCAGTTTAGTATGTTTAAAATCAATACAAAAAGGCTGCTGCAATTCCCTGTGGCATCCTTCCAAGAGCTGTGTCCTGGTGGTAACGTTTCAGAAACAGTCTTTGCAATTTCTGTAGGAATAAAGTCAGAGAGTGCAGTATGGTAGCCAGAGAAGGGAGGAGATGACAAATTCCTTTTCTGACTCTGCATCGAAGGACGTGACCCAGCTCCGATCATAACTGCTGCCTTGGTTCAATCCATCCGTTGTTGTGTTTCTTGTAGAGCAGCTGAAATCTGAGATAGCACTGAGCCGAGGCTCAGTGATGGGCTAACAAAACCTCGCTGCCTCATTAGCTGGGAGAGCATGGTAGATGGTCTGCTCATGAATAACTTTTGCCTCATTGTTTTGCAGATATCTCGAATGGAGTACGTGCATTCGAAGAACCTCATCTACCGAGATGTCAAGCCAGAAAACTTCCTTATTGGCCGGCAAGGCAATAAGAAAGAGCACGTCATTCACATCATAGACTTTGGATTGGCGAAGGAGTACATTGACCCGGAAACCAAAAAACACATACCTTACAGGGAACACAAGAGCTTAACTGGAACAGCGCGATACATGTCCATCAACACCCATCTTGGCAAAGGTCTGTTGGTGGGAGCTTGCCATGCCGAGTCCTGTAGGCCTCTGACAGTAGCTTGGCTTATGGCTCTCTCGTGCCTTTCAAGCTATTTGTAAACCTCTTGATGCCCTGATGCTGTTTACAGTTGTGAGGCTTTTTTTCCCCCTTTTGAGGAACTGAGACAGCTGAAATGTTGGAAGCCTCGTAATTACAGTTTTTATTAGGAATAAATAACTGGTAGCAACCCTGCACTGTTAAAAGCCAGTAGGCGGGTAGTAATTGCTGCACTAAATGATGACCAAATAGATTTTTATAGCACAGCTCAGTACCGGTACCTTCCAGTTTCAGGTGTTAGAGTTGGATGTTCCCTGACCTAATAATTGGTTAGAGAAAATTAATGATTTAACTAATTTTAAATCTGGCTTTCATCTCCTCTCCTCACTGTCTTCTTTCATACCAGAAGATTACATTTCTGTGGCTGAAAGGCAAAAAACCTTATTAAATGTTTATATTCACTTAAACTCATAAGAGCAGTAAGATAATGGAATTTGAGTAGCCTCCCAGCTATGAGATCAAGGCATTGCTGGCTTTCATGTCTCTTGGAGAGCTTGCTCTCTTTGGGGAGTAAGGAGGGATAAGCCCAACTTCTAATTTTGGAAAACCTGGTGAAGAGTCAGGAAGGGATGGAGGAATGAGAAGTCACAGTAGGAGCAGGCTCGGGAGCTGCTGGTGCCAGGGATGCACTCTGTGGGTGGATGGGGAAAGAAGATCTGCTTGCATTTGAAGTACATCACGTGCCTTCTTTAGGACCCTTTTCCCTGCAGGTTTTGCAGCTCACGCCACAGTTCCTGTGGGGGAAGAGGTGGTTCTGGGTGGGTGTATTTGAAGAGGAAAAGGTTGGCTACCAGCTGTGCAGGGGCCTGTCTCTGCCCAGAAGGGTTTTGTGGGGCTGGTGCTTTGCTGGTGGGGCCAGCCCAGGTGGAGTCGGCCCCCTCATATTTCAGGACCAAGCAAAGTGAAGGAGTCTGATTGCAATTTTTCTGAAAGATGAGTGCACTCAACCATCTTCTCGGGAAGTTCATCTGCATCGTTGCACTAAATTACCCAGGACATCCTCTTTTTTTTCCATTTTTACAGCTATATTAAGGTAACCTGCTGGAACTGTCATCTCAATTCGCTTCTGCTGAGTGTTCTCACACCCAGCATCTTTTGAGGGTTAAATTTGCTGCTGCTTTTGAAGGAGAGTCATGCTGGGCAAAGAGCTGCATTTTTCTCCTCTTACAGATGATGCAGCAACAGGGACAGCTCACACGCAGTTTGTCGTGGCGTGTGGGCTGCATGAATAGATCTGCTCTGGATTGCGGCTGTGGAGCACGTTATTTGCTTGCAGGTGGAGATTTGGCGGAGGGGAGGTTGCATCAAATCAATCTGCAAGTTCAGTGAGCCCAAGTCTGCACAATACAGCCCAGCACAGCAGCAGTCCCATGCCGTTGCACTCCAGATTTGTTGTTCTGTCCTGTATCCTCCCCTGGGTTTGTCAATACAGTTTGGTAGATTATTTTAAGGATGCTTTTTCCCTTTGGCTTGAGGCCCCTTTTCCCCCCCTCTCATTTATAATCAACATCTGCATGGCAACAGCAGCAAGTGTTTCACAAGGAAAAGCAGTGCTAGAAGAAGCTATTTTTGATCCGCTCTGATGTGATGAGCTGCAGAAGCAATTGGAAAAGGGTTGGCACTGTGCAACATGGTAGTTCCCTGCAGCTGGTTGCAAGCATCCCCTGCCTGTTCCTGTGTAGTTTAGAGGAAATAACGTAGTCCAGCATCACATTGCAGGTGCACCGTTGGTGCTGGTGGTCCAGAGAACTGGGGAACTGCTTTATTCCTCTGTGATTAATACTTCTACCTCTTATCCATTCTACCTAAGGCTGGGCAGTATGTCTTACAGCTCCTGTGTTATCTCGTGTCTTCTAGCTGATCTTTTCCTTACATATTTTATGGGGGTTTGTGGTTCTAGGTGGTTTTGCACAAGATCTGAGCTACAGACAGCAAGTGAACTTCTCTGTGATAACTTTATCTCAGAAATAGGTGTGGCTACTGATCAGATCTCAGATCCATTTCTACAGCTGCAGCAATAATTTGTCATCTCTTCTGTTCTAGAACAAAGTCGTCGAGACGACTTGGAAGCCCTCGGCCATATGTTTATGTATTTCCTCCGAGGCAGTCTGCCCTGGCAAGGATTGAAGGTAGGTTTGAGCTTTAGGTTTTGCCCTTTGAAACTTTGGTCTCCGCCCAAATGAGAATCTGATGGGGGAAACATTTGCAAAATCCAGCCATAAACACTGTCCTCTCCTTTGTGTCCTTGAAGTCTAACGACAAGGCGTTAGCTTTACCTACAGGAAAGACTTTAAGTTAGAAATATGTTACCTGTCCCTTCAAGTTACCATTAGCTTAGCTGAATTGGTACAAGTCTGGAGAGAAGATTCAGCAGGGGCAGATGAGCAGCTGGGACAGGGATGGCAATGAGAGAGCTGTTGAGCTGTTGGAGCAGCTTTGCTGTAACATGAAGCTGCCCTGAGCTGGAGTGCGACCGGGACAGAGTAGTTGTTTATGAAATTCCGGTTACAGCACACAATCCCCCAGCTGCATCTGTGGAACGTGTTTATAACAGGAGCAGTTTGATGGTTTTAGATGTGCAGATGGACTTCAGCTTGAAAAACTGGTTTTTTGGCAGAAGTATTGAGCTTGGCTTCACTCCAGAGACACTGGACACTCAGTGCTTTGAAGTTTATGAAATGTCATGTACAATGTGGAGGGCTGCAAGCAATTGAGTTACAGCAACTGCAGCTAACATCCGTCAGCTGAATTAACTAGTAGTAAGTCATTTGCTGGTTCTGAAGTTGTTGGTAGCTGCATCTTCACTTCTCCATCACTTTCCTGATGATTAAGCTACTGTGTTCGACTTTGCAATTGCAGTGAATGAAGGGATCAAATTTGATCAGGTTAGGAGAAGGTTTATTAATGAAGACAATAATTCCTGTTAGACCTGTTAGTACTGTTGCACAAGGGAGACAAGCTTTTGGGCTCGCAAGCAGCTCAGCAGAGTGCTGCTACGGTCAGTGACAGTGGCTTGCATGATAGACCTTGTTAAGCTGTTTTGTCACCATCTAACCAGAGGTAGTCTCAGTTTATCAGACATGTGCCAGAAATGTTGGCGGCAACTCATAAAAGCGAAGAAAGGGTTTTTCAAGCATGAAAGTGACTGTGAAAGAAATCAGAATCTCTCTGACTTTAAGTTCACACCTGTGTAAGCGTGTGTTATTCTGTTACATATTTTGTTTCAGGCTTAGTTGAAGTCATCTGCTTTAAATTAATCCTGTAAGTTATTCTAAAATAATTCCAGGTTTAGACAAGGTTCTACAAAACTTCCTCAGTTCAGTGCTGAACTTGATAAGAATTAGCTGACTGCTTCTTGAAGTCCTGCATTTCATTAGCTCCAGAACAAACACAGACTCTTCAGCTTGATCTAGAATATGGCAGCTTCACTATTCTAGGTTTCCTCAGCTTACACTTTTGGTCTATACTGTCAAAGCTAACGTCTTGAGAGAACATCTTATGATGCGAATTATGCTGCTGCCAGGTCTAATTGGCATATTTTGAAATGGAGGCAATAAAACCTGTTCTTAGGGTGCCACCTGGAGCAGAGTTCTCTGCTTCAGGGGGGATTTAGGTGGGAAATCTAAAATGAAAATTGTTTCATTTTCTTGATGACCAGATGTTTAGTCAGTGCTGTCTAAGAGATAGACAGTTTGGGGGTGAAAGGAGAGGCAGTATTGGGGTAACATGGGATTTGGGAGAAGTGTGACTGATGTAAACTAGTTATCTGTGTGGTGGCATTCTATTATACACAGAAAAACCCAAATTGCTGTTGCAATTTATCTACTTTTACAGTTGTTTATGAAGGCATCTTGGTTGCCAGTGGCTCTAAGCCTAGGACAGGATACTGATGTGCAATCATAGTACATGCAGCTTTGTTTTCTTATCCCATGAAAGCTTCCCTATACGGTCCTCAGGACTGGGCTGGTAAGATATTAGCCTTGTAAGATGCTAACAAGTGTCCTTCCTTCCAAGTACTGAAGATGTTTTCAATGTGTCCCTGGATATTCTTTGCTGACAGCACATAAAATGTCTAGTGAGAATTACCACATGGTAAGACAGTATTCCTAATAGTGTAGTCTAGGATGCAGTTCAGTTACAAGTGACATCTTCTGATACCACCCAGACTCAGTATTAAATACCTTGTTTTTCTTCCCATACAGCATGTCGTTTATCACATGGTTGAACTCTTTCTCCACAACTGTTTTGTCTTTGTGCGCTACAGGCTGACACCTTAAAAGAGAGGTATCAGAAGATTGGGGACACAAAGAGAAACACTCCGGTGGAAGTTCTCTGTGAGAACTTTCCAGGTAAAGCCCTAATGGGACCATCTGAGTGCAGTTGGAGGTGGACATACCTTGTTAAATAATGACAGTTCTGAGCTCCTCTGGCAGAAAGTATTTGGATGATATGTATCCATTATGTTGTTCCTTAAGCTGGCAAACAACTGGAGCTGCTGCTATAAATTAGCAGGGCCTGAGGGCTTGTGGCTGTGGCTTAAAATAAGCATAACTTTTCTCATCAAGGAGGCTGGATAATGCTCAAGTGCCTGGTGTTCCTGCTTTGTTTCTTGGCTTCCTTCCAAAAGAAGGCCTTGTTATTTTCCCTCTTCCAAGTGACCATGTTGGATCTACTGAGTTAATTCTTTTCCAAATTGAAGGTTTTACAGGTGTTAAAATTGTAGGTGGCCAGCTTAGAAGATGGGATGATGTGTCTGTCCTTGAATTCCACCTTCTGACAGCACTTTCAAGGAGAGTGTTACTAACGATGTGCTTCTAGCCAAGCCCAGTGCCTTTTCTCCAGTTAAACAAAAGTCCACCTTGAGCCAGGAGAGCAGAGTGCAAAGTTAAAGCCCTCCCCAGGTACCCTGTGCCCTCTTCCCAGGTACCCTGTGGCCTTCACAGAGTGGGGGTTTTTTGGTGATTTTTGAAATCCTGACACCAGGGAGAGCACCCAGGTCCCCAGGATTAGTCCCATTCCTGTGGGAGCTGTTGTGTCACATGGCTCTTTCCCAGCATGAGGAGCAGCAAGCCCGGAAGGGGATCATTGTTCACTCAAGTCATGCTAATTCCCCAGACTTATTTGCATCCAAAATCCACCTAGTTCCAAGCAGAACAGCTTCAGGTTGGCCATTCTCGGCTTTTTCCCCCAATACTCCTTCCTCAGAGCTCGGTCACACCTGCAGGTCTCGGCTAAAGGGAGATGAGAGAATTTATTTCTGTTCCTTGCTCACCTGAAACCTGTTGGTTGTCCACCTTTCAGAGATAGTAGCAGGAAGAGGGGATTACCTTTCTTCTCCTTTTTTTTCCTGTTTTACCTCCATGTGACATGGAAGCTGCAAGCCACAGACAGAATTAAGTATCGATAAGCAATGCTGTTCTTATTTTTATTAGCTAAAGGCAAAAACCATGCTGGTGTATCAGTCGTACTGCAGTACACAGACTCACGCCTTGTACTGAGCTCTGCTCAAACATTCTACCTTGGCTTAGGTGTGAGCCAAGGGAGAGCTGGGAAGGGGCAGGACATGAGTTACCAGGGCTCAGTTCTCTGTGCATGCGAAGTACGACCCAGATGCAGGAAAGCAATTAATTAGCTTAATATCTAACACTGTTCTGTGTGTGCCAGGTAAATTAACATTGGACCCTCCCCTTCTAAGTCTTGTTTTGAATATTCAAGGCTATGACTGATGTAATGACGCTGGACAGCACAGTACTTTGTGCAGCCAGACCCTAGTTGTTGCTGGAGCTCAGGGGTGCCATGAGGTGCCCACCAACATCTCTTGCTTTCCTTCCCCAGATGAAATCACTGTGGCTGTTTTAAATGTCTGTATAAGCAGATATACATGTGAGCATCCTGTTGGCAGGTTCAGTGAGTTGGCATTTATTGTACAGTGTGTTTTAGCGTTTGTTTTTATACAAATGTATAGAATAAAACTAGCTGTGGAACTCAGATTTCAGGTGGAGCAGCAGCTCTCTGGAGCAGAGGTGGGACTTCCATCTTTCCTTGAGAAGTGTTTGAATTGATTTGCATTGTGGACTATTACTAAAAACCACTACTTTTATAGGAAAAGCTAGAGGTAGCACTGGCAGACCAGACAATTCTCTCACAGCGTGTCGCTCAATGCTAAAACACAGATCTTAATTTATAACAACTCATTCAGAAGATTCAGAATAAAAGCAGACTATTACTAGACTCTGGGCAGGGCAAGAGGGCTCTGGAAAGCTAAGTGAGATTCATCTAGCAATAAAAGACTGTTGACTAGGTCACTGAGGGTGAAGACTTGTTGGACATCCTCAGCTTCTGTTAATCCGCATGGCTCAGCTGAACTTAGCAGAGCCTGAACAACTCACGTCACTGGTCATCTGGCCCTCAGCCCAACTTTAAGCATCAACTTTGAGCCTAGTGCCATGGGAAAGCCTTGCTGGAGTTAATTGAAAAGCATATTTCCAGTGTGTGTGTTGGCTCTGAGAGGCTTGTAAGTGACGAAGCTCATGTGCGAGCAGAACTGACGCTGCTACTTTTTTCCCCTTTTCCAACAGAGGAGATGGCCACGTACCTCCGTTATGTTCGGCGATTAGACTTCTTTGAGAGACCAGACTACGATTATTTAAGAACCATCTTCACAGAGCTGTTTGAAAAGAAAGGCTACACCTTTGACTACGCCTATGACTGGGTCGGCAGGCCAATTGTAAGTTGTCCCTGCAAAATGCAGTGCCTTACCTTCCAGGTGCTGCTTCCCCACCACCTGGCTCTTTGTTCCTGATAATCCCAATTAATGCTGGTGAGCTTAGGATCAAATCTTTCACTTCTGTTCTCTAGCTAACATGGGCTCAACATAGTGAGATGTCCTGACATTATGTTCAGGGGGTTCTTGCAGTGCCTTGAAGTTCCCCTAAGGCACACAGGGCCCCTTCCCACCTCTTTGGGCTTGCCCTGGTGAGGCATTCAAGCCTGATTTTCCTACTTGTGGCAATGAACATGACCAGGCTTAATTTCCTCTAGTCTAGCACAGGATTTGAGACCAATGTCTAAAGACATCCATCTCAAAGCAGGAGGGCGTACTTGCTACCTCAGCACTGAACGGTGGAAGACCTCCTTAATGGTCGAGTTCTCATCAAGACATATGGGAGAGCTAGGCAGGGCTCTGATGAATGCTCAGTGAATAATAACAGCAAACCAGTTCTGCGCTCAAAAGATCTTGGGGTTTACCCTACTCTGGAGGCTGAACCAGCTCTTTATAGCACATGGCAAGGAAATGTGGGAGTAACCAAACTCTATTTAGCAGTTCCATGACACCAGGTGGACCATAATCATGATCTCATTGCATTGCTTCTATTATCAAAAGCCATTTATACTCAAGCCGACCTTGGCCAAAAGATATGTCATGGGGCAATCTGGTAGAAAAGTCTAAAGCTCTTCCGCTGGCTGCCTGTCGCTTGTGTTTTGTGTCATTCTGCTGATAGCATTCTTGCTAATGGCCAGTCACCACACACTGGCAATGGCAAAGGCATCTGTAAATTAATTGTCACTCGTGCCAGATCAAATGCCTTCAGTACTAAACTTGGTACTGTTGCCGGTGATTTACCATCCCAACTATATTTAGCTTTACCAATGTTTACTGTGCCCAAAACAATTCATCTTCATAAGAAATCATTCCCTTTGTGAATCATGATTTTTCTCCTCATTTTTGTTTAACTACAAAAGCAATTGATAAAAAGCACCTTGTAAGACAAGCGTGCTATTGCTGACAACTGCAGTGGTTGCTATGGAGATTCTGATGTTGTGAGCAGGGATTATGACTTTGGTGAGAATAGAGCAGATGAAGCTTTAATTTTAACACATCCTGTTTCTATGCAAGCATGATTTTTAAAAGTGACAAGACGATGAGATGAGGAAAACAAGTCTGTATATTTTCAGTTGTAATAATCCTATGTGAGACTCATTAGGTGTGGTGTGACACCGATACAGATATCTAACTATATCTTTTAAATTAATTTTTATACAAGATGTTTGGTGCTGGTGTCCAGCATCAAATCCCATACCCATCAAATCACGGGGATTTTATAGCCCTGGCTGTAATTTTCCTTGGTTATTGTCAGTACCTTTGGGCAGTGTTTTGACGGTTTCCTGCTTCTACCCGATGGGAGCTAGCCTGTCAAGTTAGGTTTGTGCATGCATGTATTGAGAGAGCTAGCAGCATCTTCAGCATTGGCTTCATCCTAACAAATGCCTTGTTTTCCAGCCTACTCCAGTAGGATCTGTTCACGTAGATTCTGGGACGTCCGCAATAACAAGAGACAGCCATGTCCATAGGGATCGACCATCGCAGCAGGCCCTTCGCAATCAGGTGCGTTGCTCGCAACTACTTCAGCAATGCCACATTGTTTGGCACCTGTCTGAATTCCTCTTGGATCGGAGAAGCAGAAGCTGTACACCATTAGAGGTGTCTGGGGCTGATTCTTGCCTTGGTCATGGCAAGCACAATTCCTGCTGAATATAGAGACTGTGATTTGAGCAGAATTTTGTCAAAGCAACAGGTTGCTGAAATACTGTATCAGCCAGTGGAATTCCTCGGGTTTGTGAACCAAATGGAGTACAATTTGGAGTGGGTCATTTTTCTGTAGTTTGTGGGTAAGCTGTTTAAGTCAACAATCCAGCCTGGTCAGACTACCTGACCTGTCTGGCCAACAATGTTCTTTTGGGTGCTTTTACTCACAGCACATGGACCGTGGTGTAGACCAACAGTTGTGGCGATGGCAGCATGCCCCCAGGTGCCCTATTCCGATAGACCGTGCGGCTGCAGTAAGGATGTGTGTGTCCCATGTATGCGCAATATATCCTTCTCAGGGTGTCCAGTTCACGGCGTGAGTGTTGCAGAGCATAAAGGACTGTCAGGGTAGGGTCCTTTGGGGAGGCTGGGCATCGTGGTCCAGATGAACTGCCAGTTTTTGAATTTGAATTTCCTCATGTTTTCCTTTCTAGTTGTAATATTTTGTTGGTGTTGAGAGTTTGGATTTTCTGTATTAACAGAACTGATCAGAAGTTCAGTAGATCTCCAACTGCCGGCTCCTAGCTAGAGCTGTTGGTGCTCTTACTTCCCAGTGAGTGGTTCTGGGCTCGCTCTGCTCCTCTAACTGCTGTGTGCCGTTCTAGCTCCTTGTCTGCTGTCTTTGCTCCCACTCAGCTTGCACAAGCTGGGGTTCGTGGGTGCAGAATCGAGTGTGAGATGTAATAACCTGTCTGGGCTCAGCTTTCCTTGTTCCATACAGCTGGGCTCTGAATGGTAGAACAGCTAACGTAGACTAGAATACATCTCAAACCATCAGCTACAATCAGGATGAATACCCCTTGTTAGAAGCGTTGCTTGTAGGAAGCTGGATTGTTTGAATCACGTGTGCAGTACTGTATTTATGCATGCTGATTAGTGTGGACTGGTTTGTGAGTACTAGTAAAATAATCTGCTTTAACATATTGCCTGATTAATGCATTAACCCCCCCTTTTTTGGGTGGCAGTCTCTAGTGGTCCGCTTTGACAACAGACCTTCACGCTGTGTACGTATGAGGCATCTTGTTTCCTTTAATGGACAATGACGCCTGGCTTCATTTTCAAGCATGTTATTTCACAAATTATAGTACGTAGCCCAAAGAAATCTGTCCTAGTCCCAAAATATTATGCAGGCAGCCTTCAGTCCTTATTCTTCTGAGCCTCACAACTAGTCTTGATGCTGTATTGCATAGCAGCTTTTGTCACCTATTTTGTCCACCTAAACGTTACTTAGGATGCTGAATTATTAAATATTCCAGTATGCAGAGAAAATCAGTTTCTTCTCACCAAAACATAAACAGCTCTCTTCCAAGGGATGTTCCTTTTAAGTATTGAGCAAACCATTTCTCTAAAGGAAAAAAGTAGAAAAAATAAACATCTAGAGCAGTGAATTGGAGGCCTGGGTTTGGGTCAAGTGACTGCCTTGATCTCCAGATTTAATTGCCTTATTTTTTCCCCAGGTATAATAACTGCAGATTCTCTTTTATAATATTTGGTTGCCACTAAAGACACTGATGAGAGAGTGATTTCCTTTTTGTAGCTTTTTCTTCTAGGAAGTGAAGATACTTAACTATCCAAGATGGGTGAGCCCTTCCCCCTCTGTCTTTAGATGCCAGTCTTGTCTTGTAATTTGGTAGCTGGTAGGAAGGTGATGAGTGTTAATGGGAACTTGATGCTCTCAAATTTCACGGGCATCACTTCCTCAGTGTCACAGCTTGGGTTGCGATTTGGGCGGCTCAGCTCAAGCCTACTACAAAACCAGCTTGTCACGTACTTGGCTGTAGAGCTAAAAGAGAAAAGATCTCTCTCTTGTGGCTACCAGAGTCTTTCCTAGAAACTGCTTCCAGGCTCCTAGGCAGCAGCTTGCTTCTCCTAACGTTGACATAGCATGGTACTCCTTCATCACCTGGGCTAGCCAAGCGACCTGATGGCATAGTGCTTTGGAAGAAGCAGCACTCAAGATCTGTCTTCTACTAGCTTTTAAAACCTGCATTTAAATTCTACAGTTGTTCATTATCTTGTGACTTCCAGCCATTAAAAAAATATTCCAAGGGAAGTGCTTCTCCTTTGAATGTCACCAAGTACAAAAAGGGTAAGCAGCATCTCAAGCTGACAGGAAGAACACGTAATAAGAAGATTTAAGAGGATGAGCCTGGACAAAACCACCTCTAGGGAAATAGTACCTATGAACTAGATTTGTTGGGTGCTTAGAAGGAGGAGCAGCACCGTGGCTTACTCCAGGAGGGAGTCGGAGGTCACATGCAAAGGGAATGATAGTGAATGTTTTATGAAATCCCAGGAGACATCTTTTTTTATTCTCTTACTTTTTGCACGTGCTCCTGCTCTAGTTGAGTGACAATTTACTAGTAAGTGTTGAAGTTTATTCAAAGGTTTCTTGAGTCTTTCTCTGCTTGTAGTCTTTGGGGTTTTTTTTTCCTTTTTTTTACTGTGGCACTAAGCCCTGTGGCTTCTCTTGCTCTGACTAGGGCTCAGGCTCATCATCCATGGCTGCAGGGAGTAACACAAAGTAGTGCTGAGGAAAGGCAGGGCCTGTGCACCTCTCTTTGGTTAGCTACTTCAGCTTCACTGCTGATAACCTGGTGTTTATTTGCTTCAGCCTCTTGTTTCCTGGCCAGGTCCACAGTGTCTCTGTTAAGCATCCCTCCTGCCAGGTGCATGTGCACTGGGGGGAACTCTGCTGCTCTGCCCTCTCTTCTTTCAAACTTGTGCTTCAGCTTTGAAACATTTGCTTAAATTTTTATACGTTCTCCAGGGATAGACCTTTTAAATATGTCTCATCAGTCACTTCAGGCTTGATGATGTCCTCAGCTGTTGGCCTGAGGCCAGCACAGATCTACCTGTTTGTCCTACACTTTCCACTCTTGGGAAGCGTTCCTCTTGCTGGTTGGTTGGCTTTAGGTGCGCTAAGATCCTCTCCTAGGTCTTAGGTGAATGCTGGATGTGTTGTCATCAAAACGGGGTGACCTGTAAGGAGTTTCACATGCAAGCACAAAGTGGTTCTTCTAATAAAACAAACAAAATTCTAATAATTAAATTGCATAAAGTTTGCATCTGTTGGGGATAAAGAAGAAACTGTTAGCAAAAGTTTCTTATCTACTTTTCTGCAGAAAACCAAAAAGCCACCAACCCTCTCTCCAGTCAAGCAGGTGTGGTGGATGTTTCCTTCTGCACTGTACAGGTGAATCAGTGTGTGGAACTGGCTTTTGGTGAAATAAAATGTGGCTTTGTTTTATGTTGCAAATTTGAGTTTAAAAATATGTATTTTAGGCAGGTCGAGCTTGTGTATCCAGTCTTGCTGCCATGCCAAGTGCTCTGGTGCGTGTGACCTGACAGACATAAGTTAACATACTGTCAGTGTGTTTATTTCTATGCTGAAACCCATGGAAATGAAGCCGTGTAAAATAACTTCCTGAATAGATCTGAGCTTTCTCTTCATTTAGCAGCTAGAGGAGAAGAAATCCACTCCTGCAGTGGATTACTGCAGAGACCGCTGAAGTAAAGTATGAGGTGCACTTGGTAAAGAGAAATTTTAGCCCAGCTAAAAGTTTAAATGCCTTGCTTTTTGCAAAGAAACTAACTCACTAACAAACACCCTTTTATTTCTTCCCCTCATTCACCTTTTGCCCTCTCTTCTGTTTCTCTCGTGCTTCTCAATTTGTGAGCAGGCATCATCAGATCGCCGAGGGGAGTGGGAGATCCAGCCAAGCCGGCAGACTAATACGTCGTACTTGACATCTCATTTGGCTGCAGATCGGCACGGAGGATCAGTACAGGTACCTCTTCCTCCTGATATGTACAGCCCTGATGCAAGAATTTGTGTTAAATCCCCTGAATTCTCCTCAAACTGCAGTAACATCGTGGTCAGGAGAGCCATTTCACAAGCCAGTTTGGTCCTGTCCTGTACATAACGCTCAAGCCATGGTTTTGTGGAACCCAAGCTGTGGTGGCCAACATCCTTGCTGTTACCATTTCAGTGAAGCTTTTCCTCTGAGAGCTATTTTGAACTCAGAGTTGTCAAAGGGAACACAGAAAGGAGTGTATAATAGCAGGTCTGTTCTATAAAGCACCCCTCTATCCCCATCTTGGGGATGCTCTTAGGTAGCAAGAAGCAGCTGAAAGAGGGTTTGTTGCATATAAACCCCATTAGTGTTAGGAAAACAGTTGAGCTGTTCTAGTTCAGGCTTGATAGGTGAGGTTCTGGTTGAATTCCTCGTGCTTAATGGAAATCTAGGAGTGTCACACTGGAGAAATGCACAGGGGATGGCTGGTACGAGCAGGCTGTCCAGCCACTTCTCCCTCCAGATGGAGGGAACACAGGCTGAACTGTCACTGCAGCGTGTGGTGACCCTGTTCTCTTGCTCCCCAGTGCATTTGCATTTTAGTTATGGATCCAGTGGCAGAGCAGCACCAGTGTAAGGGCGTGGTGGCTGCAAGTTGGATCTCTGGGTGACTGCACTGTGGAAGGTGGATGAGCAGAGGATGCACAACAGTGCCAGACAGCATTAAAGGTGGCACTACAGCTGAGTTTTTAAATTCCTGAAAAGACTGCTTCTGTTTATGAAACCATGCCTACCTCTGGCTGTTACTCAGGCTCGCTAAGGAAGTTTCTTGCGCTACTGTCAGACTAAGATGGCTGGATGCACTAGAGAGAAGATGCGAGAGTCATTCAAGCAAAGAAGAACTGTCTAATAGTGCTGGCAAGGTGAACTCTTTGGCAGAGGTTTGCCTGCGAGAGCTGGCTCTAGTGCCACACACACCACTTTGAAAATTGGCTCTGGTGAAATGGGAATTAGTGCCTAGAGTGGGACAGCGCTGAGCTGAGGTGACAGGTAGTGCAAGATGCCCCTGAGTGAAATACAGATTAGGTTGAAATTTTTACTTATTCCCGATACTTTGTTGGATTCAGTGGTTTTTTGGCTTGATTATCAGCATTCCTTTTTTCATTTAAAGATATTTTACGAAGTAGCAGAGAAACTGAAAGATAAGGAGGAAACTAGTGGATGTATAGCTCTGATCTCAGACATGAGCAGACAGTAAAATGGAGAAGTGTCAAGGTCAGGTTGGACAGGGCTTTGAGCAACCTGGTCTAGTGAAAGATGTCCCTGCCCATGGCAGGGGGGTTGGACTAGATGATCTGTAAAGGTCCTTTGCAACCCAAACCATTCTGTGATTCTATGAATTCAGCACTCAGTAAGTACAGAGCAGGTGTGTTTATTCATGTTTTTTTATGTAAGGGGAATAGTTTCCTTGAACAAAGCCAGCGTGAGCTGTGTCTCCCCACAAACAGCGCTCTGCCAGAGTAGCTACAGCAATAATGCAGTCCTAGTCTGAATTTGACTGGGAAGGTTACCTACCTGAGCAGTTTACAAGCCTATATGTGCCACCGTAAGCATTAAAATTCTGCTTATCTGCAGCCAAGAACAGGAAATCTTCTGCTGTGCACGGCTGTTGGGCTGCAGATGCTTAAGTTGTTTCTCAACAGATGCTCCAGCTCATGCTGAACCCTTGGGAGGTCAGTAGCTTCGAGTGGCCATTTCCTTTAAGGCAATGGTTGAATTTGCCACATCAAAATGAAGTGGTGGCACATAAAAAAAGAGGAGGAAAATCAAAGCCTTTTGTAAAATGAAATTTAACAAGTAGCTGAAGAAAGTGTGGGAAGATCACTGGGAATAGCACAATTAAGTGCTAGTGTTTTGCAAAGTTGTGTGGGAAGCGTGGGGGTCTGGAGAACCTGGGTGGGCCCACAGTGTGATGAGTCTGGGAAGGGGTGTGTGAAGAGAACCCAAGGGGTTGTCACTGGAGGAGAGCTCTGAAAACCGCATGAGCCGAGTCCTGACCTGACTTGGCAGAGACTGGCCATGGGACTTAATCTGGAGGAACAGCAGTTGCTGGTAGAACTGAAGTATTCAAAACGATCATGGATAGATGCACTTAATAGTGAAGGGACATCTGCTTCAATGGCTTCCTTCCCTTCATCTCTGGTGGTTAGGTCATACAGAGCCACTAGGAATACTGGGTAGCACCTTAACCTCCCCCATGGGAGATACCTCCTTTTACCTTGTAGAAAGGCGAAGAGGTGGAGTGGGAGGGGAACCATGCATCGTTACAGCTCTGGACACAGGAGCAGCTCTAGGTGTTCACAGCAACATGTAGGAGCCTGTCCTAACTTCCAGATGGAGTGCGGAAGGGCCAGCCAAACTTCGGTTCCATACAGGCTTCTTTGGCAGTTGTCGTGGCAATAGAGCAATGATGAATTATCCAGAAAATAATGTGCTTTCCTGGCAAATGCAGAGCTGCTGGCAGCTGGGGAATCTGGATGGTCATACCCATAATGGAAATGCTGAAGCAAGCCATAATGTCAGCTGTGAAGCAAAAGGAGATGAGAGACCATATCAGTAGCTTTTGGGTGAGGACATAATTCCAGAAACTGGCTGTGTAAGGGGTGAGACACTGGTGGCTCTTGAGTGACTCCTTCCCATGGTATTGGCAGGCAAGAGGACTGAGTCGCTTGCCTGTAAAAGTGTCAGGAGAAAACAATCAACATAATACAGTTTGTGTGTGTATATAGGGCTGTCCACTAGTCTTCACACTAGTGGCCGCGCCTCCCAAAGACAAGACAACCTGTGCTGGGCACAGGAGTGTGAGTTAGTGAACACAGACACAGTCTCTTGCCTGCTGTTCTGCTTGGGATGAGCCAGCTGGTCTCTCCAAACCAGGCACACGATTCAAAGGCATCCAAGGAATCTGACAGTGTGCTAAGAGGGTGCAAAGAGACAGGAGCAAACAGTAGTTATTCCACAGATTTCCCATTCCCACAGCATCCCTTGTCCAGGCGGGTGGAGATCCATCACATGCATGGGGACTTCATTAACTGGGTATTCATTTGTGTTTCAGGTGGTTAGCTCGACCAACGGGGAGCTGAACGTGGATGACCCGACGGGGGCACACTCCAATGCGCCAATAACAGCACAGGCGGAGGTGGAGGTGGTGGAGGAAGCTAAGTACGTTTGCTTTACAACAGGCTTTCCACTGGTGTGGTCATTAATCCTCCTCCTGGGAAACGAGTGAGGATGTTTACCTGCGGTGAAGTACTCGATGCTCGTGTCCCATGCCCTTTTCCTTGCATATTGCTGCTTTTGTGCATGGTGCCTTCAGTGCTGCTGCTGCTGCTTCTTTTTTACACTTGTCATGGCTGGAGAACATAACTCTTACTCAGAGCATGTATTGCAAGATAGACAGTAGCACAAATACCAAAATAATGTGAATAGATTTCAGGAATCCCGGTGAGCATCCCTGTTCCAAAAGGAGAACATGCTGTACTCTTGTGCTGAGAGTGTAGGAGTAGCTTGAGCACAGCTCAGTGAAGAGATTGTTGGTCTGAAAGTTAACACTTTATTTCTGGCTGCAAGAAGTGGATGCCAGGTATCCACAATGGTCCTAAAGTAACTCTTGCAGGGACTGGTAGCTCTTTCTGTGAATTCTCTTAGTCCAGCCCAACGGAAGCTGAGCGAGAGAAACCAGAAGCAGCCCTCCTGCTTGTGGGGAAGAGCGTGCTCCCTCTGAGCTGACCTCTCCTCCGTAGCTTGTGGTCAAGAGTGAGAACCGATATACGAAGTTGCTGCTTTGACCATTTCAGCCTCCTTTGCACACGTGCTGCATCTGGCACAATCATGTCACCTTTTGCATGATCCTTAATGTGGGACCCTCTCGCTGCCTCTGAACTAGACCAGGACCCTAGCAGGTCACAGTGTAATCCTGACACTCCCTGTGTGAGGGGTAAATTAGGCCCCGGGGCTGCCTTTGAACTGGTCGGTGCTGTGAAGTTGACCAACTGCCTGGTTATAATTTGACTGGATGACACTGGTGTCACTTGTCCCACTTTGTTTGTCTCAGCCTTTGTGGGAACTTCTGTTAGGAATGGCTTGTGGGAGGGCGAAGAGGAAAACTGGCAGGCGCGAGAAAGGGTGTGTTGTTGGAAAAGGTCCCTAGGTATGCGTCAGTCTGAAGCCAGTGCTGGTCATCCTGAAGGTCTTCTGTCTGTTCCTCTGTCCCTTGGGAAGCACTTGTGCGTGATCTTGCTTGCTGGTAGCTGGCCTAGGCATGATCCTGGCAGCAATGTGCCTGAGCAACAGATAAACTTTCTCCTCCCAGCCAAAGCAGCAAGCCTTGGTTTTGGTGCAAGCTCCTCATCAAGTATGGCGGGGTGGAGGAGATCTTGAGGTGCAACTTGCGGATTGGGCAATATTCCTCTTAGATATGGGTAGTGTGGCCTGCAGAGACCACCAGTTTGGCATCACAGGCTCTGTCTTGGTCAGACTGAAGTGGGTCCCCCTCGGGCATGTGGCTTGGGGTTGCTCCTAGGGTGGGGCAAATTGCCACCCTTAACAGTCCTCAATACAGCAACCCAATGCAAGGAAAAGCCAGCTTTTAAGATGGGATGACCTTCAGCCTGTGTTTCTACAGCGCCTTGTTCAGCGAGGCCAGGGTCCAGACCCCACATCTGTGTACAGGGGAGATGTCACGACAGGTGAAAAGGAGTGTGCAAGAGCCGTGTTGCCCAAGCCATGCCTCGCAGTGCATGGGACTGTTCTGTCTCTCTCCAGCCCTTGTTTGTGTGGTCCCAAATTGGTTTTGGAGGTGCTGGGAAGCAGAGCATAAGCTGCTTTGCACTGACAGGTTTGGGGTCTCTTGTAATTCCCAAGTGTAGTCCGCTTTGTTCCTCTCACCACAGAGAGAGCTGGCTTCATCTTCCCTTGCATCTATGATCATAAATCCCCTGTTATATGAGGAGGGCAAAGGACTTTTGGATTCTGCTCTGCAGTAAAGTGGGACAGAAAGAGCTAGAAGGAGCTGGAGCTGGGGCTTTGTGTTTTGAGACGAGATGCAATAGCAGAAAGGTCTTTCCCTGGCACTCCCGGCAGGCAGAGGAGCTGTGCAATGCTTCTGCTTTGGGGTGTGCTGGAGATAAAACTCTTGACCCAGCCATGGGTTTTGCTAAAGGGCAGGTCCCAGGCGTAGATCCGTGATCTGGCCCTTCTGCCGCTGGAGCTGCAGGGGACAAGAGCATATTCCTCTCCTGGTGGCCCAGAGCCTCTTTCTGATCCCAGCCCCAGAGAAGAACCTCATGGGGCCGCTGCCTTCATGGAAAAAAGGGGGTGTTTGTCGGAGGCCTCGAGACTCCGGAGAACATGGCAGTTCTCAGTGGCGCCATGGCAAGGGTAGAGGTGGTGTGAGGGCTGGGGGGCGGGCGGTGGGCAGGCATGGTGTGTGTCTGCCAGTCTGCACTGCATGTTTGCATGGCTGCAGTGACATGCTTTCATCCCACCTCTGTGAACTAATTGCTCTTTCTTCCTTTCTGTGTTTTTTCTCTACACTCTCTGTAGCTGCCTGAAAATGCTCAACTTGTGGTGAGTCCCTCTCTCCAGTCCACATGCAAGGGGGAGCGGACCAGACTAGACTGGGGTTGGCAAAATCAAACCAACCAAACCCTAAAAAGGCACAAAGTCAAAGCCAACCCAGAGCTGTTTTGATTTTAGGACCATGCTGAGGACCACATGCAATATTGGGGAGGGTGTGGGCTATGTCTGAGCGGCCACATTAGGCTGAGCAATTTGGCTGATCTCTGAACCGATGGATGCAAAAGACAGATTTTAATCCTTTTCTATTCGGCTTACCATCTCCCTCAAACTGTTACGTCCGTGAGCAGATGATGTCTAATGGAGTTGGGCAGAGTCGGGAGCAGTCTTGCCAAGCATCTTGCAGGAATTCCTCACGCAGACAGTTACGAAGGGAAAACCCTGCACTGGATATCAAGGGGAGGGGGCTAGTCACTTCCTGGGAGAGTTTCCTCTGAAGAAGCACGGGCCAGGGCGTGTGTCGTTAGAGAGGATGGAAAGACATGGCCGTGGAGTCCTCGTTAGTGACAGAGCCCCAGCTAAAGCCTCTGCTTGGAGAGGGTGGATGGGAGATGGCTGCTTTCCAAAAACACTGCAGTTGCCAGCTGAGGGTGCAGGTGAACAGGCCTCTCCAGGAAAGAAGGGGTGGAGGGGTTGGGATTAGCATTGCTTCAAGCCAAGCTCAGGCATATGTAAGGTTTTATCGGGGTTTTGTAGTGTCCCAGTCTCAAGGTGTCCCATGGAGGTGTTCCCTCCCTCCTTGTCCCTTGGGGAAACCATGTAACCAGTAAGCAGAGGACCAAGTGGAGACTTGGATGAGGAGTTTGTAGGTCCCAGGGAGGGCTGATGGGTGGGAATCGCTATGGAGCGAGGTGACAAAGCCCATGTGCAGTGAGGAATGTCCTTGTTGGATGGGAGACTGACCGCCTCTGCCCAGCTCTCCATAGGCATTGCCTCCAATACCTCTGGCATCTCTGGCTTCTCTGTATGTCGTAGTCTGGGGCTGTTCTCTTGGGCATTGTCTGCATGCAGAGAGATCACGTTCTGTAATTGTCAGCCTGCCTTATTCTTTTATTTTGGTGTTTTGCCTCTGCCTGTCTGAACTGCCAGGACTTCCTTTCCTGAACCCTTCCCTGGACCTCTGAGTAACAGCCTAAAAAGACAGTCATAAGGAAAACCAGCCAGAAGTTAGTCAGCTCCCTTTGTTTGGTGCCCAAGGAAACAAGTGCTGCTCAGCCCTCTTCTTCCCTTACCCGCTGCATGCGAAATCATAACTTGTGCATTTTCCATCCTCTCTCCCCATAACATCCTCCCCCTTACTCACCATTGCCCAAGTCATGAAGGAAGGTGGCTGCTGTGGGAGAAAAATACTGTGACAGGTTAAAGCAGGAGAGGATGGCAGGTGGTGCAGGACAATAAAATCCAAGCCCAGTCCTGGGGTGGGGGGGTTAAATGTGCCAGTCGTGCGCAGGAGCCTGGGTTGGGTGGTGCTTCAGACTGCATGCTGCAAACATCAGGCTAGGTGGGTAGTGATGGAGTTGTCACAGGTCACTCAGCCCGTGTTCCTGCAAGGACAAGTACTTCGTGTTTTTCATCTCACCTCTGAACTGAGCCTGTTTAGGAACCTAAAGACAAATAGTGGACATTAAACTTCCCTTGGCCCTTAGTCCATGCAGGCCAGAGGAACAAGTGGTGGGAGGTGGCCCTCCTCTTGTTGTGGTTGTTTGAGATCTCCATGTTGTAGGGGGTTTTGATCTCCCCAGCAGATTATCTGTGCTGGCAGGCTTGGCTCATGGGGGGCTGGTGGTCACCCATTGCTTTTGCACCCCATAGTAAGGCTTGTGCATCCAGGGGGTGCGAGTGAGAACAAATCTGTTCCTCTAGCTCTGAGAGGACAGAAGTGTAATGCTGACATTTCAGAGCCACGAAGGACCCAATGGAAAATAATTTGGAGAAGTTGTTACAGCGTTTTTGAACGCTTTTTGTCTGGCTGTTGGTAAAAGATGCTTGTAGGAAAAAATGGTCTTTGCATACTCACATCTGCTCTTGCTGCTTAGCCAGGCACGCCTTCCACCAGCCTGAAAAAGCAGTCTTTCAGCATCACCTGGGCTTCTCTGGAGATGGCTGCAACAGCAGAAGGAGAAAGACATGTAGGTCAGGAGCAGAACTCGCACAGAACACACTTCTGTGCAGAGGATTCCTGACAGTGGGCTGAGGATAGAAAGGTAGATATGCCTTAAATGCCAAGTAATTCTGTAGGAAGCCAGCAGGACCAGAAAACCTGGGCGACTGCTTTCAGTGTATCCCACAAGTGAAACCACCACTCTTCACGGTTCAGCTGGGATGGGCGTTTTTCTCCCCACCTCAGCCTCCACTATCCATCCTTCTTGCTTCCCCTAATCCCCGGGTGCTGTGCACCTCCCTCGCATCGGATGGGGGAAGAAGCAGGGGTTCTGCATACCGGCACTGAATGATTTATCCAAGGTGGAAGCTCTGGTTATCATGAAAGGTTCAGTAAAGAAACCTGGTCCCTGAGCCGAGATCTCTTTGGAACTTGTCTTTTTAGTGAACGGTAGTGAAAACCATGTGTCTTGTAGCTGGGAAGAGCAGCCAGGGCTCACAGTCCCAGTCCACTTCCTCCAGGATTCGGACAGAGGGAGTGGAGCATCTGGATCCTTGGTTTACTTCCTTTCCCAGATGGCTCCTTTTGTTCCTGCCCCAGTCGAGCCTTGGGAGGGAGACAGCCCAGCGCTCAGGGGCTGCAGCCCACTGTCACCCACAGCCTTTGGGCAGTGGGACCCCACACGGTGTGGCTAACTTGCCTTTGCTGGTCTACCAGTCTGGGCTGGTGGTGTCAACCATCCACCAGCATCTGCTGACCTTGCTGACTGTCCCGCAGGACAGCAGGTCTGTCTGGGCCTTGGGCCAGGCGCACGGAGGTGCTGTTGCATGCAGCTGAGCAGAGGGAAGCCCGGGGTGGTGGTGAACCTTCTTGGGGTGCTGGGCGCGGGGCTAACTCGCCTTGTCCTTTGTGCCCCAGGTGCTGCTGCTTCTTTAAGAGGAAACGGAAGAAGACGGCTCAGCGTCACAAGTGACCGGTGCCTCCTGGGCCTTGCAGGAACCACCACGCCTGCAGCTCCTGCCCTGTCTCACTGGAAGGGGCTTCTCTTTAGGGGGGAGGAGGAGGCATAGGAGGAAGAGAGAAAAAAAAAAAAAGTGACATTTTAAACCAAAAAGAGAAGAAAACGTTCCAAAACAAACCACTCTGAGGTGGATCTGCTGAATGGTCTCCCTCGTTCACTCCAAGCCTGAAGCTCCTTTTGGGACCAGGACTGTGGCTGGCTCAGGTCTTGGTCGCCCTGGGAGGGGGGCTGGCTGGCTGACCCTCCTTCCCGTTGTTTACGGCGAAGGCATCGTTCACACAAACCTGAGGACTGTGCTTAGTTCCTGCTCACTTTCCTCCCCTCCCTCCCCTGCGCTCTCTGCTCCTCCGTCCTCCTCCCTCCTTAATTACGTGAAGAAATACCGTAGGCTCGATTGGCTGTCGAGAGGGCAGGAGGATGCAGTGCAGGCAGGAGAGTTGTGTGGGAGAAGGGCCTGACTGCTGCAGCAGTAAGAGACCAGTTCCCTTTTTGGCTCCTTGGGAACAGTTACACTGTAATGTGCAAGCTGTGAGAAATTTGCAATCTACTGTTCCAGTTAGGCTTTTTTTCCGGCTCCCTTGACACCTCCCTCCTCTGACGGTAACAGAGCAATGTGGATTGTTTTAAAGAAGCTGACGTCGTTGCACTTTTTATTATTTTTAGCATTTACAGATGCACATTGTATCTGTGGATCTCTGCATGGCCACGCGGTGCCAGCGCAGACAGACATTCAGCTGGGAAGATGGTGGGATGCAAAGAATGCTCTCGAGTGGGGATGTTGACAACATCCGCACAACCCTCGTGCCAGTCTGGGGTTCCCGACGCCCGCCTTGGGCCATGCGCTGAGGAAAGCATACTTGAATTTTCAATCACCCTTTCTAGCTGCCAGTGAATGTCCCTACCATGGTTTCCTACACCGTGCCTGACCCAACTGGCTGGGAGACGCAGGGCTGTAGCCTGGTGTTGGCAGGAGGGAGCAGCATCAGCTTTGCTGAGCTGGAGGAGTTTGCACTGGCTTAAGAGGTAGGACCTGGATTAAGGTAAATGGGAGGCAGCTGTTTCCCAAAGCGTAGGCGTTTCTCGGTGTGGGCAACTGGGCAGCCTTCTCAAATCCCTCCGGCAGGGTGGTTGTGAACATGTACCCTCTGTGAGAAAATATTAGCAGGAGCAAAGCTTCCCCAGCAGGTAAGAGGATACTTCGCTGCCTTAACACTGATTTCATCTCCAGATGGTCAGATAGGTTTGACTGGAATAGCCTTCACATCCTCTCTGCAAGCGTGGGTCTGGGGCACGTGGGGCACCATCCCACCCCACAGAAGCCACAGTTCTCATGCACCGCTTTTGAGCCAAACCAATAGCTAGCAAAGGGCTTGGGGTGCTTTGCACACATGTAAAAAAAAAAAAAAAAAAAAAATCTTGTGTCCAGCTGCAGTGTCTCCAAACTCGGAGGAGGCCGAGGCTGCCTGGGGGTTACCGTAGGCGTGGCAGGGCTGTTGGAGAACTGGAGCAGCTTTTGGGGAGGTTGTGAATAGGTTCCTTATACTTTGTCTTTCCACGTGTGACACCTTGACCAGGCTGGGACTGTTCACTTGAGGGACTTTGCTTGTCATAAACTCGGGCTTGGCTCACCCCCAAAATCCTGGAGAGCACGAAGGGAGGAAAGGGAGAGACTAGATCTCATTATCTTTTATTTTTTTTAATGATGATCTGCATAGCTTGGAGTTCATGGAGTGGCACTCCCAGGAGGTTCGGTTCCCCTGGCTGGGCAGAAGCGGGCTTAGAGGGCAGGAGATCATCCTGGACAGGGAGCTTCTGGGCTTGCTCTTCATGCATCCCTAAAGCAGGCAGATGCTGGTGTGGTGCCAGGGCACAAAAGCCTTGCTTCCTTGCCGGGATCCCCGTAGGGCATCTCTTCGCCATTCTCCGTTGCGTTCTCTCCACGCCTTATCCCAATGAGCACGGCTGAGGTGCAGAGCTCTTCGCTTGCACGCCCACCAGGAGATGTGTGCACCCACCTTCTCGTTCTGCAAAGCGCTTTCCTCGAGCCATACCATGGGCTGGGGCAGGAAGGGGACCGCTTACTTCCTGCAGGCATGTCCCAGGGCGCTTTGCCCTCTTGTCCCCTCCTGCCAGAGGGAGGACAGGGACCATGGCCACATTCCACCCTTCTCTTTTTGAACTCCTCTGCTGCCTGTGGCTCCCAGAAGCCCGGTGTCTCCGGCACAGGCGTTCACCTCTCTGCTGTAGGAAACCATGGTTTGGCGTCTTGGGAGGGGGGGAAAGGGGCACAGGCGCTCCCTGTGGAGCGGTCCTGCCCGCTGCAGATGGAGCCGGGCCCTGAGACACTTCTGTTGCTGCCCTCCCAAGCCCCACTAAGTGCCTGTCACCAGAACTCAGTTCCTTCTGCATCTCCTGCCGTGTTTGGTCATTCCTCGCTGCCTCCGGTCAAGGAGCAGCTTGTAGTTGCAGCATATGTAAGTGTTTGCAGGGTGAGGGAGGGCGGGGGGAAAAGGGGCCATCTCAAGAGTTTTTGTTCTTAAATGTTTTTTTGTTTTGTTTTTTTTTTAAAGTGAATGTATTTGATTGTTTAGAAACTTTCCTGACCTTGTTTTTAAGTGGGTTGGTTTGAAAGCTATTTCATGGTGACCCACTACCGCTTCTCTCTGGAGATACGATGTTCTTTTAATCCTACGATGATGTGTTTGTAGGGGAGGACTGTCCCCCCACGGCATGCTGGTAATGCTCACTTGTACCAAGCCCTCTTGCACTATAATCGTACGTTGGACTCTTCAAAAGGGCAAAGATGTGGGGTGGCTTTTTTAAAAAAAGAAAAGGAAAATAAAGCAGGTTAACAGCAAGTGCTGTGCTTGAGGAAACCGCTGTCCCCAGGGAGCTCAGAGGTGACTAGGAGACAAGCCAGACTGAGCCAACCATGCTGTGGTAGGAAGAAGGGCATTAAGCCTACCTGGGCAAACTCTCCTCTCCTCGCTAGAAGTCGTTAGCAGCTGGGAGACCCCAAAGGGTGCGAGGGGAGGGCTCTTGGGCCCGTGCGGCGGGGGGCACCCGGCGCTGTGCTGGCCTCCCCAGTGTGGCTCTCCCACGGTGTGGCCCACCAGCGTTGCGATGCAGTCTTCTGAGGTATCAAGTGAGATGATTATTTTTTTTTTTTTTTTCAATAAAACATTGCACTGCTGCATTGTTCTCCATGAATAGATGTATTTATTACCTCTTCCTGACAACATTGCATTTTTTCTTTTGCTTCTGTTGGGCACTCTTGGTAGCCTCTTGTGAGAAGCTCTGAGTCCTCCCTTGAGTGCATGATGCACGGTGTGGGATCTTCTGGGACTTTCTCAACACTTTGTGCTTTACAGCCATGGGCGGTTCAGCCCCGTAGAGCTTGGCCAAGGCATGGCGGCACCGATTTCTCTTCTCCCTGTGCCTGCACGTTCCCGCCTCAAGCACCCTGGGTAGCAAAATGGCTAAACCATTGATTACTTGGAACACAAAGATCTGAAGCACCCCAAAATATGCTGTCACGTAGTTCCTGCATCTCTGGAACAGCAGCTACATCTGCTACTGTAGGCGTCAAGCGTGCCATCCCCAAGTGGAAGGGCACTGCATATGCCAGTCTGCTGGCCAGGACACACTGAGGGGCTTCAGCTCCAGCCGCAGTAACCACCAGCCAAATCCCTTGGCACACACTGTGCTGGCAGCCGTGCCCGCAGAGGAAGGTGGCAACAATGCAGGCCCAACCGTTGCTGCCTCGAGTGCTGCCTTCCTCTGCGCCTCTGTCCACTTACCGGGATCTTATGTAGAAAGGAGCAGCACTGTCCTGCTTCCATGGAATCGACTGCCAGGATCACAAGGTTTTCCAGCATGCAAGTAGCTGCTGCTTATTCTCAGTACAGAGAAAAGCATTAAAGGAGATGCCACCTATTAGCCAAACATAGCATCTTTTAAAAGCAGCTTTTGCTCTATCTAGTCAGGGAGAGCATCTGCAGCATAACTCCCGCTCTTGGAAACTGCTTCACACTGGGATCTTTGTTGGGATGCTTTTTTCTCCTTGCGTTTCCCAGCCTTAAACATAGTATTTTTAGCATGAACTTTCATTTCCCGTTCCCAAAAATTAGTCTTGGCACACTTGTGCTCTGAGAAGGAAGACAAACCTCAAGCTTGCTTTCTCTGGCCCTTGGAAACATGCATGTCCTCCAGGCAGTTCTGTCAGAGGTGTGTATGCTAGGTGATTAACACTGACCAAGATCTATTTGAGTAGACATTAAAAAAAAAAGGTAATTCCCACGTATTCAACTAACTCCAGTATTTGTGAACAACTGTGCTAAGCTAGAGATCGGCGCCTGCAAAATGGCAAACAGTGCTGTGCACTTTCAGCCTTGCCGCATCTGGTATTTAAGAGAAATTTGGGCCTCTCCGAATAAGACCTCTCTCACGTGCCTTTCTTGAGCTTTATCACGCAGCCTCGCCTGCTCCTCAGTCTTGCCCAGGAAAGAAAGGAAGGGAGCAAGCCCCAGCAGCCCCTCTCCCCATTGTACCCTTGCGAGGGGTACCTCAGGACAAGGCTCCATCTTTGCAGCGGGCGGAGGGGGG
>NW_010972775.1:665361-669801 GCF_000737465.1 Haliaeetus leucocephalus
TGCTCGGCGAGGTTAGGCCTGGCTGGATTTGGCGGGGGGGGGGTGTTGGGCCAGCAAGGTGAGGCTGGCTCCACTGACGGCCCCCTAACCTACCTCTGTCCATGCCCCCCCCGCCCCCAAGGTGTTCTTCGATCTGCGGATCGGCGAGGAGGATGTGGGCCGCGTCGTCATCGGGCTCTTTGGCAAGACGGTGCCCAAGACGGTGGAGAACTTTGTGGCGTTGGCCACCGGAGAGGTGAGGGGCCAGCAGCTGCCTGGCCGGGCCTCACCCAGCCCCCTAGGAGGCTCCTGCTTGGTGCCCTGGGGCAGAGCTGGATGGAGGGAGCTCAGCTCTAGTCTGTCCCGTTGCCTCACTCCGTTTTCTCCCTCCCCACCCCCAGAAAGGATTCGGCTTCAAGGGCAGCAAGTTCCACCGCGTGATCAAGGACTTCATGATCCAGGGAGGAGACTTCACCCGTGGAGATGGCACTGGAGGTAATTTGGCCCACGCCAACCCGAGGATCCAGCCGCTGTCCGGCGGCCATGCCTCCCAACCCATTGCCTGGCTACCCCTGGGGACCAGCGGGGAGCTGGAGCATGGTGCCACAGTGGGCATGAGTGGGCACACAGCTCATAGAGACCTGGCGTCAAAGCAGAGCTTGGTGCTGGGGAGGGATGGGCGCAGTGAGGCTTGGCTGGCTGTTACCTGAATGTTACCCCTGTAACTGTGCCCTCTGCCCCCACAAGACCTGGAGCTCCTCACTAAGAAAACTTTCCTCTGCAGCAGCTGGTGCCTCTGCCAGGCCTCCTGGCTGCCAGGACACATTTAGTCTGGTAGCAGCAGAGTCCAAACCTTCCACCAGCACATAGCAAACATTAGTAAAGCTAATGATACCAGCATTTGGGCTTGTAAGCTCTTATCTCATCTGCTCTCACACAGCCTCCTGCTCCAGTCCCCTGGGGGCATGATTTCTCCTGCCCATGCCCACTTCATGGGGCGCTTTTAGCTCCCTTCAGTCGCAGGTAGCTCGTGGTTCCCTGCAGCCCTGTGGTATTGGTAGTTAGTCTCCCCTCAGGATGTCCTCATCCACCGCACCCAGCCTGTGGAGAGAGCTGCCATCACCTCCCCTACCCTGACATATTTCCATGACCAAGCACAACGTAGCCTTTTTCCCCTCCCCTTAGGAAAAAGTATCTATGGGGATCGCTTCCCTGATGAGAACTTCAAGCTGAAGCACTACGGCCCTGGCTGGGTGAGCATGGCCAACGCTGGCAAGGACACCAACGGTTCCCAGTTCTTCATCACCACCGTGAAGACGCCGTGGCTGGACGGCAAGCACGTGGTTTTTGGCAAAGTGTTGGAGGGCATGGTAAGGGAGTGATGGGCGGTAAAAGCGTGATCGATTCCCAGGGGGAGAGCGGGACCAGGCAGATGCTGCCTAGGCAGGCTGGCTGGGGGGAGAGCACTGTGGAGAATGGGCTGGGAGGCGCCTTCTGGGGCAGGGATTGCGCTGAGCTGGCTCTGCCCATGCCCAGCATTGCCTCACTCTCACACCTCTGCTTTTCCCCAGGATGTGGTGAGGAAGGTGGAGAACACTAAGACAGACAGCCGGGACAAGCCCTTGAAGGATGTCACCATCGCCGACTGCGGCACCATCGAGGTGGAGAAGCCATTTGCCATCGCCAAAGAGTAATTCCCCCTCCATGCATTTCCCTGTCATCCCAGGGTGGGTGAGCAGCAGCAGAGCCGCTGTGCCCCGCACCCCTGCTGCCCGGCCTCCCCCTTCACCCTGCCGCTGGCCAGCGGGCAGGACGGGGTGCTGGCTCCTCTTCCCATCACTTTTGTAAGAAGCACATGCACCAATAAATGTGACCAATCTGTTTTTTAAAGAGTTTCCTCTCTTCTGCTCTTGGAGGGGTGCAGATCACTTAGCATCCTTCAGCTGGGTGCATCCCTCAACCCTTCAACCCCCTTCATTCACATTTCATCAAGCTGAGAGCAGTGCCATGATTGGCCCTGGATTTGCTTTGCAGAATTACAGAGCATGGCGATCTCTTGGCAATCAAGCCCAAGTGATTTATTGCACCAAAGCCCAGATGCTGAGGGGTTTTCCATCATGGTTCAGGGTCCAAAGGCTCCTACTACAACCCCAAAACATCAGGGCAGAAGGCAGAGCTCCTGCTCCCTAACAAAGGCGCTTTGGATGGTGGTGGATGAGCAGCGCTGGCCTGGAGAGCAGCTGTGGCTCCCTACCATACGCCTTGGCTTCTCACCCAGTTTTCTTGCCCCATCCCAGCAGGGAGGAGTTCTTACTGCAGGGATCCTTTCCGCCGCTGCCCAGCTGCTCACCACTGTGGCCCTTGAGTGCTGGTGGGTGCTCAGAAGCCCGGCAGGCCGGGGGCTCGGGGCGCTGCCTGGCTGGGGTTGCAGCTCAGGGGATGTAGAGGCCCTGCAGCACCCCAGTAAGGATGGTGTTGGGGAGCAGGTCTGTGACGAAAGGGGGGAGCTGGACCAGCTTTGTTTCTTTCCCAGGCCCCGTTAAAGGAAAAACATGTTTTGCTGGGGCCCAAAAGAGCCTTTTCCCTTGGAGGCTTTGGGGACCTGCATCCCTGGTCCTGCTCCTTACCAGTGCCCGGTGGCTGCGTGTAGGGGTCGGTGCAGAAGCCGACGACGGGCCGCTGGGAGGGCAGGCAGCCGGTGCTGCCATGGGAGAGGAGATGTCAGCGCCCGGTGAAGGGTCCCACTTACACCCTGGGTGACCTGGCTGCGTGCCAGTCCCCAACCCTGTGTCTTGGGGGTGCTCACAATGGGTGAGGGGGACAAACCCGGCACCGTGTGGGATAAATCAGAGCTGGCAAAGCCCAACGGCACTGTCCGCTTGCGCATCTACTCACGGGGGGCTGCTGGCCTTGGGGTCCTGCTGGCAACACCGAACCTTCAGGAAGTCCAGCACGTCCTGGGGCAGCTCCTGGTTGTGGTACAGGACACCCTGCCGTGCATCAGGGGGAGTCAGCACCGCCTCCACACCCCCCACCCCCTCCACCCCCCCCCCAAAAAAAAAAAGAAAAACACAAAACCCACCGCTTACCTGGATGTAAAGCTCCAGTCCCTGCCGGCGCTGCTCCAGCACTTTGGGCATCCAGTTGGGGACACGGCGGGGAGGGAAGTCGGGGACCTTGCAGGTCTTCTTGATCTAGAGTAGAGTGGCAGGGGACATCATGGCAGCAGGAACCATGGAGGAGGAGGCTGGTCCTCCCTGTGTCCCCCTGCAGTGCTGGGGGTCTCACCCGGGGGGTCTCACCCGCTTGTGCAGCGCCTGGAACTCACTGTAACGCTTCACCACCGTGTGCCGCCGGCCATTGCACAGCACCTCCACCCTGTACACCTGTGCCACAGGTCAGCCACTGCTGTCTCCGTCCTCATCATCCCCGGGGCAGGTGGGCACATGCACCTCTGGGGCAGATGGGGGTACCTGGGGACAGACAGGACCCCAGGGACCCCCCCCAACATTCCCCAGGGCCAAAGAGAATCCCCCAGGTCAGGGGCACCCCTCCCGCTTTCAAGGGTAGAAGGTCCCCAGGCAGGGACCCCTGAGGACAGACAGGGACCTCCACCCCACAGTGCCACAGGGTCCTCAGGCCAGGGCCCCCCCCATCCCTGGCTTCAAGGGCAGAGGGTCTTCCTCAGCAGGGACCCCTGTGGGAAGTCAGGGACCTCCACCCCGGGCATGTGGGGACAACCGGGGGGCACTTGGGGACCAGGGGCAGGAGCTGGGGGGGGTCACAGAGCCCTGGGTAGATGGGGGTACCCTGGGGAAGGCAGGGACATTTTCCCCCCTGCCCCAGGGGACTCCTGGGACAGAGGGGGCCCCCCTATGCCCCCTTCAAGGGCAGAGGGTCCCCTCCAGCAGGATTCATGGGGGCAGTTAGGGACCTCCACCCTTGGGGTACTTGGGGGGGGTGGGGGGGGCACCCTCAGGCAGGCAGGGACCCTGAGGACAGGTGGGGACATCCAACCTCCTGAGAAAGTGGGACCTCCCCTTCCCCTCTCATCATCCCCAAGGGCAGAAGGAGACACCCACCCAACCCGTTCGGGGCCAGAGGGGATCCCATGGGCCAGACCCCCACCCATCCCCACCAACCCCCCTCCCCATTTCAGGGGTAGAGACTGGGACAGGGACCTTCTCCCCAGTGGCAGATGGGGCAGGCAGAGCCCTCCAACCCCTGGGAAAAAGGAGACAATGACTCCCCTCCCCAAAGCCTCGGGCAGGTAGGGACCCCCGGGAAGCAGTCAGGGTCCTGGGCAGTCACACACACACACCCCCCCAGGGCAGGTGGGGGCAGACAGGGATCCCCAACCCACCCGGGCGAGGGAACACCCCCTCTTTCAAAGGTAGGGGGGCTGTCCCCACCAGGAGGGACCCCTGGGGACAGAGAGGGACCATCATCATCCCCCCCCCC
>NW_010972775.1:669905-687745 GCF_000737465.1 Haliaeetus leucocephalus
GTCCGCCGGGGCGGAGGGGGGGGGCAGCGGGGGCGGCCCCGGGGCTTTGCGCCGCCGTAACCTCCCGCAGGCTCCGGGAGTCGGGTCAGCCCCGCTCCGGGCCAGCCACGGCCCCCGGGCACCCAGCGGGGTGACCCCAAAAGCAGCCTGAGAGCACCCCGGGGAAGGGTCCTGCAGCCCCCAGCTCTAAATCCAGCAGGCTTGGGGGCGGGGGGGGCGGGAAGGTTTGGAGCCTGGAGGTAGTGCAGGGATCCAGCTCTACAGGGGCAAGGGGAAAGGAAAGTGAGAAGTCAGCACAAGCTGCCTTTTTTTTATTGCAAAAGAAGGGGTATGGGTTTTGATGAAATCCACAGCTGGGGTCCGGGGGAGGGGGGGGTGTCAAAGGAGAAAGAGCTGCCCCATGGCCATGGGGGAAAGGTGCACCACAGCCCCCCAAAGGCTCCACACCGCCTGTCGCGGGGGCCAGGTCCCCCCTCCCAAACCACACAAAGCAGTGCCACGACCCAGCCCCGCTGAGCTCAGATCCTAAAAACAGCTCCCAGGCAGAGCAAGGCAGAAAGCCAAAGCTTAATCAGGAGCCAGGACAGGTGGTGGGGGCAGTGCCCAAGGTCACCCCCCCATGCCAGTCACAACAAGGCAGGAGACTCCACCGCCTCCCTCGGCATCCACAGGATGCAGCCGTTAGCCCTCCCCACCCCAGCCCATGAACAGACAGAGCCTGTTTGCCCTGATAGAAGTTTTTATTACAGAATTTTAATGGCACTGCAGGAGTAAGATAGTCATTAGAGCCCTAAAACCCAGCCTGAAAAATATACATTTTACGTATCTTGTTAACACTCTGCTGCAGGTCTGGTCTTAAAGCAGGAAACTAGTTTCTCTTCAGTAAGAAAATATATGTTGCTAAATGAAAAATATACAGTTAGAAGAGTTACTGGCTTGCAAGCTGCTTGTCTGGGATTAAACCTCTACCAGCTCCAGAGTGTTTAACTACTGTTCATTCACATGTAAAAGAGGAAGAGGTATAGTGTATATAAAAAAAAAAAAAAAAAAGGCAAAGTTCAGGTATGCTCTTTTGCTCAGTCAGTCCAATTAAGAAATGGCCTTGGCTTCGGGTAGGAACGCTTCCCAGTACTTCACCAGCTGCGGAGAAAAGAGAGGGGGAGTCAGGAGCTCACAGGCAGTTTGCCAGCACAGTTCAAGCCCAGAGCAAGTTGAGAAGCGTTTGGGCAGGGGGGCAGAAGCCCTTCCACAGAGCACAGCCCTCCCCCCCCCCAAAAAAAGAAGGCATCAGGGGGGATGCAATACTGCTTATATTTTGCCCTGCTCCAGCCCGTGGAGGTTCAACCCCTCCCCACACCTGGGGAGCAGGACACACCAAGAGTGGGGGTTCACACTTGAGGAGGGGCACGAGCTCGCACTGTTGAGCTTCGAGAGGTAAAACCACAGCAGGGGCTGGAGCTACTCACCTGTTGCTGAGAGTTTAATAACGTCTCAAGGTATTTAGTGACATGGTTTCTGAAGTCCTTGGATTTCTCTTTCTGCAATAGATGGGCACAGGAATGAGTACAAGGCTGAACAAACCACCAAAACCCTCCAGCTTTTGAGGGGGAGGGAGAAACCACCAGAATTTTCCTGTTCCTGTTCCTCCTGGGGCCCCACAAAGAGACCAGCACAAGAGCCTGAGATGCTGAGGATAATGCTCATCTCTGGCCACAGCCCAATGGCTCAGAGGATCTTTGCTCATGCACCTTCGTTTTAACAGATAGCTTCTCTGTGTGGAACCCCCCTCTCAGCCAAAAGAGATCAGCTCTGCCCACGGCAGTGGTGCCCCAATATTTACAAATATTGCCAACCGCTGCACTAGGAGCGGGGTCAGGAGCCAAGGTGACCTTTTGCTAGCCCAGACTGGTGTTCCCAGCCAAGGCACATCAAGGCCAACCAGCTGGTGGGTTGCACGCTGAGGGCAGGGCCAAACGTACCTCAAACCGTATCACTTCCTTGCGGATGACGGCAGAAATCCGTTCAAAGTCCCTTTCGTACTGTGTCACACGAGACTCCCACTGCAGAGAGAGGAAGCGTGCTGTTTCCAGGGGAGGGGAGGCAAAGAAGCTCTCACTCCCCTCTCCAAGAGGTTTCGCAGCCACAACTGTTCACATGAGAGGCTCTGCTGGAGCAAAGTCTGGCATTTCTGGTCCTCGCCACCACAACAAGCTGCATCCCCTACTTGCTGCAAGCTCAGCAAAGAAGCCACAGGAGGTGGGACCACAAGCAGTCCCTCCTGCAGCTTCCCAGGCTTCCTGTGGGGCTTGCTCAAGGCTAGCTTATCCCTTGATGCAAGCTTGGCAATAGATACCTGTCCCTTCAGCTCAGAAGGTCCCCTTCTCACCACTCAGCGGCAGAGCGCAGAGAGAAGGAGCTGAGCAGAGACCCCGGCACTCTTCATTCCCTACCTCCGAGATCTCCTCTTTGGCCTGCTGTAGCTTGTCAGGTTTGTTGGCCCACAGCAGCCTGGCCTCCATCTCCCTCTTCTTCTGCAGCATGGTCTGGGCATCCTGCCACCGCTGCCAGGTCTTCATGCGCTGGTCAAAGGCTCCCTGAAAGGAAGGATCAGAGACTGAGCTCTGCTCTGCCTCTGCTACGACACCAGGAGCAGCAGGCAGCTGCAAGAAGCTCTGCTGACAGTGACAACCATGCCTTTGGTAAGGGGGACATCTGCTAACAGCAGAGCTGCTTCATCAGTGAGGTCCTGCGCCCATCTCAGTGTAACCAAAGCTGAGCCAGAACACGGACTGCTCTACTACCAAAGAAGCCCAGGTGCAACATCAACCAACTCATGCTTCACGAGCAGCTTTGGGACCTCCCTCCGTGCAGGGCTGGCAGCACAGGATTTGCCCACCTGCTCTACAGTTTGGCAGGCGAGTAATTGGAAAAGCTCCAGCTATGCACAGGGTTCAGCGCAAGCCCAGACAGGCCTGAGGCCACTTACTGAACTGGCAGCATCCCAAGCACAGTGTCCAGCCTATCCCCAAGCTCTGCTGCCTGCCTGCTTCAGTCCTGCCATCGAGAATGGTCAGCGCAAGGAGCTGCCTTTGCCCCATCCCACACTGGATCTCCAGCAGCAGCTCACAGGCATCTGCCAGGAGACCAGATGGTTTTAGCAGGCCTGCAAACCACCAGCCCAAGCAAGGGAAACCTCATGAGGCTTCTGAACACAACCAGCCAGACTGTGGGGAAGAGCTAGAAAAGCAGAAAGCAGTATCCGATAGCCTGGTCAGAAGGACAGAGCAGGCAAGAAAGAGGTAAAGTCTGAGGCAACACTAGGGCTCCTTACCAGAACACCCCAGATAAGTCTTATTACCTCCAGCACTATCAGAGATCTTGGTGCTGCTCTGGAGCGCACACCACACAGACTGGCAGACCAAGGAGGCTTTGCCTCCTCACTAGGCTGCATTCTGGCCTCTGTAGCCTCCAGAAACAACTTCTCAGAGGCAGGACATGTCTGGGGCAGGAACGAGTCAGTCTGCCAGACTTGCAGCTCACTTGGGATTGGTTTCTTTCAGCCTCCGGCAAGGAGGCCAGTGCACAGGCAGGCTGCACAGACTTGAAGACTCAAGCTCTTCCCCAGCAGGCGCTTGGCAGATCTATTTGCAACACCCAGATCACAGGTTATCACCTCACAGCCTCTGCAGTAGCCACAGCCGTCACCTCTGGTAGGGTTCAGGCCGCCTACAAGCCACGAACTTGCCCCACATAACCCCTGGAGAACAGCAGCACAGCCAGGCCTCACCTACCCCACTTCTCCGATCTAACCACTCCAACACGTGCACAACTGGACAAGCAGCAAGCTTGCCCTCTGCCTGGAGAGGTCAGAAGCATGCCATGCCCCGGGCTTGAATTTAGAAGACCAGCTGCCTCCTGGCACACCTAAGATGAGTACTAGGACCAGCAGCATAGCCTAGAGCTTGCCCCAAAGGAGTGCTTACCCTTACAACTGAGAGAAGGCGGATGTAGTCTCCCAGGAGCTCAGCCAGGAGGAAGAAGTCATTGTTAGCCTGTTCCTGGTGCAGCTGTTCGATCTTCTCTTCGACCTCGGCCAGCTGGGACAGCGCCCGGGACAGGGCCGTGTTGTCCTCCGAGCTCCCCAGCATGGCCAGACTCTTTGCAAACTGGGCTGTATTCAATGCTAGCTCTAGTGAACAGAATAAGAGAGTCAACTGATGGGCCTCACTACAGCAGGTGCTCTGCAAGTAAAGCCCCAGCCTAGAGGTCAGCCCAAGGAGCTGCTTTTCCATAGCCCCAGGAGACATCAGCTGGAAGAGCCAGCACTGTCTCGGTCAGAGCTGGCAGCTTCTGCAGCACGGCAGGAGGAGGGCTAGCCAGCTGCGGCCAGGGAGGAGAAAGGAAGCAGCAGGGTGGAAGGACAGGCACAGTTTTGCAGAAGTCAGCCAAAATATGCAGAGGAAGAAAAATATCCCTGCTCCCTGCCAGAGGACAGCTCGGAATTAGTAAGATGACCAGGTCTGCTCAGGTTTGCCATGGCAGCCTTCATCCAGCAGGACACTGGTTCACCTCAACACCATCATCCTAAGCTTGTGGGGCTGGACAGAAGAGGTGGGATTACCATTTTCCTTCTGTCTCTCATGATGAAGAGACTGAGAGTCCATTACAGAAAGGAAGCACTGTCATATCTTCTGTCATGTGCCTCCTAGGACACCCGCGTGCTGGGAACCTCCAGTCAGGCACCGCAGAAGGCTTAACTGTTACAGGCCAAGCAGTACCAAGTTTGTTACCTTTCCTGTGGTTCACTAGTGTTTCAACGACAGCATGCAACTTCCGTAGCCGCTGGTCCTCGCACTCCACCTCCTGCAGCTTCTCCTCAAACCACTGAAATGGGTAAACCCAGAGCTGATTCCCACAGATGCATCGCTGCGGAGCTTTCCTTGCATCTCGCACCCAAAGCTTGAGCTGGGGAGAGCACGCAGCGCCAGCACAAGGACAGTCCAGAGGTGTCCTAATACTTACTATGTCCGATTCGTTCATCTTGATGGTCATTTTACTGACAGCGTCCGTAGCTTTGTTGAACATCTTCAGTATTCCTGCTCCACTCAGGGTCTGGGTGCCTACTGCTCTTGGTAGCTATAAAGAAAAAGAAAAGTTTTCTTTGCCAGGAGATAAAAGCAGCTTAGCGAGCAGCCACCACAGTGGCATCATTCTCCCTTGTGGGTCCCTTGGCAGGCAGGGTTTCTTTGCACACAGCAATGCATGCACCACAGCTACTGCAAAGGAATAGCCAGACACCACCTGAGCGGTGCCACAGCCTGTACAATATTTCCAATAACAGGACTGGAGGGGTTTTCAAACAAATGAGGAGTTCCTAAACCTTACACCGTACCTGGGGTCTGCCTGTTCTGCTTGGCCAAGGTAACACAGATCTGCAAGAACCAGCCATGCCACTTGAATCCCTGAACTGAGGGCTGCCCAAGCTGCCACAGGTCACACAAGCACATAGAAGTGCTTCAGAGCATCTCTCCAAAAGCCAGTAGCAGTTTGCACTATGGGGGAACACTAGAACAGGGCGGTGCTTTGACACTGGGAAATACTCTACACCAGCCACCGACTTCCAGATGGAACTGCATCTGCTCAGCAGCAAAGTGAGGTATTTCTGTGATGTCTGCTCCTACAGCAGAGCCCTCCAGCACAGCATTAGTGCTGGAATCACTCAGGCTAGGGTTTCCCCAGGGCTCAGCCTCTTTAAGAATGACTTCTCCACGTCAGGTGCACAGCTGGGTATGGTCACACTCTCCTTGGAGGAGCAGGGACCACATCAGCCACATGTTCCAGTACAGAGCCAGCTCTCCTTTAACATCTCAGCATCAGGCCAAGCCAGCACAGGACCACCCTGTACCTCTGAACAGCAGGCTACACTCCCATCATGGATTTCAGAGAACAAAGACTACCCCTGCTCTCCATGCGTGCTCCCACCATGATGTATGCAAGCTAGGCCAGAACTCTTTATGAGCGCACAGTGCTTAGACCAGCACTGACACAGAAGAAAGTTCTGTTGTATTGGGCTTGTGTGGCAAGGTTGTGGTAGCGGGGGGGCTAGAGGGGTGGCTTCTGTGAGAAGCTGCTAGAAGCTTCCCCCATGTCTGATAGGGCCAATGCCAGCCAGCTCTAAGACGGACCCACCGCTGGCTGAGGCTGAGCCCATCAGCCACGGTGGTAGCACCTCTGGGATAACATATTTAAGAAGGGGAAAAAGTTGCTGCACAAGAGCAACAGCAGCCAGCGAGAAGAGTGAGAATACGTGAAACAACTCTGTAGACACCAAGGCTAGTGAAGAAGTTTGTGGAGGGTTAGTGAAGAAGTTTGTGGAGGACTGTCTCCTATGGGAAGGATCCCATGCTGGAGCAGGGGAAGAGTGTGACGAGTCCTCCCCCTGAGGAGGAAGGAGCAGCACAAACAACATGTGACAAACTGACCACAACCCCCATTCCCCATCCCCCTGCACTGCTGGGGTTGGCGGGGGGGGAGCAGGGAGGAGGTAGAGAAAATCAGAAGTAAAGTTAAGCCTGGGAAGGAGGGAGGGGTGGGTGCAAGGTGTTTTAAGATTTGTTTTTGTTTTCGCATTACTCTACTCTGATTTGATTGGCAATAAATTAATTTTCCCCAAGTCGAGTCTGTTTTGCCCATGATGGTAATTGGTGAGTGATCTCTCCCTGTCCTTATCTCAACCCACAAGCCTTTCATTATAGTTTCTCTCCCCTGTCTAGCTGAGAAGTGATGGAGCAGCTTTGGTGGGCACCTGGCATCCAGCCAGGGTCAATCCCGCACACCTGTTATCATCACTGGTTAAGAGCTCTGACAGGGTTCTGCTGCTTCTCACTGAGCTTTGAGCATCATGCCTTGTTAACTGCTTGTGTACCATTTCCTTCTGCAATTCCAAGGTACTTGTAGCTACGTTATTCCACACTACTGACCTCCTCCTTTTCCAAGAACTCCCTGACATCTGGGTCCTGCAGCATTGTTGGATGGCTGACCACTCTCCGTAGGTACCTGTGGAGAGGAACACACCAAGAGTTACTTTGGTCATAGCAAACCTGGCTTCGAGCCATCACAGTGAGCTGCAACACACTTGTCATTTACTCTGAAATGGGAGTTTGGCAGCTGGAAGTCAGGCCCAACAAGCTGTTCTCATTCACCCACCAAGAGTCCTACCTCCCTGCGGGCTTTAGTGAGACTAGCCTGCAAGACCAGACCTGCCAGGCCTTTGATTAATACTTGCTATAGCAAGAAAGTTACTTGATACATCAAGTGATCAAGATCCAGCCTTACATCTTTAACAGTGACACATTAATAGATCTTACAGAGGCTGAAGCTGGAGGGGATCAGCATCCCAGTGCTAACTACAACAGTCAACACAGGTGACAGAGCAAAGGCCACTTGTGGCCGTGTAGTTAGGGTGCAAGTTAGAGAGCGAGTTGTTTCTCACCTGATCTGCACTGTTTGTACAATTACTTAACATCCATATTTTTGGGCTCCTGAGACAGTTCAGTTTTCTCCCTGCCTTGTCAGGGGAGTTTGGCCAGATTTGGACCAAACGCCAGCAGAGGCTTTTGAAGCAGGAGATTGTTTTACAGAGTCAGAGCAACTCTCTGCAGTTGCAACTCTTCAGTGGCCTCCAGGTTTGCTGCAAGCCTAGAAGCAGGTGGCTTTTCTCATGTAGGGAGGAGAGTGCAGCCAGTCTGACCTTTCAGAGGTCCCTTGCTTGATTCAGGCACGAGGGGATAGTTGTTGGGGTCTGTACCTCTCTAGAGCAGCCCGTCTTTTTTCTAGGAACTCTGCAGAGGAGGAGTCTTCTTTCCCAACTTTCACTTTGGTCATTCCTAGCACAGACGGAAGATGCAATTAATGAGCTGCTTCAAACTCAACACATAAGGTAGTGTGGTTTGTTACAAAGTACAGACTATCAGGGTGACAGTAGAGGAGAGGTGTTTTACAACGGGAATTAGACCTTGCATCAGCAACAGCTACTTGGAAATTTAAAATCTGCTTATATTTAACATCTAGCAGCAGTTGACATCCAGTAAAGAGGAAAAGCAATGCCAGGCAAGACCAGAAGGGTTACAGGTCTGGACTCAAGTGAACAGCAATTCAGTGACAGCACAGAGGATAAGGTTTTACTCTACATCAAGCAGATGTGGAGGCACCTGCAAACTCAAACAAGGCTTTAAGCCCAGAGGTCCAAGTATGGAACCAGTTTTGTCTGTGCCACAGAACCCAGATTATTTTCTACACCTGCTTCCCACAGCTACTCTGCAGCTTCCCTCTCAGCTTTGAGACTGCAGGCAGGCCTGTCCTTCAGGCACAAAGCTCACCATCAGAAGGACCCGCTCTAGTGCTCTGCACCTCCACCACTCACCTATGAGGCTCTTCTCGGGCGGTGGAGGAACGATGAACCCATTTTGGGCATGCTTCTCCGACAACTTCTCATAGAGACCCAGAAAGTCACTGAACCTCCTTTTCACTGAAAACTGCTTGCTCCTGAACATTGGCATGCTCGTCTGGGGGAAGAGACGAGACTCAGATCAGACTCACCCAGGGAAGCTTGCCCCTGCACGCACAGCCTTGCTAGCTCTATCTGCTGTCACTTCTGGGGATGAAATAGGACAGCTTGAGCTCTGCAAGAGATGAGGAATGAATAGAGCAAGCTTTGGCCTAGGTTTTCAGCAACTTACCTCCTAACAGTTCTCCTTGGGCTGAGCAGCAGTATTAATACCACTAAATAACAGAGCAGCTGTTACTGTGGCTGCAGGCTGCTTGGTAAGCCCTGCCCACTGCCTAACCCCATCACCCCTGCTCCACGCAGGAACAGGGACCGCTGTCAGGTCACACTTTATCACCTTAAGACTACAGGGGCCACCAGTGGCTTTTGACTGTGTTTGCAGAGCACGAGTGGAGGCTAACAAGTCCCCTAGTCCCCTTCACACACCATCAGCTTCAGACCACAGGAAGCCTGTAGTCCAGCAGCTGCTGTACAGACAGCTAAGAACAACTTTTTGCAGAGCTCAGAGCAGCACCCCAAAGCTCTAAGCAGGGCAGCAGCTGCAGAAGGCTCAATTTCTTGCAACCTAGCCCAGGAGAGCAGGTCCTGACATGAAACTAGCTACAGCAGGAGACCTTCAGCGAGAGACGGGTTCAGGTCAGCTTAATCTGATGCGACCATCGCCACAGAACCTTCAGCAACAGCCTCAGTGTCTGGGGCTCTCCCTAACAGATGTCATTCCTGCTGCTCAGTCCAATGCTGAGCATCAGTATCAGTCAGGACTGCAAAAGTAACTGGCTGAAAAAAAAGACAGTCTCCTTTCAAATAGATTCAAAACCTATTTCTCAGCTAGGCTCATCCTTTGATCTGTAGGGGTGGATTATAACTCCTGAATCCATGTATCAAGGCATTCAGACCTCCTGTCTATTTAGGTCACCGCTGGCTTGGCTGAGAACAGAGTCCAGCTGCCTTCGAGCATGGAAAAATAATGGCACCCCATCTCAGGAGTGACAAGTTAGACGTACCTGTGTTGACACTTTGTAGGCTACATACGCATTCATGCCATCCCCTACAGAAAACAGAAACAAGGCATTAGCATCACAAGATCAGCACTTTCCACTACCACCTGAATGCAAAGCACAAGGCTCCTGCAATCTCCTGGCCTTTGCCTGCTTCAGTGGTTCTGATCTTTGGCCTGACGGAGCCCCAGATCTTCAAACAGAACCACAGGCAGCATCTCACCGCAGGACCCTGGACTCCTGCCCACTAGGCATTTCCCCAACCTGACTGCTTAGCCGTCCTTTTACTTCCTAAGGCAGCCAACACTGACAATCAGGCGCTTGTTACACCAACAGCATTTGGGCTGACTCCACACATCTGCTCAGCACGCAACAATTCGGTGGCTGTACAGCACATGAAGCAGTCTATTCAGAGGATGCAAGTCAGACAGCCCCTGGCTGCATGTGGTTGGATTCTGAAACATCACAGGCAGTTTTCTCCAGCTAACACAGAAATCCCCTTGTCTACCTGGTAGTTCAACTGAAGGGCATCCTCAGAGGTCTGATGCTACCCCTAATATACCTCTGATTTACAAGTCAGTGCACCTCCCAGCGCCAGAGATCACAAGCCATGGAGTGAGAACAAGCTGCCACTCGTGACGCTGCTCCGCTGGCTGGGATCAGATGTTACCTTGGGTTCTCTGTACCCCAGGGACCGCCACATAGCTGGCCAAGTTCCTCTGACCCCCACTTTCAACAGAAAGAAACCCTCTTGCTTCTCAGTTTGAAGCCAGAGCTGCTTCCCTGGCAAGCACAGCTGCCAGGGAAGGTGCTAGAGCATGGAATAATACACTTAGTTTAGGTTAAGGCAGTTTTGCCTCCCCCTTGCCAGCTGCACACAGGACAGTGCTGCCTGGAGGTCAAGTCAAGTTGGTCACCACAGTTCCAGATACTAAGCTCTCCTACTGCAAGCATCACAATTCACCCTTTCAAAAAAACTGCTCCTGGCTCCCTGTCTTTGAGGTCCCCAGCTTTCCAGAACCTGCTTCTGCATTTCTTGTTTGTGACCTAGGCATTTTGCTTTGTGTAGCTCCATTTCTTCTAGATGTTGGAAGGAGTCTTGGAGAAGTTACTCTGGGATTAAGTTTGTGCTTGCAGAGACAGCTCAAAAGCTGGAGCTGTGGCACATGGAAGTGATAGCTGCATTTGGTCCTATTGCCAAGCCTAGCTTGTCTAACTGTGCTTCACTGTGCAGCAGGACAGGACATTAACTCACCAACTTTCTCTGGGTCGCTCACTCCTACAGTCAGCTCAAATTTGTCCTCCTGTTCCTCTTCTTCCAGCTGTTTGGAGCAAGCACACAAGGACAGCAAGTTAAAACTAGAAAGCCAGGCTTCAAACCACCCCAAACCAAGAAGTCCCATACATTACGACGAGCTTGTCACACTGCCAAGGCATCTTTGGCACTTCAGGCCAAGGCCATTCTATAAAGCCCTTCAGCTTCTCACTTGCGTCCAGGATACATGTTCCAATGATCCCAAACTGGATTTGTCTTTATTACACCACTATCTGCACAGACTGATGTACAAACTGCTCAGCCCCAAGGTGAAACTCTGCAGAGTCCAGCCTCAGCTCTGCGCAAGACATTTCCCTTTGGGCTCTTTTCCATCATGATTTCAGTTCTCATCCAAAACAGTGTAAGATACTGAACCTATGGAAAAGGCAAGTTGTACCGTGTAGGCACACGGGGATGGAGACCCAGGATAGCAATAGGCAGACCCCATCTGAACAGGTCTTTCCATCGTACCCTGCTGTGCTAAAGGCCAGTGGGCAGCTATACCACAGTACTGCCTCTGACAGACCACAGAGGCTTCAGGCTTGCTTAGCAAGCATTGCAGTGGAATGGTGTTAAAGGACTGGCCCCATATAGCCTTTGGTCTATGAACCTGAAGGTGACAGCTTATCAGTTCGCTGACCAGCTCAGTGTCCTGGCCTACTTCTGCATTGCTCCTTCACTTTAAGCCAGTCTGAAGCCAACCTGAGACACTACTCCCGATGGCACTGCAGAGTCCATCCTCATGACCTCAGGGGTGCTTGGGGCAGAAAAGAACCACTTTCTTTGTCTCCAAAATAGTTTCAGTCTCTCTACAGGAGAAAACCCAGATTTAGGCCAAGTACCACCTGATTAACTGGGCTTGGCAACCAGACTACAAGTTCCACTTAAGGACCCTGTGCTCTCATGTCATCCAGGAGACTATTTCTTTTAAAAAAAACATGGACAAGAGCAGCTACACTACTTGCCCCATCTGCAGCAATACAGCATGCTAGAGCTTCGAGTCAGAGCTCAGACTCTTAGGATCAGATCAGCCGCTTGCTATTTCAGCTTTGGAAGCAGTCTGCACCACCACACAAGCAAGAATGCCATCAGGCTGACCTGAACCCCACTTCAGCCGTATCAGTCCCAGACTGATGGCCTGAGATACAAGCCAGGGCATCCAGTATGGCAATTACATTAATTGCATCATTTAAGATGCATGTTTACAACTAAGTAAACAGACAGGTTCCTGCCAATTACAGTCTGAAACCAGCAGGGCAAGTTGGAAAGCTCAGAGCAATTCTCACCTCCTCATAGCTCTTTGGAGGGTTTCTAGAAGAAGAGCTTGCAGCTACTTCTAATGAGGGGGCAGGATTGGATGCTTTGGCCAGTTCGTTCTTCTGGTTGTTTTGCGTGCTGTCTAGAGACAACTCTACAGTGGCATCTGTCAAGAGAAGTTTGCAAGGGTCAGCCTCTCTACTTTTGAGTTTCTGGAAAGGTAATTTCAATATTCTCGGAGAGGTTCATGGGATCTAGGGAGTAACTATAGTCTTAATTAGCAAAAAAAATCCATAGGGAGGACACCTGTAAGCATTGGGAAGAGCACGACTTAATGCATCTTCACTGCGGTAAGAGCATTTGATCAATCCTGCTAGAGAACATTAAGTTAATCCAATGAACTTCTTATTCTAGAAGGAGCCAGGCACCACCTCCTTACTGTATGCTAGAGGAGCCGCACACTAGAACAGCTAAAGCCAAGCTGGATTTTCACATGACATGTAGGCCAGCCTGGAAGGTAGGCTCCTTCCCAGTACAATTCTCCACCCTGAGGAAGCAAAAACTTCCATCTGTTAGCAGGTGTCTTCAGAATTGACTCTCAGATGCCTCTGCCAGAGGTCTCCAACCATGCCAGGGCTGGGGAAGGTCTGACCCTCCTTGTTTTCCCCTGCTGAGGGGTGTTACGTTTCCTGTTCCTTGGGAACAGCCACGTCTCTACTAGAGATGCTTCCTCCACCTGCATGGAGGGAGGAGAAAGTAAAGAACAAAAGCCTTTTAACTCTGAGAAGACACTCACCACCTCACAGTTTAAGGCAACAAAACTAAAGCAAACCCCATTTTAATCCTCTTCAGCTTCCAAACAGTTAATCCTGCCACATGATTACGCTAGAGACCTGGAGGAGGCTACTCCGACCTTCCTAAAAACACCACCAGAGCTTAGTGCTTCCAGAACAGACTGGAACATGAGTTTGAGATAAGGACCTGTGATAGTCCAGAAATATCCATGACCTGCATGTCATGCTTAAAAGCAGATCACTCCAGGCTTAGAGTTCAGAAAGCCCCAAATACCCAGTAGATACAGACTCACCTGCAAATAAGTCCTGATCATCTTGCTCTACACGAACCCCATTCTCTTTGGAGGCGCTGCTCACAGGGAGAAGAGATTCCCTTTTCAGTGCCGTGGGCTTGCTCTGTAAGAGAATTAAAAGCACATAAGCAAGAGGTCATTTACACTGAGGAATGAAGGCTGGAGGACCAAACAGCTCACCTTCCTAGCCGCTGCCACAGAGGGTCATTACTGCGTGAGCAGAGAGGCCAGAGGACATCACAGACTGCTTCCCTTCCACCCATCCTTGAGCATTACAACCTCTGCCAGCAAGGCTGTACTGAGGCATCTGAGCCATTAAGGACACCAAGTATAATGCGAAACTTCATAGCCAGTATTAACCCTGATTTTTAGCAGAACAAGAGCAACTAGCAGGTCACCGGGACATGCCAGTCCACAGACCAAGTGTCACAGCCCCAATCCTTCCGCTACAGGTGTCAGGAGCGGTAGGCAGCTGAGTATACACAAGTCCTCCTGCTCACAACACCCATAACACACCCAGCCATCCCATTTCCAGGGAGTGACTTGCACATCAGCACTTAACACCACATCAAGGCAGGTGGGCAGCACTAGGGAGCCTCCAGCACTTAATAATCATAGTGAGCCAAGCATGCTGCTGACAGGAGATCCCTTGGGAAAACCAAGCTGTCACTGCTGGCAGCAGAGACCCGCGGCAATTTGCTTGCCTGAAGGCAAGACGCCGGGGACCACACGAGCCTTGTCAGCAGCTTAACTTGTGCTAGCAGTTCAACCGCCACCACAAGCCGAGCTGCGCTTCCCCAGAGGGTTGCTTAGGGCCTGCATGAAGGCAGCCGGGCTGTGCTTTAATGCAGCAGCTCACTTCCAAGTGGTGCGAGAGGAGCGTGTGGACTCCGCCGCTCCAGCACTGCTGGGAGCCAGCTTCATGGAGCCGCACCATCCCCTCCTACAACACCCCTTGCAGCAGAGACAAGGCTGTCACGGATGGACTAAAGCTGGGCATGGCTCTCCGTGTTTTGCAAAGTGATGCTGGCAAAGTCTTGCACGCCATGCTTTGTGACCCAAACCTTGTGCTCCCCACATATGGCTCAGCCAGGACAAGCCAGCCCCGAGCCCCAGGGCCGGGACTTACAACACAGCTGATCCTGCCACAGCAAACAGCCCCTTGGGCACGTAGCTTCGTGGGGCAGGGGGGACCGTCCTGACTACTGGGAGCAGGCTTGGGGACATGGTGAAAGCCCACCCGAGAGCTTGGATGCCAACCAGTCGACCACACCAGAAGGCAGAGCTGTTTCTGCATTCCTGCTGCAGACAAATGCTACGGACCCTGGCATCACGAATCATCCCTCATTTTGCAGGCAGACAAGCAAGTACAAGTCATTCCAAGCAAGAATCAGACAGCAAGTGCTATTCTTTAACTGTCTTCACAGAGAACAGAACAGGTCTTTGACGGCCAGTAAATGGAGCACTATTAGCAGCGACTCCGAACCGACAGGCTCCTTGGCACTTTCTTCAGCAAGGAAACATCATTGGTTCCCACTGCTCCTGAAGGATTAAAGTGGTGCTAATGAGCCCACCTCAAAGACAAGCTGTAAATCTTTGGGTATGTAAAACAGCAGTACTGTTTGATGGTGAGTCCTCCTGTATTTTAGGGTGTTTTCCTGGAGGAGAAAGCTGGGACCGCTCCCAGCCTGGATCACAACAGTTATAGGCAGGAGCTACATTTGCAAGTGATGGAGAGCAGGGAGTAGAGAGACCCACCCCAGGGTCTTTCAGACTGGCACCCAAGCCAACGAGAGTGCTACCACCACAAGGACCTCTTCCAGCCAGCAGCCAAGCCAACAAGAGGGCTACTACCACCAGTGACCTACGTTAGGGACATTTGTAAGGGGTCTCATTCAGATCTTCTGCTTCTGCGGGAGCTCTTCAAGCTGGTAAAGAAACCCCCCTCTACACGAACAAGGTAAGGTAGGCTCTGAAGTTTCCCTAATGAGTCTCCCAGCTCTCAACCACAGAAAAGGGCTATCTGCTTTTCTACTGTGACCGGTTCTCAGCATGCCTTAAATTTAGTTTCTAAGACTATGAAAGTACCATACCTCGTTCCTACTTCTCCATCTGCTACTACAGAAAAGCCATGGCCTCTTTTAGATCAGCCCATGACACCACACCCACCACCTCAGAGGCCTGATTTAGCACACCCCGACCATCACGTGTGCAGGCAGAAGCTCCCTAGGTCCCCCAGCGAAAGCCTGATGCTTACCACAGGGAAGCAGACCTTGCGTCAGAAGAGCTGGTCCTTGAGGGCATCCCTAGAGAGGACTATGGTCATGCAAGGATTCAACCTTCATCAACTGGAGGTCCAGCTCCAGTTATGTTTGTGTCTGACCCAAACACTTCTTTGCTGGCTACTGTATGATGGCTAAGCGCTGTCAAGCCAGCTGAACGCCAGCAGCCAGGTGGATCTGCCTCACCAGCCTGCCTCCCCTGCTTCACAGAAAGTGTTTTCCTAACACTCAAGGGCAGACAGACAAGTAAAGCCACCAGGTCACACAGAAGAGCCAAGTATTAGTTATGACAGTTGCTTCAACAACAACACTAAGCACCTGATAAGCTGCTTTAGCTGAACAGACTCCAGTTTCAGCAAAGGGAGGCTTTATTTGCATGAAAGCCCACAGCAGTTGGCACTCGTCCATTTAGGGAGGCTGCCTCTACCACAAAGCAATGAGCCACCTACCATATCTTCCAGTTCTTCAACTAAGAAAGGTCTGGAGAAGTTCAAGACCATCATCATGCCCTAGTGCCAGTATCTTCCTCTTGCAAGGCCAAGGTTGCACTTTCCCACGTTATTTTCAAAACATACAACCCCATGGCTGTTTTGCCCAGACTGATGTGAGAGTTTCATTCTCACAAGCTCACGTAGGGCAGAATCTACCCACATCTCCCCAAATCTGCCTTGATCCCTGCTGCTAAGCCACCAGCAGAAGACAGCCTGCTGCTGAACAAGCATGGCTCAAGGATATCAGGGCAGCACCAGGCCAGGAGCTCCACCAGAATCAGGGCAGAGACAGCTCCGGCTTTATGCCGGTGGCAGGAGAAGCTTGGCTGGGCCAGCTCCGTTCCCAGTAGCAGGCAGGTGTGCATGTTCACAGCCATGGTCTTCTGCTCGAGGCCTCCCTGAGCCCAACCCAGGGAAAACATCAGGGCTGGGAAACTGCAGACAGGTGAAGGTTTCTGGAGAGCTTCCTGCCAGCGACACCAACTCCTCCTGCCCTGCCAGCAGGAGCAGGCAGGCTGGAAAAAGCCTGGGTGAAGCAGGCAGAGGCCACAAGTCAGCCCTCACAGGGGACAACTTGACCAGCCTCAGCTCGCAGAGCTTAGGAAATCAACCCTAGTACCTGCAGCATTCAAGCAACCAGCCTGGTGGAGGAGACAGCTTCTGCAGCCCCTCTAGTAGAGATCCTCACTCGGTGCAGACACCAAACCTATGAACTTGAAGCCAGTGGCTGGGTGGGGAGGGATTCAGCTTGGGAAAGCGCCAGCCAGCATTTTAACTCCCCTCCTGTCTGCTGGTTGCTATCTGGAGCAAATGCCAGCACAGCTGGCCAAAGCTGGCATGAGTTAACACCAACAGCCTTCAGCAACCAGGGATTCATGCACAGGAGACCATTAGAAACAAGAAAAGGCACTAAAACCCTTCACCATTCACACCTCCACCTTCAGCGAGGAATTTGTGCAGCACCACAGTGACCTGGTTTGCTGAGCAAGTACCACCAAAGTTTCCTAGACCCTCCTGCAGCCAGTTGTGCCACTACAAGGCAGGGGAGGTCACCAAGGCATTGGCAAGCCTCCCCATTGTGAGCAGGGGACCTTGGGTGCTTCCTGTCATCTCACCCCTTCTGCACGGAGGGTTCATCCCCTAGTACTAAACTGAAGGCAGCAAGCACCGCGTCAGGCACACCAGCACCCTCTGGATGTCGAAGGGACAAGAGCTGATGCTGGTGGAAGGAAGATGGGGCTTTTCCCCATTGAAGTCTCATGGGCTACGCACCAAAGATGCTGAGCTGCGGCTGCCACCAAGTTTCAAACCAGCGAGGCAGCCTGCTCATGAGTTACTCTGACCCTGATCTGGGGGGAATATCGAGAAGCAGGCAGTCACCCCCAGCACCATGCCTGAGCCATGCCAGGACATCTTCACACGGACAGGCTCCTTCAAGACGCTTGGGTTCTGCAAGAATTGACAGGTTATAACCCTGGGGAAACAGAGACCAGCCTAGCAGGAGCCGTTTCACAGTCCTGCAGCCAAGGGAGCCGCCTGTGACCCCAGGGCCCGCTCCCTGACCCCTGGGCACCCACGGCACCCCCATCCACAGCCACCCAAGGCGCCTGAGGAGCTCTCGGGGAGGGAGGAGATGCCGGGCTCCCCGCAGAGCCCAGAGGCATCATCCCCCCCTTTTATTTTGGGGGGTTTCCCCTCTTTTTTAACCAAACCCGGAAGATGCCACGCCGCTGCCTACAGGCGCCGGGCCACCCCTCAGAGAAGGGCCCACCCACAGGCACCGCCGGGCCCGGCCCGACCCGACCCGGCCCGGCCCGGCCCGGCAGCTTCCTCCCTCACAGCCA
>NW_010972775.1:687904-691900 GCF_000737465.1 Haliaeetus leucocephalus
CCCCCCAACCGGGCCAGCCGCTCTCCCCTCCACACCCCGATCAGGATGGCTGCCTGTTCAGCTCAAGGGTTTTCGGGAGCGGCCCAAGAGAGATGACACTGCCACAAACCACCTCAACCCCCACCTTTGATTCCTCCCCTAAACATCCAGTAATAAGTCCTGGGCAAGCCCAAAATACTCTTCCCTGTATCCAAGTATGAGTCCCATACCCCAAGACATCCCAGTATGAGCCCCATACCCTGAAGACATCCCAGAATGAGCCCCATTTCCCTGAGACAGCGACCACCCTTGGTCCAGCCGTTCACTCATGGTGATGGGTCACCACCACCCCACGGGGTTGGTGGTTCTTTCGGGACAGTGCCAGGAGGAGCCAAGCAGAGCGGTAGGTAAAGCAAAGCCAGAGACACCTTGGACTATCATCAGCTTTGGGTTAAGGGAGAAGATCTCGATGCAGATAAACCAGATGGGGTCCCTGACCTGCTGGACACCCCTCAGCTGAATTAATTCACCAGGTGGTGCCCCAGGGAGAGGGTCTCTTTCTCCAGGTGGGAAGCACCGAGGGGAGCTGCTAGGTGGTGCGAGTCCCTCGGTTGTGGGAGAGTAACCAAAAGAGACCGATTTTCCTTCTTTCGTCTCACCCGTTTCCTGCAATGAAGCAGCAAAGCCCAGTAGAGACCTCCAACCCTTCTACAGAGGAGCATTTGGTTTCATACATGACTGCAACCACATTGCACTTTCTTCCTTCATGCACACTGGCTCTCAGGCACTAGGTCTGTACTCTGCTCCACTGCAAACTGAAAACATAACATGCCTTATCCTTATCTTGAAGGTTTCACTAGCATCCTCCTGTCTTCCTACAAATCAGTGAGCAGCTGTTAGTTCCCTTCTGTCTGAAATTTTCTCTAGGGTTTGTGGTGGCAAGGTCCATTCTTTTGCTTGCAGGTGGGTCACCACGCAGGTATCCTCCCCAGTTGCCTGGGTTTGAAACTCTGGGTTTCACCCCGATCACAACCTGCCAGTGTCACTTGTTTGAAGTGACATAGTAGCGAATGGCTAGGGATGCATAAGCATGAACATAGCTGTCCCAGAGAAGAACTTTCCAACAATAAAGTGTGAGGAGCAAGTGGAGAAAGCTTTGAATGTGCTTTTGGCAAACCTGATTTGGAGGGCAGCAGAAAGGCTGAGGCTGTAGGACACCAAGATCAGCAGGAGAGGCATCAGGATGACAAAGGCAGCTGCCAGAATGATCTGGAACTCCTTCCAGCTGGACCTCACACCCTTTTAAATAACTGACAGCCTACACCCCATCTCTAGCACAAAGGGCAGGAATCCCCCATAGGTCCTGCATCACATCTGCAGTGTCTCTTGTCTCTGTACCACTGTATTTAGGGATCTCGTCGCTCCTCTGAAGTGAGTTTCAGCAGCTGAGATCTGAGCTGTCTTGATGAGCCATGGACATAAATCCCACCCAACCATGCAGCCATATTGATCACACGTGCATTAGTCTGGACGATGTCAGTTTTAAAGGAATAGTTTCATCTACACAGGGTTGGAGCTTAGGCACATACAATAGCTACCAGTCGGAGGATGAGACAACTTTCTGGTGCAAACCTCTCAAATATACACCAGGTTTTGAGTGTCAAGTTTAGACCTCTGGATGGACATAGGTGGCCTAGGCTCAGATGTACCATAGGATTAGGGGAAATCCCACCATATTAGCCAGGCAGGAGCCACAAAGATTTCTACGGTGGGACCAGACATCACACCTAGGCACCCCCTCAGCCCTAGATACAGAAGTGAGGGTCAGCTTGGGGTAGCCATGGTCAGTTAAAATTGCTCAAGAAAGATGCTTCAGGGTACTTCATCATGATCATGTCTGCAAGCCTTTAGGCTAACTAGTCTTTGAGAGCTCAGTAGAGAAAAGAGCTGCTTTATTACCCACCCATGTATGTTTGAGATCCCCCATATCCTTCCCCATGTGCACCCAGATGGACCCTCCTGCATGCACAGATCTTTCCTTTCCCCTCAGAGCAAGCTCTGACCCCATCTCCCCCACAACATCCCTTTTCTTCCAGCCCATTCCTCTCCCAGGGGGCTCAATTCCCCTCTGTCCCCAGCCCCATGGGTACTATGATCTCATCCACTCCCCTGTGAGCACATTGCCTTCTCCTCCATCCCTCTATCCTCTTTCTGGGTCCTCTGTGCACCTCTCCCTGCTTCTCCTTCCCCTTTACTGTACACTCAGATCCCCACCATCCCCAACTAGGGGTCTCTCCATGCCCAGGCGATGCCTCCAGGACCCCTGGGGTTACAGCAGAAGCTGTCCACAGGAGCCAGAGGAGCTCGTTAATCACCTTTTTATTTTATTTCAAGTGCTCTACACAAAGTCACTCACAACCCCAGGTGCTCCCAGCGCCCCTGTGCAGACCCTGCCTTGACACCCGCCGTAATCCAGTGCTCACCACTGCTGGGTGCAAGGCCAAAATAAGTTACCCCCGCTCCGTGCTGTGCTCCCAGGCATTGGGGCAGGTCAGCATCAGCCCTTGGGCACCGGCCCTGCCAGTGCCCGGTTCACCCAGAGTGCCCTGCACCAGGGTGTTTGCTTCGAAACCCAAAGTCACAGCAGCAGGCTCTGCCCATTCCCAGTGCTGCTGGCCCTGGCTCCCATCCCCTGCTCCCCGGGGGCTCAGCAGGGCATGGCAGCCTCTGACGGCAGCAGTGAGCACCTGCAGGGAAAGGATGAGGTTGGAGCAGTTTGTCACACTCCTGCTGCTGGCAGCTGCCAGGAGCCTGCCTGCCCAACCACCCCAGGGTGCCCTAGAGCTGCTGGCTTAAATTGCTGGGGGGATCGGATCCCCCCAGCTTTCCACCCCCCACTTTGATTCATCCCACAGGGATGTGCCATCAAGGTGTGGTGAACCTGATACAAATGCAAAACCCAGCACCAGCTGGCACGGTCCTGGGATTGCTAAAAGCAGAAGCAAAGCCACAAATATCAGCTCAGCCCAGTGAAGGTTTGGAGACTTGTGTCCAAATGGGTCCCCAAGGGGACAGAAGCAATAAGCCCCCAAATGCTGTCTGCTGCATCTGAGGGATCCCTGGCAGAAGCAGGGAACCATGCCAGGCAGTACTCACTCCATCTTGGCTTCCAGGTAGTGGATGGTCTGCTTGTCCAGGTAGCGGCAGAAGAGCGAAAGAAGGTTGCTGGGCAAGAAGAGAGGCTCCGACAGTAAAGCCTTGGGCACTTGCGACAGCTCCCGGGCGACCAGGAACACCATGTCTGTCCTGGGGGCATCAAGGCAGGGGGTGAGTGCCCCACTAGCCAGCAAACCCCAACCCCACTGCTCGCACAGCCCCTCACCACGTCTCGAAGTCCCCTCTGTGTGGCTCCAGTGGCACATCGGAGGACAGCAGCCTCTCGCCACGGCTCAGCAGGGAGTAGAGCAAGGAGATCCCAAACTGCAGGGAAGCACCAGGAGGAGTGTCACAGCCGGCACCGGTGGCACCCCGGGGGTGCCACAAGGCTCTGCCCTCCTGAGGACCGCGTACCTGGTTCTTCAAGGCCATGGTGAGGGGGAGCTCAGGGGACTTGGGCAGAGGCCTGGTCATCTCCTGCAGGACCTCGATGAGTTTGCTGAAAGTCATTCCACCCACCACCTCGTTCAACGGGCTGTAGAGCATGGGAAGAGACTGGGCAGAGCAGAGGGGAGAGCAGGGATCTGAGACTGTTCGATTCATCATGGCCACAACCCCATCCCAACACCTCTGGGGGGGACACAAAGGCCAACACTGCACCCCCCCCAGGGGGGGACTGCTACCAATACTGCTTTAAACCCTCCTGGAGACTTTTCTCCTCCTCCTCAGGGAAGAGGCTCCTGTCTCATGTCAACCACACCAGCTGTCTAGCCATGCTGGGACCCAGCAAGATGGGCCCCCTCCATTGCCCAGGGTGCCCCCCCCCCCCCCCCCACCAACACCCACGGGGGGCAGAGGAGC
>NW_010972775.1:691910-699561 GCF_000737465.1 Haliaeetus leucocephalus
CGCCGGCGCCCCCCCCCCCCCCCCCCCAGCAAGAGCAGACAGGGGAATAAGGCAGTCTGGGATGCCCCTGCCCTGTCTGGAGGTGCTTGCCTCATCCAACACGTCCTTCTTCATGAGAAAGGGCAGGTGGTGGGTGACGGTCAGCAGGATCTTCTCTGCTTGCTCCTGGGTCAGGTGGGGCAGCAGCCGGGCCGTGAGCTTCTTGCCCTTCCGCACACACAGGAGTTGCAGGAATTCATCCTCTGCCTCCCTGGGGATGAAGGCTCCATTGGCACAGATCCCAAGGGACCTGTAGCATCTCTGCCCATCCAGAAGGACCAGCATCAGCTCCAGTGGAGGCCAAAGCTCATGGGCAGGGTCAGCACAGGCCACGGTGACACACAGAGGACAGGATCCAACCCTCCCCATGACCATCTGAGCCCCACGAGGACCAGGACACACTGCCTGCTCACCTCTCCCCACAGCACAAACTCACTCTGCACTGCTGCAAGCCCCGATTTTCAAGGCTTGGTAGAGACGCTCCACTTCTTGGCTCTTCTGCTCCTGACAGCAGGGCTGCTGCTCCTCTGGGGCCAGGGATGTCTTCCGCTGCAAGTCCTCCACTTCCAGCAGCTGCAGGAAGAGCTGGAGAAAGGCAAAGGGGCAGCTTGGACCATCTTCTACCGACTGGTTATTCAGGACCCCTGCCCAGGTTGATGTCCCCTCACAGAGCTCCTTAGATGAAAACTGAGCGTCTGCACCATCCCACCCTGCCCCAAATCGCGGCTCGCTCACCTTCTCGATCCTGTGCAGTGCCCGAAGCCGATGGCTCCCTGCAGCCTTCAGGAGGGGAGAAAGGAAGGCACAACAGTTACAGCCAGCACCAGACACTGCTGCCGGCAGGGCGCTGGGCCAGCTGCTCCCTGGGGATCAGAGGTGGCTTCAGGATACAGAGCAATCCCACGGAAAGGCCACAGCCAGCTCTGACTGCCCAGAGCCCCATCCCGCCCCTTGGCAGGGGAGAAGCTCCCAGTAAGCTCACCACCAAGGTGGCACCTGCTCAAACCATGTGCCCCATCCCACAGCTCTGGGCAGCACACGTGCTCGGTCACAGCAGCTCCTAAAGCTCCTGCTAAAGCTGCTCCAGTGCCTGGGGAAAGCTCAGAGCGGGATTTCCAGGCATCCGCGGCACCAACAAGCCCGGCTTCCCCTCACCTACCTCATCCACAAGGGCATGGTGCACAGCATCGATGGCCCGGCGAGGGCTGTAGCAGGTGGACACTGCAACCTGGCCCAGCGAGCCCGCAATGCGCACCACTGGAAGAGAGATGGGATACGGTGAGACCACATCCCAGTCCCTCACCCAGCCCCCCACTGCCCACCCCAGCCCCTCACCAGAGTCATATGTCTCCACTTTCTGGATGAACGGCGTGACCAGCTTGGGGGGCTCCTGCTTGTTGCGCCCGCGGAACAGCTCCTCTGCCTGTTTGCGCTCCAGCCGGTGGTAGTACATCTGTAATGACAGGCATAGCCAGGTGGGCAGGCATCACGAGCCCTGGCACCCTCCAGCTACCAAAAAGATGAAGTCCCAACCCTGAGGAGCAGAATAAGCTACTGGTGCTGCCAGCAGGAGCTCACCTGGTAGTAGTAGTCATCATCCATGTTCTCACTCTGCAGCTGGATCATCTCCACCTTGACGACCCAGTCCTTCTCCTTGGAGGTCATCAGTCCAGCATAAGGGTCCACTTTAGGAGACCACAGCTTCTTGGGGGAGATGCTGGCACAGGAGAAGGTGCAGCCTGCTGTAATTGCCCAGAGCCCCCCACACACCCTGCAGCTCCCCGGGGACCCCCTTACCTCCGTGCCTGCCCGCGTTGCTGCTGCCGCTTGGTCAGGATCCGCTGGTGCTGGGGGTGAAGCTGGGTCATATGGCTGGGCACACTGCAAAGGAGACCAGATGGGGGTCAGGGGGCTCAGCACCACGCACTAGAGACATCCCCAGAGGGGGGACACCCCCCAGCTGCTTTGTAGGGCTCCTCCAATCCTACCCAGGCATCCTGCTACCTGAGGTTCAGCTGGCCACTGGCTGATGGACTGAAGAAGAGAGCGGGCTCCAAAGAGGGAGACATGGGACCGAAGTGCATAGCAAGAGGCTGTGGAGAGCTGCTGATGTTGGGTGACATGGGCCGGAAAGGGGTTGGAGACACATACCTTGTACCCTGGAGAGGGAGAGAGAAGTGATCAAGCATCTGAGCCTTCCCTTCCGAGGGTCCTGGAGGGGTCTGTCAGCTCCGTGCTGGCTTCTGGCTCCCATCTGTGCAGGGGCCACCCTCTCCCTACATGGAGGGGACACATGGGGCACCACAGCAAGGTGATACTCCCCAGGATCCTGCCACTACAGCTGAGCAAGGCAAGGGGACCCAGGTGTCACCAGGGATGGCATACCCCAGGTCCACCATCACTGCTGCAGCATGACACCAAGCAGAACACCATTCCCGGTGCAGGTCCCATGGAGACATCAGGACAAATAGATTTATGAAGCAATGGCTACACCGGTGGCTCCACTTTCCCCATGGGCAAGACGCCAGAGATGGGTGCTGAAGATTAGATGGAGCTGCAAAGTCTGCCCCAGACAGCCTTTGGGGAGGCAACATCTCCATCTACTGCCACTCCAGGGCCACCTCAGAGGGGACATGGCCGTGGATCACAGCCCACCGCGTTACCTGGTTAGAAGTGAAGAGTGGAGAGGGTCTGCGAGCTGGCATGTAGGGCCGAGAGGAACACAGGGAGCGAGTCATCAGAGGCGACTGCTGCAGGGCAGGAGGTGTCACTGGGACAAGCCTGTCCTCAAGGCTGCACCTCTGTGGAGGGGAGGGCAGAGAAAGAGGGGATGCAAGAGCCCCCTGAAACCCATTACCTGCTGGAGAAAGCGCTGGGGGAAGGACTTGGGGGACATCAGTCTTAAGTTGGGGTGCTTGAGCCGGGAAGAGCCTCCATAGCCCCTCTGCACTGGGGAGCCGATGAAGTCAAGGGCCATGTTGGTGGATGGTGGGGGCCTCTCCAGGACCTGGAGGATGGCTTTATCCTGCAGGAAGGAGGCAGCAGGAGATGGGAACGGGGCCCAGCTGGGATCAATTTAGCTCCCCCAGCATCAGGCAGCTCACCAAAACTTTTGGTCATTGCTTAACCAGACCATGCACCAGCCAGGCTCCCACCCTGGCAGCATGCAACAGCAAGGGACCCACAGGGACACCCGGCATGGGGGTCCCAGTCCCCCCAAACTCAACAACTTTGCCTTCAAAATCAGGCTCTGCTTAGGGCAGGCACCTCCACCCACAGCCTTGGCACGTAAGAGACACATCCGTGCGCACCCAGACCCGTGACAAAGTCCCCTGGTCACCCCAAATCACCTGCATGACCCTCAGCCCAGGGTGCTGGGGAGCCCTCAGCCGCTCCCCGTGGGCCTGGCGGGGGGTACCCACCTCCAGAACATGGTGGGGTGGGATGCTGCTGGGGCAGGAGCCCCACACCACGGGATCCATTGCCAGCTGGAAGACAGGGAGATAGATCAGCACAGGGAAGGAAGACAGGAGAAGAGGCACAGGGGCCACTCAGCCTCATCACCGGATGGGAGGGGACATTTTTACCACATCCTCTTTGCCAAACTCTGCCCAGCAAGCACCAATCCTACTGTCCAGCACTGCCGAGTCTTGGCTCTGCAAGCAAAGAAGTTACAGGCGCTTACTCAGCCCTGGCACAGCAGGTCTTCCTCCCTTGGGCAGGGACGAAACTACCCCCCAGTGCCCTCCATAGGGCAGGACCCACAGGTGTGGGGATGGAGGGGGGAGCAGTGGGTCCCCACCAGCCCCTCTGCCTGCCTGCCAGGCATGGGTCCCCTCCCTCTCCGCTCACACGTCACCTCCAGTGTGGGTTTGGTCTGCACAGCTCTCATCACTGCCGGGTCCCCCAGGTCATTGGGCTCCTCGCAGGGCTCCTGGTCTTCCTCCTGTTCCTCAGTCCCTAGCTCCTCCTCCTCCAACTCGGAGCCACCCTGCTCGACGTCCAGCTCCATCCCACCTTCCTCCTGGGGTTCTCCCAGCTCCTCTGGCTGCTCATTTGCTGTGGGCCCTTGTTCCTCCCCAGCCTCGGTCTTCTCTACCACCGCTTCAGCCAGCTCAGGGTTCATCTCCAGAGGCATCAGGAGTTTTGTGGTGTCCTCCTCAGTGGAGTCTCGGTCTTGGAGGAGGGAAGCAGAGCACGTTGGGGTGGGTGAAAACCTGGGCAGTGCTCACTGGGGTCCCTACTCTCAATCCAGCTCCTCACCAGGCAGGAGAACACCTTCCTCACCACCACCCCCCCCATCATCCTCACTCCATTGGGTGCTGGCTGATCTCCCCAACACTGGGCCTCCCCTGAGATCTTACCTAACCCAAAAGTCATCTCGTTGTACAGGTCGAACTCTTCATCCTCCTCGGCCATCTCCTCCAGCAGAGGCGCATCTTCCAGCAGCAGGTAGTCCTCAAGGATCTGGAGTCGAAAGCACCAGGGTGCCCACTAAGGGAGAGGTAACCCTAACATGCTCCCAAAGTGGGGGACACCCAACCTCACCCCCCACCCCCCCCGCACTGGTGGTGCCAGGCAGCCCCCAGTGCTCACAGCTGCTCTGCAGGTGGAAAGGGAAGAGCAGGAGCCACCAGCACCGCCAGCGAGGGCAGGATCTACTGGCTCAGTGTGGGGCAGGAGCCCACTGAAGCCTGCCTAGACCAGGGCTGTGGCCGCCCGGAGGTGACCCCTGCCAGTACAGGGGATGCCAGTACAGAACAGCACCAGCGTGGCTGGCACAGAGGGACACCATTAGGCTTCAGAGTGAACACCCCACTAGCTGGGCACGGACAGCACCCGAGCACAAAGGCAGGGAAGGGCACCCCACCAGCACCTCCAGGGCAGCGTCTTCTCCGGTACCGACCGCTCCGAGGAGAGCCAGCACCGGGAGAGGCAGCCCCGGAGCAACCGGCACCGAGGAGGGGGTGGGGGGGGACGTGACCCAGGGAAGCGGGAGGGGAGGTGGCCCGCGGAACGGAGCAGCGTGCCAGGGCGGAGCAGGGCGGGCACTCACAAACAGCTCGCCGCCCTCCGCCATGCCGCGACGTCTCCCTCCCTCCCACCCGCCCGTGTCCCTCTACGGGGCCAGGCTGCCGCCACCGCCGCCTTTTACGGACCGCCGCCGCTTCGGCGGCAGCGCGCCGCCCCGCAGGCGCTTTCCGTACAGCATGGCGGCGCCCACTGCGCCCCGCCCCTGCGCTGTAGCGTAACCACGCCCCCATCCGTTAGGCCCCGCCCCCAGTTAGGCCCCGCCCAGGCGGCCGAGACCGCTGGCGGTGCGTGGAGCAGGGATGGGGATGGAGCTGGGGGGGGTGGGGTGAGGTTTAATGACCCCACCCGCGAAAAAGGGTGTAAAACTGCAAACACCTGTGTCTCTCAGGACACAGAAAACCCCAGCCCGGGTTTTTCTACTGCTCTTGTCACTCCCTGCCAGCGAGGGCCTTTTCTGAACCGATGCCCCTGTGAGCAGTCACGGAAAACCAGCGGGACATGGTCGGTCCAGCTGGAAGTGCCTCGGAGGTTTACAGCAGTGGATTTGAAAGCACAGGGGACCAAAGCTAAGGCAAAGATGCTGTAAATCTCTGTGTCCCGCCAAGCACAATGTGCTGCCCTCGTCCCCCCGAATGCCAGGAGCACCTCAGTTGTGTCAGACCTCACCCACTCCTTAAATATTTTTCTCCGTTAATAAAAGCAGAAGCACCCTGAAAAAGGAAGATTTGGCCTTTTAGAAACATCATGTGGAAGAAACTTGTGCTTCAGCTTGCGTTTACAGGGAAAGTCTGCTAGGCACAGTCATCTCCAGGGATTCTTGTCCTAACAGGGAGAGCCCGGGCGTCAGTGCGGAGAAAGGATCTGTGTCCCACAATCAGCTATTTGTGTAATTAATCCTCCCTGGGCCAAGGGGATCGCTCCCCCGGGCAGAGCCAGACAAGCCTCTGGGTCAGGCTCCAAGGCAGCGACTCCCAATACCAGCTCAGCTGCTGACGCAGCAGTTATGACTTATTTCTGTGAGAGCCCTGAGATCCCTGATAAGTCTTCAGCAGCAGCTGCGTCCCCTTATCTCACAGCAAAAACACTCAACGGCAGCTGCGTAGCTGCTGGCACCGCTCACTGGACAGCCAGCAAACCAAGCAAGAGCTCATCCCGGAGCTGCTCTGGTGAGGATTAATGAGTATTTGCAGGTTTTTTCTTTGCTCAGTCTCTACTGATTTACCTGCTGCCTTTGGGTAGGGGATGTTCTCTGTATGTGCTTTATTGATTTAAGTTAGGTTTTTAAATGGGATGCATTAAGAAGGCAAGTCTTAAAGGAGCCCAGTGTTAGAGGAGCTCTGTGATACTGCTGCTTTCTCCCTACTAGCAGTAACTTCACTTTCTTTTCTTTTTAACTTTTTAATCCTTATGAAGCTGGATGGAAGACAATATACATGTATCTGCTTTCCAGTCTGAAGCAGTGACTCTTTGTAAGGATAACCAGTACATGACCTGTAGGACCAGAAGCAGACAAGCTCCTAGGGTATAAAACATCTACGTGCCCTTTAATACTGATTCATTTTCTTTTTTTTTTAACCTTGGTTTTCTTAATGCTGCTGTTCAAGGCTGCTGTACTTCTCCCCTCCAAGCAGTACCACAGGGAGGCATACCCAGCCTAGCTGTGCTGCAGCGCTCACAGTTTTTGTGAAGGAGGCACCAGGACACCTGGTTCTTTGACCTTGGATTCTTGTGTTTGATATCAGGGAGTCCATGCTGTGCTCGAACGACAGAGTCAATCCATCATCCTGCAGCCACCGGACCAAGACGCTCCCGCCTAAGCTCAGAAGTGGCAAACTGAATCTCAGAAAGGAAGGTGGCCAAGTTGCGCCAGTGTAGGCTGTTGCTGTTGGCGTAATACTGCCCCTCGCTGCAAAACCTTCCGCGAGGGATGGTTTTTACTCCCCTTTTGGCGAGGGGCAGGAGCCGGGCGAGCACCTCGTAGCTGCTGTGCCATGCCCTGCTCCCAGCTGGGGTTCCTGACCGCAGGTGTCCAGCTCAAGGCCCGGGGGAGAGGCCACCCAGCCTCGACTTGGGGCCCGGTCCCGCCTCACGCCTCCGATGCCTCCATCCCCGAGGGGAAGGCCGAGGCACGGGGAATGCCCCGGGGTGGGAAAGGCCCCAGCACAGGGCTGGCCGGGGCCTGGGGCAGAGCGGCGGCCGCCGAGTCCCGGTCTGTACCTCAGGCCCAGAAGCGAAAGCGAAAGCGACGCTGCCCGTAGTGCGCAGGCGCAACGGGCTAGCTCGCATAACCTTACTTCTTCCCCTCAGCTTGGAGACTGATGACGCGCCGGCAGTTCCGCACCGCGATTGGGCGCGCTCAACCGGGGCTATAAAAAGCAGCGGGCGAGGGGCCCGTACCACTCTGTGAGTGAAGCGGAGCGCTCGGCTGCCATGGGGCTGGCGCTGAGGCTGGGGGTCCTGGTGCTGATCACGCTGGTCGGCCTGGGGCAGGCGGACGGTGAGTGCCCGGAGCGGCGCGAAGGGCACCGCTGGGGGTGAGGGGGGCGGGAGGGGCTGTGAGGAGCCTGGTACCGGGGCG
>NW_010972775.1:699571-707141 GCF_000737465.1 Haliaeetus leucocephalus
GCGGGGAGCAGGTGCCGTGAGGGGACCGGTATCGGTTACCGTGCGCGGATGGGTGGGCGCTGGCTTCGCTGAGGGAGGTGTCCGCCGCAGCCCTGCTTCTCACTGCCTCCTTACCCCTCCTCTCCAGAGGCGCCGAAGGTGGAGGTGTACTCCCGCAGACATGCCAACCCTGGAGAAGAAAACGTCCTCAACTGCTTCGTGAGTGGTTTCCACCCTCCGAAGATTGAAATCTTGCTCCTCAAGAATGGGAAGCCCATGAGCAACGTGCAGTACGCAGACATGTCCTTCAACGACAAGTGGTATTTCCAGCGCCTGGTGTACGCCGATTTCACCCCCGAGAAAGGCGATGTCTACTCTTGCAGGGTGGCCCATTCTGCCTTCAGAGAGCCGCAGTTTTTCCGTTGGGGTATCGTGTGCCTTCCTCTTCAAGCTTTGCCGCTCTTCGTGTGCAGAAGCCAGAGCTCGTTAATTTATATCCACAGTGTCCCTGTTCCCCCCCCCTCCATTAGGAAATGGGGTGCTATAATAGGGTGGATTTTGAAGGTCTTGTGCTATAGATGGAAGATTAATTTGGCTTAAGCTGGGCTGCTGAAAAGGCTGTGTATACGTACCCATGAAAGGGTTCGTTAGTAGCAGACAGGGAAGACTTGCTTCCGTATCATCTGTAGGCATTTGGTTATGGTGTGACTGTTGACTTTGAGTGGAGTGCTCTGATCTCTTTCTAGGTGAACTTGCCTGGAAAGAGATGGGTCATGCAGTGATTTTTGGCTTTATGTTTGGTGAATATAAAGAAGGATGTAGCGGAGGGGAATGACTGTGGTGACCCAGCCTGCTACAGCAAGCACGCAGCCAAGCAAGGGCAGCTTTCTGGTTACTGCACTGGGGCTGTTTCCAGCGGGGGTGGGCTTGTGGTGACGGGAGAGAGGAGGTGCTCTTTGCCCCAAAGCCTAACACTCTGCCCTTCTTTCTTGCAGATACAGACTTCTAAGCTGTGTCTGGGATAATCATGGTGAGTTACGCTGATGCTCCATACTGTGCAGATAAGGGGAATGTGGACTGCTTTCTGTAGTGAGTGTGTAGCTTGCAGAGTTGAGGAGCAAAAGCAACCACCCTATCTGCTGATAGGGAGTGAGGCTGTTCCCACACACTTTCTGCCAACTATTTTGGCTGGTTCTCAGCCATACCTTGCCTACAAGAGTCTCCTTTGCTCAAAAAAAAAAAAAAAAAGGAGCCCCTTGGAGCAAAACTTCCCGGCATGTGTTTGGTGTGTCTGCCAGTTATCGTTTAGAGTTGTCGCATGTCCTAGTGCTTCTCCAGAACCCATGGTGCTGTCTTCTGTCTGGTGAGGAGGAAGTTGCCATACCTGGAAATCCCTGTGACTTGGGGGGAGGCAGGCTGGTTAACCCTACAGCAGGCAGCGCGTCAGCTCGGTAATGTGGGATTTATGAGGCACAAATCCGTGCCTTGCTGCCAAGCCAGAGGAAGTCTTGGTTTTATTCACTGATGTCTCACTGTCTGAGGGCTCCAGGTTTTTCAAACTATCTGGGCATAATTGATCTGGATTTAGCAGTCAGGTAAATACTAGTTTAACCCTTGATAGGGAGAATAAAACTAAAGATATGTGGCCTAGCTGACAGGCATTTGAACCAGCATTGCAACTTAATTACATACCCTGGTAGAGGCTGGGTAATTATTAACTGTACCCAGGACAAGCTTTGGCAAGACCTTACTTGAAATGCCCCTCACATTGGACCAGAAGGTGTTATTGATGGCTTTTAGACTGGGCATTTCTTCTTGAGAAGTTGTAGATGGACCCAGAGTCCTTTACTTCTTGCTGTCTGCTGCTGCTCTCTCTCTAAAGCTCTCTGGCCCTTCCTTGCTGTAGAGCAGCAAAGGCTAGGAAGGGTGTTAGGCTTCCAGGGACAAGAGAAAATGAAGGTCAGTTGACCATCTTTCTAGTGGGGGACAACAGAAGAAGATATGCTCTTAATTTGGAGCAGAAAAGCTGAGGTGTGATATTGGAGGCTGGGGAGAGGCTCAAGAGATCCCCCGGAGCCAGAAATGGTTGGATTGGAAGGATATTGAGAAGGGGTGCCATAAGTGCTTAAGTGTTTGCTTCTGACTGCTGCTTGAGATGGGATGCTGAGGTAAATGGACCTGTGATTTGATACAGTACAGATGCTTCTAGGTAACAGAGCTCTGAAAAATTATATACAGCCACTCTTCTGGTTTGTCACTCACTTTTGGGCAGTGGGGATGGCCCCAGGGCAGGGTCTGGGGTGTGCTGTGCCCACACTGGCAGCATGGCATGCAGCGGCTTTGGGACGTCAGCATGAAGGTCACCGATGGCAAGGGATGCCAAGCTTGGTTGGAGGTGGGACACTGGTGACTTCACTGGAGTCTGGGGACAAGGATTTACTGAGCTGGGGCGGAGGAGTTGAGAGCAGGATAAAGGGAGAATATCTGTGCAGCTGGTGCTTGGGGTGGAGAGCAAGGATCATCTTGGTAGAGGATTGCTTGTTGAACTCTGAACCCCCACTGAGGAGGGGATGGAAGAGCAGTTTCTGCAGGAAAATATATATCTAAATATAATTGGAAGGTGGGTCTGTCTGCCTGCAGCTGGGACTCTGCAGTTGGAGTTCCCTTGTGGAAAACACTTTTTTTTTTTTTTTTTTCCTAAAATAATTACAGTTGAAGGTGTAAACAGAGTGACTGATGTCAATCTCCTCTCCCCCATGCAGGTCTGAAAAATTCTGCCTTGCAAGTCAAAAATCTTCTTGAGCTTCTGTCCTTTCTTCACATCTCACTTGTGGATAAGATGAAGAACAATTGTTCATTGCAGAATTCCTTCTTTAATAAAGCTTATCGTTAAAATATCATTTACCCAAAGCAGTATTTGAGCTAGGCTTTTCTTTTTTTTTTTTTTTTGAGCACATAGCTATAAAAGTCTGCATAACCAATTAAAAAACAATTGTAGCTCTTCAGTGCTCATGAGTTGTACAGGATTTTTATCTAAATAAAATTGGACTACTTCAGTGGGGTCCTTAAAATGTTTCTTCAGAGTCATATGATAGCCTGAGCTGATTTCATGGGCTGCTGGGTTGTGGGTGGATCTGGGGTGTGGTGGCACTGTGCTCAGTTGCACTTTTTTATCCTGCTGAGAAGGTGCAGGAACACTTTTACATCAAAAAAAAAAAAAAGAAGAATTAAAGGTTTGTCTGTTTTATGTGGGATCTGCCTGGCTGCAGACTCCTGTGTGGCTCTGAAGGGAAGGTTTAAAAAAGGGACAAAGTAACCTCAGGGACACTGGATCTGATCTTAAAGCTGGGTGAGAGCAAAAGGAGTGATGGGCAGGATGCGGTGCCCACTTCAAGGGGGGAGGACTCCAGCTGATTCTTCTTGGGGGTGGGAGATGTAAAGCTGGGCTGAGGGGAAGCAGATGTGGGTGTCGGCAACTTTCATTTCTGGTTTTCTCTTCCGCAAGAGGCTGACCCCATGGAGAAGCCCTGTTGGGGACTGGTCTTCTGCCATACCTGGGGGGTTTGATGGCACTAACCAAAACCGGAGCTACTACAGAAACTTATTGGCTTGCTTTTACTTTATGAAGAATTCTCTGTGATTGATTGCTTGATGAGCGTTGGATCAAGGAGGATTTAATCAGTGCAGATCTCATGTATGTGAACAAGGGTTCCTGGCAACCCAGTGGGTGTGATCTATCACACATCTCTTCTTGGGTATGTTAAGATTTGCTGTGACTGGTGTTGCTTGAGATTTTGAGGGATCTTGGCTTGTTTCATAGCTTTTTCCATTATAACCACGCTTTCTGTTAAGGATTAGGAAAATCCAGACTGTTGCAGTTCCAACACCTGTGTCAGAGGTTGCTGGGGTGAAGGGACTGGTTATGGGGATCCCTTTGTACTCATCAGAGGAGTGTTCAAACCAGGAGAGGTGGGGATGTCGTGGCTGGGTGGTCATGCAAAACACTCATTGCCCAGTGTGGGACAGCAAGACTCGCTAGAGACACCACACAGCGCAGCTTGCAACACCAGCCATGCTCTGGAGACCAGCCAGGGACTGCACCAGCCCCAGCAGTGGTCCTTCTGTGGTAGAAGGTGGTCTGGGAGGAAGGAAAAGGTTTGGGTTTCTTCTCCAGAGACCCCAGTGGAGCAGCAGAGCCTGAGGTGGCTTGAGCTGTGGGCCATGTCCTGGCCTCCTCCTCCAGATCACCAAGAGCCACCAGAGTGCTTACCACCACCTTGGCTTCACCCTTACTGTCCTCAAGAGCATCAGAGAGTAACAGCTGGCTGCATCACACCAACAGGAAAACTTCATCCTAATTAGGACACGAGTGGAGTTGACTCCAAAAGCTGAAGACACTGTGACACAGGCAATGCTGAGATGACCCTGTCTCCAAAGGAAACTTATATCAACATCTTCATGCACTGTGGAAGTCTTTGCCCTGGTTGCACCTGTGGGGATTTTTGTGGTCTTACTTAGGAAATATTTTGATAGCTTACTCGAAAATCCCCCCTCTGGTGGAGAACAATGCATGCCAATCCCAGAGGCTGGCTAATTTTGATTAACATCTGAACTTCAGGACTGTATCTAGAAAAACCTTCTCTTTTATCAGGCATCCTTGGGGTCCAGCTTGGGGGGGGGGGGTCCAAAGGTACCTGGGGTGTAGCTGTGCTGCTGCTGGCTTTTCAGCCAAAGTTGCCAGGGGATAGAGTTGTTGAGGGATATCTTGGCAAGTTTTAAGTGTGAAACAACCCTCATTTGTGCTTTATGAAATACAAGCAATTTTGCTGCAAGCAAACTATTTCCTGAGTCAAGCAAATAGGAGTGTTTTTTTAGGAGAGCAGCTCACTAGGAGAACAACTTAGGAGAACTTTTTTGAAGATCAATTTCTTAAACGTTTTATCTCTTTGGAGTTTTTAAGGCTTGTTTTGGGTTTGTGTGGCAAGGTTTTGGTAGCAGGGGAGGGGGCTACAGGGGTGGCTCCTGTGAGAAGCTGCTAGAAGCTTCCCTGGTGCCAAGTCAGACCCACCTTTGGCGAAGGCCAAGCCCATCAGCGACACTGGTAGCGCCTCTGGGATAACATATTTAAGAACAGAAACCTGCAGCAGGGGAGGAGATTGGAGTGTGAGAGAAACTCCTCTGCAGATACCGAGGTCAGTGAAGAAGGAGAGGGAAGAGGTGCGCCGGAGGAGGGGATGCCCCTGCAGCCCATAGAGAGAAGGCAGGCTGTCCCCCCCCCAGCCCATGGAGGTGAGTGGGGGAGCAGATGCCCACCTGCAGCCCGTGGAGGACCCCACACCGGAGCAGGTGGATGCCCCCGAAGATGGCCATGACTCCATGGGAAAGCCCACGCTGGAGCAGACTGTGACTTGAAGGACTGCAGTCCGCGGAAATGACCCACACTGGAGCAGTTTGTGAAGAAATGCAGCCTGTGGGAAGGACCCATGTCGGGGAAGTTCGTGGAGGACTGTCTCCTGTGGGAGGGACCCCATGCTGGAGCAGGGCAAGAGTGAGGAGTCCTCCCCCCTGAGGAGGAAGGAGCAGCAGAGACAATGTGTGATGAACTGACCCCAACCCCCATTCCCCATCCCCCTGTGCCACTGAAGGGAGGAGGTAGAGAAAATCGGGAGTGGAGTTGAGCCAGGAAGGAGGGAGGGGTGTGTGTGGGGTGTTTTGATATTTGGTTTTACTTCTCATTATCCTTGTTTTGATTTGATTGGTAGTAAATTAAATTGATTTTTTTTTTTCCCCAAGTTGAGTCTGGTTTTTGTCCGTGACCATAACTGGTGAATGATCCCTCCCTGTCCTTTTATCAGCCCACGAGCTTTTTCTTTATAGTTTTGTCTTCCTCATTCCACGGGGCAGGGGGAAGAGTGAGTGAGCAGCTTTGTGGTGTTTTGTTGCCTGGGCTTAAATCATGACAGGCTTCACCAGTTCCTGTGTGGTAGGGAGAAAAGCTGAAGGACTGCATGCAAGAGGAGGAGCAAATAATTCAAGATACACATCTGAATACAGACGTCCTCTGAGAAAAGCGAAACCAAGGAAAAGAGTCCCAGCATATCCAGTCCTGGCTCTGCTGCCAGAGCTCCAGCTCTGTGGGAATGCATTTGCCATCTGCTCCCTCTTCAGCCAGCAAACCACAGTGAGGTGGGTAAAGCCGGATAACCACAGTGTGTTTTTGCCAAAACGTGCATGCAATGTCTGCAAGAGGAAAGCTGCACAGCCCCAGGCCAGTCCTGGCTGGTTGACACAGGCTGGCCCATTTCAGCTCAAGTAAGCTGGGCCTGCCTGCACCACACAGCAATTCAATGTGGCCTAACACTTCTCCTTCCCTTTTTCTCCTTTAATTTGCCAGCATTACCAAGTCCTTTGTGGGAAGGTGAGTGCAAGCAGAAATAATTCTTAAACTTGTGTAAAAACTTGATTAAAAATGAGTAAGAATCTAAGACCAGGGGTTTCTGTATCACTTTTCAGGACTGCTGACACCTAACGACTTTTTTTGGCATATTCAGCTTTGCTTAGGAATGTGCACTAGTAAATCTTTCTCCTGGGATGTGCAGAAAATCTAAGTGTGGAGGAGACCAGATTGAGCCCTCATGTGGCTGTCTCACCTGTGTGTCCTCCTGGGCTGGACTTGCCCCGTATTCACCAGGTTTGGTGATCACACACTGCCTGGCAGGATGGTTTGCTCTCTCCATAGCACAAAGCATGCGCAGTCTGAAGCGGACGGGGTCTGGTGGGCAGCTCTGGGCTCCAATCCAGCAGATGGTATGGGAGGACACGAAATCCAGGCAAGGAGACGCTGTCTTCTCCCTATCTCCTCTTTTGCTACCACCTATGGAGAAAATGAATACAGAGTGAGACGGGGAACCAAAGAAACCTTAGCAGATATAGTAGATATATGAATGTGGATAAGAATTGTTTAATAATTATCTAGCTTATAATGAAGTTAAAGAAGTTTCAATAGAGGTAGACATGACCCAAGGGGATGAGAAGTGATGTTTAACACTTGCATTGTTGAGGCTGGCTGGGACAGGAGATAGTCCCTGATAAGAAGCAGCAGTGGCTCCAAGAACCAGCCAAGACCGACCTTGTGATTTGGACAAATGCCAAGGGACAACTGAGTCTGCGCAGGGACAGAAGGTTAAGAGTTCACCGTGAAGAAGACATACAGCCTTCATCTTCACGACCACCAGACGACCACCATAAGGAGGCACTGCGCAAGCGCAGCTGAGAGGAGATTATGGAAATTACTTCCTAGAGCTAATTTTAATATGAAGTGGGGATAGGTAATGCCTATGTATAGGCGTATTGCGAAGCTCTATGTATATGTAACACTTGACTGTATAAATTTAAAGTGAACTGCCAAATCAGGTGGGCACGACTTTGGTGGGACTACCCCCCGTGCTGCCCAGTGCTGAATGAACATACCTACTTCACAATCTCACTGATTGTGGAGTCTGTTTTCCGCATGTCAGTTTGGCGAGCCAGCCAGGAGACTCTCTGCTTGGCTGTGGGACCGACTGTGGAGCGGACGCCCCTCAGCGTGCCA
>NW_010972775.1:707151-716993 GCF_000737465.1 Haliaeetus leucocephalus
CACAGCTCAGCTGCAGAGCGTGTGTGGAGTTCTGATCCGCAGTTTCGTAACTCCATAAGGGGTACGGCCGGAGATGAACGAAGTGTGACTCACTGGTGATTTGGAACTTGAATTTATATGTTGGAGTTGTAATTGTAAGTTTGAGTTTAATTATCTTTAATTCTCTTTAATTATCTGTTTTCCGCACATCAAGAGCATCTCCAGGGGAGCTCGTTCCCCACCATGGGACAGAGAGAAGGTGTTGGGACCGGGCAGTGAAGGAAGCCACAGTGTGAAGGCTTTTGCCTCACCTTTCTGCAGAAGCTGGAAGAGATTCAGAAAATGGTGCAAGGTGACGGCAGGAGTGGAGAGGACCGAGGCCGTTGGACACTGCTCAGCTCTGCCGCTGCCTTCTCCTGAGCAAGTCAGCCAACAGATGCTGTCGCTTCCATGCCCTCAGCTCGTCCTGTCCCCTTTCCAGGGGTGACACAAGTTGGTCAGAGCCGTGGAGGGTTTCCAGAGGAGGTTTAGCATCAACATGCCCCGCACACCAGTGTTGAAATCCCGGGGCAGCCGATACAGCCCCACTCCTGGCCCAGCAGCGCGTAGGTGTGGGTCACCCGCAGCCATTTTGGAGCGCTCGGCCAAACCCAGCCAGGCACAGGGAGGTGGCCGCGGGGGCCTGGAGCCCTCACCGGGGCTGATTTGAGACCTGGGCGGCTTCACTTGCCGGTGCCTGAACGACTCGGGGCCAGCCCTGGAAACAACCGCCGCCTCTCGGGGCACTGCCCCGCTCCTCAGCGCCCACCGCCCCCAGCTTCCCCTCAGGGTTTTCCCGCCGCCGCTGCCCACCCTCCCCGCTCCTTCCCGCTCCTCCCGCCCCACAGGGCCCCTCCTCCCGCCGCCATGTTCCGGGGCCGCCGCGCCTGGTTTTCGCAGAGTGTCAGCCCGGGCCCGCGGGAGCTGTGGGGTGAGGGGGTGCGGACGGCGTCCCGGGGATGAGCCACAGGGGCACGGAGCTGGCATAGGCCCTCGGTGGGGTTCAGCTGCGGGGGTACGGCCCCGTCAGCCCTCAGTGGGGCAGGGCAATGGTGGCACAGTCCTGTCGGCCCTCAGTGGGGCAGAGCAGTGGGGGCACAGCCCTGTCACCCCTCAGTGGGGCAGGGCAGTGGGGGCATGGCCCTGTCACCCCTCAGTGGGACAGAGCAATGGCAGCGCAGCCCCGTCAGCCCTCAGTGGGGCAGGGCAATGGTGGCACAGTCCTGTCGGCCCTCAGTGGGGCAGAGCAATGGTGGCACGGCCCTGTCACCCCTCAGTGGGCAGAGCAATGGTGGCACGGCCCTGTCACCCCTCAGTGGGGCAGCACAGAGCTGAGCCCCCCCATGGCAGTGGGGCAGAGCATGGGTTTGGCAGGTGCCCCTGAGTTCCAGGGCAGGCCACGGTGCCCCCCACGCTTACGAAAAGTCCAGAAGAGTCCTCAATGGGGCGATGGGAGACCCAGAGACATGGGAGGCCCATTACAGCTCCCACTTTGGGGCCTGGCCCTGCAGCCCCACAACCAGCCTGGGCAGCTCTCCCCATCCCGGCCCACCCTGAGGTGGGCACCCATTGGGGTGTCCGTCTTCCTCCTCACCCCCCCTCTTCCTTCCGCAGTGGCCGGTGGCGGGGTGGTCACCCACTGGCGGGACGCTGACTACCTCTTCAGCAGCGACGCTGCCCACCCGGACACCCGCAGGTGGGCTGTGCTGTGTCCCCCAGCTGTCTCTTCTATGTGTCACCCCCCCTGTTGGCAGCACTCTCCTTGCTTGGGAGTTGCCTGCAGCCCTGTTTCACGCTCAAGTTGAGCCCCCTCCCTCCACATGATGTCTGTAGAGAGTGAAAGATCAATAAAGGCGTAGATAACGGGTTTAATGTATTTAATGCAAAGTATTTAATGGATGCCGACATCCTTTAAAAGTCAGGGTGGTATTTTTGAAGTGCCCGGTAGAGGTCTGCTGGGGTTTTAGTGCTTAGCAGGGTCTGAAAACTCACACCCACGCTAAACCGTAGCTAGACAAAACAGAAGACGGCTGCAAAAACCATCTACATGGCTTAACTCTGACGTAAATTAAAATAATTGTGCTGGTTTTCTTTCTACATTTGATCTAGTGGAAAACTTAGGGTCTAAAATAGAGGCAACGTCATCCCAAGGAAGGAAACAGGTGCTAAAAAGCCAGAGCAAGTTAATGCTGAAAGCAAGCGTGGCCGTAAAAATGGCTGGAAAAGGGCTGAATTGCTATTTTCCTTCTGCTTGCTTAGTATAAAAAATCAGAGAGCTCAAGAACAAATATGAGCGAAGGCTATTCAGGGTCTTCCTCCCGCTAGTGAATATTTATATATATTCAGTATCATGTTAATATATTTATATGCAAAGGAACTGCAATGCTTTCTTGCAATGCTCTGCAGCAGGCTTTCCTAGGCTGGACTAAGCAGCTTCTTTTAACACAATTGCTTAAAACTGGCTTAGGTTTTTGTAATCCTGCAGCCACCTGCTCCAGCTGTGGGAGGGGAATCCCGAGAAACCCAAGAGTAATGACCTTTCTTCCACCACAGCATCCTGCCAGATTGGGTTGTTCCCCCAGGGGGAAATACATGTAATTATATATATATATAATATATACATATATATATATATTCAGTGTATATATTCAGATTAATTCTTGGGAAAAATTTAATCATTATCCATACCCTTAAACCTGGCAAACTATTTAATTCCCCTCTAGGGAGGATGATGAGTGCTTGAGCACCCTCCACCCACCCTTTCTTGCTTAGCTGTAGTGCCGCTGCTGTTTGGGGACCGCACCGTGAGCCTGAGCAGGGACCAGTGAGGTTAAGAATAAATAAATAAAAATCACATTTTCCCCCTCCCTGAAGAACTAGTCTCATCTCGAGAGCAGAGTGTGGAGGCAGTGCCATTTAGTCCTTAAAAATATGAGTTTACCTGGTCCCTGATGTCCTTCCTCAGGTGGTGCTGGCAGCTGGGACCATAACGGGATGTTGCTGGTGGAATCTCATAGTTAGAAAATTACAGAAAATTAGGTGCTTTTGGCAAAAATATCAGAGCAGGTAGTTTTAATGACAATATCCCTCTAAACTTTTTGTTTTGATTTTTTTTTCAGGTTAACCTTTGGAAACCAGCTGCCTTTTTCTCTTGCAGAATACATGAGAGCCTCGATTACTTGGAGGGCAGAGCTGCAGTCTTTCACTCCCGTTACCTCTCTGCATGGGCGAGCACCGACGTGGGAGCGAAGCTGTCTGTGGTTCTGGGCCACTTTGTCCTGCCACCTGCTTGCCTGCAAGAAGGTCAGGAGAAAAAAAAAAAACATCAGGGTTTTGCTCCCTTGGGGATCTCTCCCATGAGCGCAGCCTTTTAGGGGTGCAAACCAGAACCTCCAGTTACTTCTGCTCTAGGCAGAGGGCATTTCCTTCTGCTGGGAGCAATTCTTCCTCCGTGGAGGCAGAGGATGCTCCATCTATTATATTCTCCATCTATTATCATAGAATCATAGAATGGTTTGGGTTGGAAGGGACCTTAAAGCTCATCTAGTTCCAACTCCCCGGCTATGGGCAGGGACACCTTCCACTAGACCAGGTTGCTCAACACCCCGTCCAACCTGGCGTTGAACACTTCCAGGGATGGGGCATCCACAACCTCTCTGGGCAACCTGTTCCAGTGCCTCATCACCCTCACAGTAAAGAATTTCTTCCTTACATCTAATCTAAATCTACCCTTTTTCAGTTTAAAACCGTTACCCCTTGTCCTATCACTACACTCCCTCATAAAGAGTCCTTCCCCATCGTTCCTGGAGGCCCCCTTTAAGTACTGGAAGGGTGCTATAAAGTCTCTCGGGAACCTTATCTTCTCCAGATGTTAAATAATACTGGTCCCAGTATGGATGCGAGGAACTTCACTGGTCTCTGCTTGGACATCGAGCCATTATATTGCATTAGCAAGCAGCACCATGCAGTGAGCTTCTGCCAGGGCTCTCGAGTGCCTTTGCTGGCACCCATGAGAGGCAGGGGCTTGCACAGGCAGTAACTGCCGCACAGTGTCATTATTTGATGCCTTCACAGTCATTTATTTTTTTGTTCATGGCAGAAATCAGAAGGAAAATTGGTAGTTTTATTTGGGAGCAGGCAGATGATTCACTTGCGGAACAGGTAAGATGAGAAATTTATACTACAGGAGGTGTAGCTTAAAAAAATACCGGTTGTATGAACTTCAGGGAGCCTGGTTTTTATCCCAGACCCTCAGCCCAAATACGGGATCAAATCTTCCTGTGCTTGCTGCGCTGTGTGTGTCCCCTCCCAGTGTGACATCCCAGGGGGACAGCACCGGATTGAACTCGGGACACGCAGGGGGGATTTTCTCCCTCACCCAGACAGATGTCAGGTGTCCCCAGCACATCCTTCCGGGGATACCGATCGCCAAGGTCTGAGCTCGGCCCTTCAATGTGGCATTTTCCTTCCCTGTGTATCTCCGAGACACTGCCGGCTCTCTTCTCAAACCAACTTCTCAGTACTTTTGAAGTGAAAATGTGATTAGATTTAAAATTGTATTCTGAATTACGCTTGAAATCACAAGTCCTAAAAATACCACTCTCTTGGACCACCTCTCTGGTGTTTTGCGGGGTACCCAGGACACAATTTTAACTCAGCTCTGTGTTGATACTCGCAGCCCAATGAAAAACTGACAGATGAACCGGAGGCAGTGAGAAAAGGCTGTGAGGAAGAAGCAGAGGAGGATGTGCTAGACCTGGCCAAAAGGTATTTTCCTGCCCTTGGTGGTAGGATTTGGGCCCCCCCCCCGGATTTCAAGAGATCCCCAATGCATAGGAAATAATGCACAGATTTTTTTCCCCCAATACAGCAGTGAAGAAGAAACAGGCTCCAGAGCACCGGCCAAGGGAGAATTTCCATACCATGCCCTCCAGGAATACCCGATGAATAACATGGTGACAGGTAACATTCGGCATCAGTAGATTTTTAAGGAGCGGAAAATACGCCTGAAAACGATTGTGGATGAAGCAGCCCCCCTCCCCCTGGCCCACCCCATGCTCCTCGCTTCCTCCCAGTCCTTACAGCTGCAGAAATGCTGAGGGCATGACTGGAATCACTCTGCGTTTTCCGTTGTCCTTGTTTTATTGGAGAAGGGGGCAGCTCCCCCAGTCAGACCCGTGCTTTCCCTTCGTAGGTTACACCTCTGCTTGCGACATGAAGAAATATGTCGGAGAGCTCTGTGATTTCATTCCTGGCACCTCAGGCTACGCGGTGTATTGGATTCAGAACGAAGTTAACATTTACTCTGATGTGAAGACTAAAACGAAGAGAAAATTTAAGTAAGAGGTGGCCGTTTGCATCAAAAACTTAAGAGCTGCCAGAGAGCGATCGGTCGTGTTTGGAAATTCAGTCCCATAGCTGAGATGCTGGAATGCCTCCTTGCTTGCTCTGTTCTGCAGACTGATGGTTATTTCACCTGTCAGTCTGTGTTCTCCCCATGTTTTACTTAAATAGTGAAGAGATTGGTGGTATCGAGCTGCAAATTCTGAGTTAAATCTCCGCAGGGCATTTATAAATTATCCCTGCGTGGCTTATCCTGACTGCAGCTCAGCGCATTCAGTGTATATTTAAATACCTGGCTACATTTACTGTAAACGTTTCCTTCTTTAAATAACTATTTAAAACAAATTTCACAGCAAAATATAGACATTTCTCCCCAAAACACAAATCCTTTGTCTTTTTATTTGTACCGGGGGTTTTAAGGTGTGGCTGCAAGCAGTTTTCCTCGGAGGCACACACTGATGTCTCCTTGCAGGGAGAAGTCACCCCATGCTCCGGCTGCATCCACCTGTGGAACACGCTCACCAGTGGGACCCAGTGCTGTGACAGGGCTGGCAAGACAGGCAGGGGCTGGCAAGACAGGCAGGGGCTGGCCTGGGATCCCAGACACACGGGATGCTCCGCAGGTTTGCAGAGGTTTTGAGCGCAGGGCCCCAGACTTCCCCTCAGCAAAACCTGTGTCATGCTGGAGCGGGTCACGCAAGACAGGGAGGGAAAACCCAGGGACCCTTGCCCGGCCGGGGGGCCCGGGCACCCTGCCTGCAAATCATGGCCCCAGATGATGCCAACGGCCAAGACAGAGACCTGTAGGTCTCCTCTGCCTCTAAGCAGAGCCTCTGTGTAGGTGGACAGGAGTTTCGGGGGGTGAACCCCAGAACACTTCCATGCCTGTCGGACCATGGGGAAATTGTTGGATGGAGCGTCTTGCTCGGGGAAGGATGGCACAAGCCTCACCAGGGTCCATCTCCACAGGGGAGCTTCCACTGCCAGACACAGTGCTCTGCTCAGCCCATTTCACTCCCCTCACACAAAGGAAACCAGTGCCAAGACTTTTTCCTTTCATTTAAGCACTTACAAGTGATCAACTTGGTTACAAAAAGCAACTTTTATTCTGGCACAGCATGACCCCCAAGTTGTCTGCTCGGAGGAGGCACAGGCAAACCCGGGAGGCGCCGAGGGCGCGGAGCTCCAGCAAACTCTGAGGAGCCACCATGGTCATCCTCTCCCACCGCCCTCAGAGTCAGAGAGCCTGTAAAACAGCTTTGCACCTCACACCCCGAACAGCCAGGAAAGAACCCAAAAAGATGACGGCAAACGTGAAGGTGTCGAGTCCTTGTCACCCTCTGAAGCCTCGGACACCTGCATTTGGGATGCGGCACCCCAAGGAACCATCCCTCCCTCCTCATCCCTGGGGACACAGGCTTCCAAAGACCAGGCAGGCCGAGATGGTTTCCTCACGTTTATTGGAAAAGTGACATACAGCGACCGACTCAGAGCGCTCCTCGGGGCGTTTTGAAGTTCATCCCCACCGTGGGCTGTGTCACCTGCAGGTTGGACAGGCTGCCAAAGTCCTGGAAAACAGCACATGATTGGGATCGGTCACAACGCCCTACCTGCCATCCACGCCCGGCAGATTCCTCCCGGGAGGAGAGGGAAGCACGAACATGCTCTGGTAACATGGAGAGTGGATTCACATCTCCAGAAAGGAGAGATGACCATCCCGCTCAAGAGATCAGCTCATCGGTGAGGGGAATCTGGTCTTTTTATGGCCGAACCCACATTCACCTCCACCCAACAAGCAGGCTCTTGGGTCAGCACCCTAGGGTGCTGCAGGAGGAGGGGAGGGCAAGGAGCACACCCACCCTGCTAGCGGGGTCCTGGGCAAAGCCACCATGCCTCTCCCCTCCCAAGTGCAGTACGGACCCCCGCCACGTGCCCAGAGCGCTGAAGCCTTCAGCCGACACCATCAAGCCCCTCAGGGCAGTGGGAGTGCTGCTGGGGACACGCCACCAGCCTGGTAGGGTTACCTGGGGTGGGGGGACAGCTGGGACCACTCACCAGGAGCTTCAGCATTTCCTTGGTGTCTGGGTCCACTTCAATGATCTCCTGGTCAAGGGCAGAGACCTGGGGATGGAGGAGAGAAAGACACAGTTTCACGAGGACCTGCAGCCACGTCCCTGCTGCCACCGGGCTGTCCTGACACACCCACTCCAGTCCCATCCCACGACAAACAAGATCCTGATGCCCATCGTGGGGAAGGGCTCCAGCAACAGAATCAGCCAGGAGGACCTCGGTGGTGTCCAGCTCTCCTGCCAGAACACTGTGAGAAGCCGCCTGGCAGTAGAGAGGCCCCCGCACAGGGAGAAGAGCCCGTTTTATGGCAAGTCTTTGGAAACCCAAGGCCTAACCAGCTCCAACGCCAAGGCTGCAGAGAGGAATTGGGGACGGCTCCACAACTGCACTGGTCCCAGTGGTCACCAACAACACTCACGCTTGTCCTGCGACCTGAGTCCCTAAGGCCGGAGCCCGACCACTGTGGTGCCAGACAGCAATGCCAACTGACCGCCTGGGCTCTCCCGCCCCAAGGACCGGAGATCTCCCACTCTTTAATCCCAGAGCAACCTCCTCCAAGCCTCTCCGGACCCCAGCCTTGATCTTCACATGCTTCCTTCCCTAAGACGCTACATCACACTGGTATTTTTGTAAGAAACCATAAAAACCACAGGTTCTGCTAACGCTGCATCAACAGCAACAGCACGGATGCTTCTTCCCTGGTTGGGGTCCCTCCAGGGGTGACCTCTCCTACCAGAGCCACCTCATCCTGGTTGCTCCAAGCTTCCGACACCAGCTGTGCAGGTCAGCATGTGCTGACACCTAAAATCTGGGGTGTCGAAGCATCTGTGAGAGGACCTGCATGAAGCTGCCAGTGTTTCACATGTCATTTCTAGCTGTCAGGAGTGAAGGAGCCGAACTGAGCCCTGGGCTCTTGCAGAGCCATGTCACCTCACCCTGGGCTATGAAACCAAGGCCGCAAAGCAGGGAGGGTACCCCCGAGGCAGATCTCCAAGTGGGGGGACAGCACAGCACCAGCTCACCTTACCACACCGCCGGGGCTCCCGTGACATCCTACCATCGTACCTGTTCCTCCCAGATCACCACTAAAACAACCTTCCATGTAACCAAACCCCAGCGTCGATGATTTGGGAGAACTGAGGTAACAGAACCGAGTGTTTTTGTGCAGCACAGAAACCAGCAGCTCTACCAGAAGCCGATCAGGGAGATCTGGAAGTGGGGCGAGACGCGTCCTGTCTGAAGGCTGCAGGGTTTGGGAGCGACAGGATTGAACCCACTGAACCCGGGAAACGCTTTCAGAGCTCCTCTCCCTGCACTACCAACAACCGGGTCACGGGTGAGACCTCGACTCCCTGTGAATGCAGGTTTAAGAAGAGAGCAGGTTTCACCAATTCCCTCTCTTCAGCGACATCTGCCACGCAGCAAGTTTTAAACCGCTCTGAAAAATCCTCCTGCATCCCATCGCGTTATTTTTTATATCGTTTTAAGTTAGGAAAATTGATCTGCTGACCAGCAGCACAGTTGAACTGCAACAAGTCAGCTGCCCTTCCCACCCCAGGCGGCAGTTTCGGAGAGAGTGCCCCGATACAAGGCCACAATTTGCCTCAGCCCTCCCTGACCCAACCCCTCCTCTGGTCCTCCTGGCTGAGGTTTTCTTTTAGAGAAATTTGGGGCCACCAATGGAGAAGACACCTCGAGGCAGGACGGGACAGAGGCCAAAGCAGGCACTCGAGCGCAGCCAGAGCCTCACCTCAGGGACGTAGTTGTCCCTCCTCTCCCTCTCCTCCTCCTGCAGTTTGATGGAGATACCTCGGACGGGTCCCCTCTGAATACGCTTCATCAGGTGGGTGACATACCTGCGGGGGACAGAGCACCGTTCAGGACTTCCCCACATCTCCCTTCTTCGCCCTCGCCCTCCCAAAATCACGCCAAGGCTGAGGAGATGGAGCCTCCACCGGCAACCACCCCGCCGGTGCCGTCCCACCGCCTCCGGAGAAGGTCAGGGATGTCCGAGAGCATCGGGGTTCGGGAAGGGGGGGACGGACCCCCCCCCAAACACGGGAAAGCTTTCGGCGTTCCTCTGCCTGCACTATCGATGACCGGGCCACGGGCGAGACCGCGATCACTTTCGAATGCAGGTACCACCAGGAGCTCCCACCCGTGTCCCGCGTCCCCACGCCCCCTCACCCCGCGATCTTGTTGCGCAGCTTCTTGCTGGGGATGATGGCGATCTCCTCGCACACGCGCTTGTTGGTGTGGAAGTCGTTCCCCAGGCGGGTGTAGTACTTCTCGATGATCACCCGGGCGGCCTTCTTCACCGTCTTCGTTCGGACGCGTCCCTGCGCGGGGTGGAGGCCAAGGAAACACCAGTCAGGCCCCGCCGGACCCCCGAGGCAACCCGGGCCCGGCCT
>NW_010972775.1:717003-760726 GCF_000737465.1 Haliaeetus leucocephalus
GGGGGCGGCCGCGGAAAGAGAGCAAAGGAGGGCGGGAGGCGCGCGGGGCCGCCGGGAGACCGCGGCGCCCACAGCGCCCCCCAGCGGCTCGGAGGGCGCCTGCAGCCGCCCGGAGGGGCGGGGCTCCGAGCACTCGCCCGGGTCCCAGCGCCCGCCGACACCACGTTCCCCCGCTGCCGCAGGGCGCTGCCCGGACCCAGGGGCCGGATCCAGCGCTGGCTCCGGGCTGCAAAGTCCTCAACACCGCTCTGCTCCGCCGGGTTGGGCTGGAGCAGCCAAGGAGAGAGGTCCCACGCCAGGCTCTGGCTGGAGGAGGACGCAGAGCACCCACAAACTCACAGCACCCACCAGATGGGGTCCGGCCAGCCCAAGATGAGGGGTGGCCAGCCCAGGGCAGTCGCAGAGTTACTGACCCTGCTGGGGAAGGAGCCCAAAGCCCCCCCGGCCTCCCCTTCAGGGCATGGGGCACCCAAGGGTGTCCGCTGCAGGCACCCCAAGTCCTGCTCAGGCCTCTGAAAACCCAGCTGCAAGCAGGATGCCCCTGGAATCCATCTCCCCTCAAACACCACCCCAGGAGGGCATCACCCCACCAGACAGGGGTGGGAGTGCACATGGGGGCAGGGGACATTCCAATTAACCTCATTAACTTGCCACTCAAATAAAGGAGCCCCAGCTGGAGCCTAGCAGCTGCTCCCCCCCTCCCCACAAGGCAGCCCCTGAAGCAGCCTTTGGTAACTGGTACCTAAAAACATATCTCCCAGCAGAGCACTCCCCTCCCACCAAGTCACCTATGGCATCCATACATTCCCCACCACACAGGGCTGAGGCTCAGCTTCTCCCACCTCTTTCAAACCCGAGAGCTGAGGACAAGAGACCCAGCCCTTCTCCAGGTCCCAGAGATCCCGCACAAAATGCACAAGCAAGGAACACGAGAAGGTTTGTTGTTTGTTTTTTTTTTTGCTGCAACGTGTTTATTATGTGCCAAAAACTACACCACAGCTTACTCCACGCATCTGTAGGAGAGTGCAGTCTTGCCTGCATATACTACAATGAGGTAGAGACTTCACACACAGCTTCACGAAACCCCACAAAGAGCAGCTGGGATATGCAACAATGCAACATCAGCTCAGCAGGAAAAAAAGAGGGAGAAATTATGACACTGGTTCTTTGGCACACAGCTTCCGATAGAGGGGAAAGTAAAAAAAAAAAGTTCTCAAATCCCAGCAGCAGCATTTCAGTCGACTGCACCATTACTCCGTACATTTCATAAAGGAAAGGAAAAGTACTTGTCCCCTCTAAGAGAAAGGGCTCCTATGAACCTTCATCTGTCCACCGAAATGCAGCCCTTTTTTAGCTAGTTACAAAAGAAAAGTAAGTCCTGTGACTTTGTGTGATTAAAAACCTCTATCAACCCCCCTTAAGTGCAACTTAAAAAAGTGCAACAAACTATTTAAAACTATATACAGCAGCTCAGAGATCGTTTATCCGGTCCAGTTTCAAATCCAAAAAAAGCCCATCCTGTTCTGTTGCAAACCCCTCGATTTACAACTTTCCACCAGCAGCCCCCAGACAAATTGCAATAATGTTAAAAGCTGCCAGGAAAGAAAAAAATCTCTCTTTTCAAACGACTTAAAAACTGTTTAAGAGTGTAAAAAGGAACTGGTAAAAACCCTTGAGCGTAAAATATGAAATATGATTTGGTTTAAATGAAGAGCAAAGTCTCCTTGTTGTTACAGTAAAAAACGCCAGCTGAACATTCAGTTTTTTATGCCGTTCAGATGGGGGTTAAATGAATGGAAAGGCACTGTATGGCAACTGCAAAAAAATGGAGCCAATGAGACCTGCATTATTACCATCAGTATTGCAAGGAATGTAAAAAAGCGCCTTTAATAAATAAAAAACCTAGGTGAAGGCATCTGCATAAACACCTTCTCAACACGTGGCCCTTTTTTTTTTTTGCTTCTCATCAGCGAACTAGGAACCAAAGTCTGGGAACTGCAGAATCGCTTGAGGGGCGCTCCCCCCCCTCAAAAAACCCCCAAACAAAACCCGACAAAATTCACTGTGCATTAGTGCAGAAACAAAAAGACCAGCAAGTGCAAACGTGAATGTAAGATTTTTTTTTTTTTCCCCATTAGTCCTCAGGAAGCACGTTCCCAGCCTGGGTCTGGCACCAGCAGGCACGCTCGTGCGCTCTCCACTTGGCAGGTTAACAAAAGGACTTTCTCCTGCGCCTGCGGCAGCCCCCGAGCCTCGGCGGCCTCTTTAGCTGGAGTCTCTGTTCTTCTGGTTGCGCATCAGCGGGCGGTGGTGACGCAGGACCTCCATGGAGTGCTGCCAGTGCCAGCAGGAGCGACAGAAGTACTTGAAGCAGATCTGCGGGGAGAGCAGAGGGGCAATGCCATGGGGCAGGGGTTTCCAGGCAAGGCAAACGGACACCGGCCCACCAGCAAAGCGGCATCCCCTCCCTCCCCGGTTTTGCAGCCCACGCCAGCAGAGCGGAGCTTCGAAGCAGAGGGAGGGAATTTCAGCAACACTGCCGGAGGGAGTGGTGTGCTGAGCTTCCAGCGTGGCTCCTTTTTAAAAGAGCTGAAAAAAATCAGGATCTGGGTGCTTGCAGGCAGGGGCCGTGGCACCTCTGCCCCACACGTGGGCAGGGACAGGGGCAGGCGCTGGGCTCTGCAGGCACTCGCTGCGCTCCCACTGCCATCCCTGCCAGTGGAGCAGAGCGCGCTGCTGCTCACCTCCCATCTAGACTCCACGGGAAGCTGCTGGACCCTGGCTGAGCTCCCTCGCCTGCAGCGAGTGGAGGTCAGCCAGAGTGCCCTACATTTTGGGCAGGTCCAGGACCAACTGCAGGGTGATGACACTCCAACTTCCAGCTGTCACAGCTCACAGAGCAGCAGCCTCCCCTCAGGGGCAGCCCACTGCACACAGTGGGCCCTGGCACTCCAGCACAGCACCAGCAGAGCCATGGCATCCCCAGCTCAAGGCAAGGTGGAAAGCTGCCTTCACCTCCTGGCGAGCACTGGAGCTGGCCCCCCCAGGAGGGCTGCACCTCCTCCAAAACAAGGGCCCACCTTGGGCTCTCATGTGAACACTTCACCCTCTCCACTCAGCAAGGGACAACAGGCCTCCCTAGACACTAAAGCGAACGCTGCTGCAAGCAGCGGAGCCTGCTCCTCCCCAAGGAAACCCTGCTGTGTGCGGCAGCCGAGCACAGTCAGCAGGGGAAAGCCTTACCTGGTCTCTGCAGAAGAATGGGCCGGGCTGGGTGCTGCAGACTTGGCACATGGAGTCCTCCAGGTATGGGTCAATCTGAACCTGCAGAACCAGGCAGTGAGCACAGAGCAGCCCTGAGGGCAACTGCCTGCTCCCTGGACCACCCTAGCAGTGCTGACTCACTGCCCTGGGTACCCCAAATCCATCACCGGCACCCCTCACAGCTGGCAGAGCAGCAGTTCACCACCTCCCTCTGCCTCCACAGGGATACGGGGCAGGCCGTGTGGGTCGTGGTCCACCCAGCAGTACCACCCATCATGCACAGACTCGACTCCCCAGGCTGCCCCATCAGCTCTACTCACCTTTTTAGTAAACTTGGTAGTTTTGATTTCCACAAACGCAGCGGTCACTGCCTTCAGATAACTGCGCTGGTTGTTAAAGGTGACACGGCCAGACCCTGGAACAAGCCAGACCGCAAGTGTTAGGCTGACCCAGCACCTATGGCAGGAACCAGTGGAGAACAAGAGGGAGCTGCTGCCAGCACCACCCCTTCCCCTGGTGCAGTTCAGCTGCTGGCAGGGAAGCAGCTTTTGCAGGGAGACTGTATCCAAGGCCTCTGTGGCTCTGCCTGCCTCCTTCCCCAGGCAGTAACAAAAGCACAGCAGGCAGCCAAGAGCAGAAAGGCTTTTCCATGGACACCTCTGGGTTGGTTAAGATGTGAGCTTATGGGTGGCAGCGCTCCCAGGAGGACCGGCAGCAGCCAGGCAGAGGGAGGCTGCCAGGGCACTGCTGAGGGCAGTGCAGCAACAGGCTCCACGCCTGCACCTGAAATAAGCCGATGCTGAGACAGCTCAGCAGCTTTTATTTTAAGCCTCCCACTCATCCCGGAGCCTTGCATTTTGCAGCTTCATTGTTAGTCGGCAGCATTCCTGCACCACCCGCTTCCAGCAAGTTTTGTTAAGCTCCAAGAAAACATATCTGTGCTTACCTACAAGTTTTTCCTCTGTGTAAGGGGAGCTTTGGCTGTTACAAGACTGTCCTGCATTCCAGCCAATTGCCAAAGCTCAGCTCACCACTGACAGCCACAGTGCAAAGCGTCACCCAGAACCCACCTACTCCTCTCCTGTAGCATCATGCAGGACACAGGCTGGAGGCTCTGGATCTGGTTCAGGGTTACACTGTGTACGAGGATTGCAGCTGCACTCAGGGGATCCTTCCTTTAAGAGAGTTAATTCCATCTCCTAGTGGGGCCTCCTGAAAGCTGTCTGGGCAACTGCTTTCTCTGTTGACCAGGATCAGCTGGTCTCAAAGGCAGCTCCTCATAATTACAGAGAGCGATTTCTCACAGTACATGCCTCCAGCAGGATCATCCTCTGCCCAAGATGATTCAACACCAGGCAGGTTACACACAATGGTCTTCCCCTGAGGAGCCTTCTGCCAAGCCAGGGCCAGCAGTCAAGCAAGCCTGAGGCAGCATCTCAGCACAGGAGATGCTTCAATCGACACAAACAAAATCAGGGTACCATTTAGTTACCAAAATTGAGTTCATATTGCTGCAACTTTAAGACAATTTCAAGGGTAAAAGTGCCAGTCTGCTATTGGGAGCCAGAGATCTCACCTACTTGAGGGAGCAACCTGGGCTCTGCATGAAGCCACAGGAGGTTTTAAGGTCATGCTCTAGGACCTCACAGTGCCAGCACAGGGCAGGTTGGTGTGCAAGACTTCATCCGTGGTCATACTAAGAACTTGCTTAAAGTCTCATACTTCATTCCCAACTCCTTGGGACTGTCCCCTCCAAAGCCACTTCAGTGGTAAAGCACTGCAGCACCACAGGCATGTCCTAAACCTCAGCCTTGACCAGAAAAGCCTGAAAGCTGTCTGCTCATCACCATCCTTAGACAACAGCTCTGCACTACCAAATGCTGACATTGTTCCTGCTTGGCAACATGCAGGAGATTCACAGTCCCTTCTTAAGAACATGACTTGCTGCAGCCTGAGCCTGGAAAGCTGGTCCTCATGCTCAAGCTGTAGGGTTTTTCCACACAGACCAGCAATCTCAGTGCTGTCTCCTGGCCCATAAAGCCACCAAGGAGGTACAGGGAACACATCACAACACAGGATGTTTCAGCTCCTGTGACATGAGTGGCAAGTGCTCCATTCCCCTTTGGGAGGCTGTCTCTGCAGGGCACAGGGACAGGGCTGCTCTGTTACTACAGGGGCTGCACTTGTGACCTGCCCCTCTCAAACACACAGCCCTGTCTGGGAGGTGGGACCTCAAAGGCTTCATCCTTTCTACCTGCAAGAGCACAGTAGGTCTATCTGACCAGAGGTCATAGTTCAGGGCAACAGCTTGAACCACAGGCAGCAGACTTGCTGCCTGCAGCAGTCTGTGGTATCAGCCTCATCAGAGGGGAGTGCTGTCCAAGAGTCACACTCACCCCTAGCACCTCTCTGACCCTAGGAAAGTTGATGCCCTGAGCTGAGGTGGACATGTCATCCCCCAGCAGACCCAGTCAGGAGTCTCAGGGAAGCCTCTCCACTTGTGCCACCAGCTGCCTTGGAAGCCCAAAGTGACAGCACCCTGAAGGGGATCCAAACAGGACAGTGGGAACAGGACACTGCCCACAAGTGCTGGTTCAGGTTCAACTGAGCTGCCCACAGCCCTGCCCTGTTCCTGCTGCCTCTCCAGCAGGAAGGTTCAGCAGCCAGTGGGTCCAAGTTTGCCCTGACAGGCAGCAGGAACCAGGGCAAGAGCCACAGCCATCTACACTCTGGGGATGGAAGAAGAGCTAAAGCAGCATCTAATGACCATTAACAGCTGGCTGGCCAGGCACAGCCCTGAACAAGGGCAGGAAACATTTCAGCAGTGCCTAAAGAGATATTAAAAGCCTTGAGCTGCTCTGCAATGATCTAGGACCTTCCAGTTCCCAGGCATGTCAGCTCTGCCAGCCCTCCCCCAAAACTTGTCTTACCTTCCCATGGCAGGGATGTGAGGAACATCACCTGTGGCAGAGGCTGGCCAGACATCTGCTCCCAAAGCAGGCGAGGGCAAAACCTGGCAGCCTGGGCAGTCTTCCCCATTGAGGGACCAAGCAAAGGGCACTGCTGCAGCCTCCTCAGAGCATGCTGTGGGCAACTACTGATCCTGGTGGGATCATCTCTTACCGATGGGATACTTGTGCTTGTCCGTGTCGATGCCAGCATAGACCACCCCTCCAAACAGGTCACACATGACAGCTGCCAGGGCCTCCGCATTCAGCATTCCGTGCAGAGCCCCCACAAACACCGTCTTGCTGGGATCAAGCCGCTGTGATGGACTGCGCACAAAGTTGCTGTCTGCCAGCACCCATGGGATCACCTGCACCTGAAACCACACACAAGTGGGTTGGGTCAGCCAAGGGCCTGCAAAGCCACAAGCTGTGCTGCTCTACAGTGCCCTCGGCTAACAGCAAAAGCCATCCCAGATCCTCAGACCTTACCCCCAACCTGCAAATATTGCTTTGTTACTGCTGCTCAGGGTCCACATCCAGGACGCTACAGCTTTGGAGCTCCAGCTGTGCTTCAGACACCTCCAGAGCACCCACAAGGCCCATTAAGGGAACAAAACCAACTGCCACAATGCTCTGCTTCCAGCCAAACTGGAACTCAAAACACTGGTCCCTTGGGGCTGGCAGCCAGGAAACAACCCATGCACAAATGGATTTTACTTACTGCCTGCACCCATGTTTAACAGCCCAGCCAGATGCCTGCCTGCACAGGAGCCTGTTGGAGGAGATCAATGAAACAACCCACCCACTGCCAATTTCGACAGGAGCTTCCATCTGCTAGACAGCTGATCTAGGGCTCCAAAGAGGAGAAACTTCTGCCAGAGCTAAATCACCAAGCATGAAAGTGCTGCCAATAGCCAGACACCAAGAGAGCTGTCTGGAGCACAATTAGTTTGTGCCTGTCTAGATAAGAACTGAATCTCAATTCTTTAACTCCACAAACTCACACAGTGGTACTTGATCTATAGCTAAGGTCCCCCTTTACTGGAAGGCCAACCTGAGCCTCTGGCAGCCTCAGCACCTCCAGAGCACAGGTCAGCCAGCCAAGGCTGCACTGGGGATCCAAAATATCTGCCAGCAGCAAGCATGAAAGCCATTCGTTCTGCAAGCAGACGAGGTCTAATAAAGCACCAAAGGGATCAAAGTCTGTCTCTACAAGCAAAGGTGTACTGAAAGAAGCATAAAGTGCTAAAATCCCTGCTCCTGTGCTCCTTTCAAGCTAACTGAAACCACCCAGCTTCATGAAGCCAGGGTCTGCCACAGATGCAGGAGCTCCAGGTCACAGCTTCTGACACAGGCCATCGCAAAGGACAAACACTGATCTGACACTTCCCTCCTTGTCTGCATCCAGCCCTACTGCAGGAACACATCAATTAAAATATGGCCAAGAGCCAGTTTGACTTCTGCTGCTCTGTTTTAGCCCTGCTTTCCTGGAGCAGAGTAACACTGTGCACCCCCTTGTCTCCAAGGATCTCATCAGCATCCTGTGCTGTCATCTCTAGGGCTACTCTCATGGGTCTGCTCACCTCTTTGCAGCGCATCCTGCGGCTGGACATCTTGAAGTAGTATTCACTGAGCCCATCAGGGCTCAGCAGGTCCTGGGAGCATGCCTGAAGCAGAGCACGCACAGATTTCTCCGACTCAAACACCAGGTAGACATATCCTTGAGAGGTGAAGGGAAAGAGGCAGTTGTTAGAACTGTAGCAGAGGAGAAACATCATCCCAGTTTGCAGACACCCTCAAAAATAACTCTCAGATGCCACCCAAAGTATCTGCAACTGCATCTCCCTTGCTGTCCCCAACCCCTTCTAGAGAATGGCAGCGATTTGCAGCACCTGCCCCAGCAGACTCTACATACAAGATCCACCCATGATGCACAGAGCCTGGCCAAGCTGGAAAGAGCCCAAACTCAGCATGGCACAAGGGGGCAGGTTGCCCATGTCCAGTGGCATGTGGGCCACCATCCCCCATGCAGAAAGCCACATCTAGACATGACAAGAGGGCACCACCAAGCCTGGCCAGTGTGTTCTGCAGGAAAACACTTTGCTTCATATTTAGGATGTCTTGGCCCAGAAATATAAGTTCATGGCTTTAAAATTACTTCCATCAGCACCAGCTCTCTGTACCTCACATTGCTCTAGTGACTGAACGAGGCCATTAGGCACCACTGAGCCTACAAACTAGTTGCTCTTTACCCCATAATTCATTACTGCTTACACAACACATCAACCCAGCTACTCGAGACAGGATTATGCCCCAGGCGCTGCTCAGCTCACCAGTCCCCACAGCCTGCCAGCTTGCTGCGGATGCACATTTGGATTCACCGCACACGCTTTATGCCAAGGGTGCGCATGCTTTGGGTGCTCGCGCCGGCAGTGGGGACTAGTGGCTATCGCCCAGAGCAAGGCAGCCCCACTTGGGGTCGAGAAGCACCAGAGAGGGTTTCCCCCCATCCCACACTTCTGCCCAGCCCTGCTAGGGACAGGTGGGGACGCCAGGTTTGATGTGACAGTGCTCTGCAACCCTGGTGCAGACCCAAGTGAGAGCAGGACATTTACCCTAGGGTGCTCTGTACCATCCAGTCACCAGCATGCAGCCGTACCATCCCAGCATCCGTGCTGTAACATAGCATGGGAAAAAAGTAACCCTACCGTGTCGCTATTACCTTTAGGCATATTACCTTTGGGAGGGCAGCGTGGGTGTTTGCCATCCTTACCAGGCCACTCCACACTCAGTGAGCCAAACACACGGAAGGTGTTGATCAGTCCAGCTACAGACAGAAGGAGAGAAGTCATCATCCCCCTCAAAAGCTCCATCCTACACCCTCCTGATGCCAAAACCCAAGGCCTTAGTGCAGGGCCAGGGGCTGCTCACCTTCTGTAATGTCCCATGGGACTCCTCCCAAGAACACTTTGCAGGAGTAGACAGGGTTCTTGTGGTTTCGGGGAGGCAGCTGCCCACTCCAAGTGCAAGTTGCTTCATTCACAGCTTGAACAAGCACAAGCAACACTCAGTACAGGACCATTTATTTCCCACTCTCCCACAGGTCTCCAAGCAAATCCCTGTATTCCACAGCTATAGGTTCAGCAGAGCTGCAGCAGCAACAGGCAGCTGCCCAGACAGCCTGTCTGTTTTTCTGTCAGCAGGTAGACCCAGAGTCAGGCTTGCGCATGGAGAAAGGTCTAATCTGCTGCAAACTCTTGTCCAGCCACATTATCTGCACAGAGGCCACCTACGTGCCCTCCCGGAAGCACAGGACCATCACCATGCGCTGAAGCCTGCCAAGAGCCACCATCCAACCTACCTGCTGCTTGCCTATGAAGCCTGGCTTCTCTTTCAATACTGAAGGGGTCTTCTGGAGAGTCCAGGAGATCCCAGGAAGGCCACGCAGATGCTCCAGGCCATCTTTTTGATGCACTGGCTGGGGAGGAAGTTACTGTAGCCAGGGCAGCTTGATCTTGATCCAGCCGGGACCCCACTCCCATCTTTAGGGGGTCTCTTGACACCCCACTGAGGGGCAGGAAGGGCAGAGGAGGGGAGATGCGAAGGCTTGACTGGAAGAGAAAGTCCACATTAAAACCCAGCTTCCAAGTAAGAGCACATAATGCTGGAGGCCATGCATCACACTGTGGCCCTGCCCTCACCCACAGCAGAAGGGGCTCTTTGTGATCTCCTGTCCTCCTGAGACCTTCTGAGGTCTGGCAGAGGCAGGAAAGCAGCCACCTCACCTGTCCCAGCAGCCTGATGGGACCACAGTTTCCCTGTGAAAGGCCTGCCCCTGCAGCCACTTCCTACTGAACCCATACCAAATAATCAGCTGTGGGGATCATTAAGCAGGAGGCACCTTGCAGACCACAAAGCCAACAGCTACCCCCGGCCTGCACAGCCTCAAGGACAGCTACCTCCCCCAGGGAGCACCAACCACACCAGGAAGAGCCTCATGTTTTGCTCTGGGCCCTACCTGCAGCAGGCAGGGCTTGCTGGCAGCACCCATGGGCTCTGCACACAGCCAGCTGGCTCTCGCCCTCCACAGACCAGCTCCCAGGCCTGCCTGACCAGGGTGAGGGCTCAGCTGGCTGCAGAGCCAACTGCTCACAGGTTTAACTTGTCTCTCCCAGGGTGGAAGGAGTAAGAGCACAGATTAATAAAAAAAGCAGGGATGTGAGACACTGTGCAGCTTAAGAGTGCCAGCCGCTCTGCAGATCTAGCTGTGCACTGCTGCAGCATAGCCACCCACGCTGAGGCCGTGCTGGGGAAGACCTAACCTTCACGAACAAGGCCAGCACAAAGCCCTGCCACCCCGCACCGCCTGCCATCATCAGAGCCTGGGGTGCTGCAGCTGCTTACAGTACTCCTGCTCAAGATCCTGATCCTCCAGGGTGGATCACAGGAGAATCAACTCAACATCAAGCTGTCTGTGTCCTTCACACCAACCCCAACATGGGGGTCAATGCCATGGCCACACCATGGTGGAGCCAGAAGCAGCTCGGCCCTGGCTTTAGCCTCAAGTCTTGAGGACGAGCCATGCAGCAGCACCCACAGACCTGGCTGGAGCCTGGCTGTCCTGCTGGCACCCAGAGCTGCCGCTCACACTGCAACGGAGACCCAGCAGCACAGACTGGGTCAGCAAGACACAGACGCTTGCCTCCCTCACTGGCTTCCAAATTTAGCTATGCTTTAGGGAACAGGAGCAGGCTAGACCCAGTTTGCTCTAGAAGAAACAGCCCTGAGATGGAGAAGTGCAGTCAGCAAACGGGAAGGGCAATGAAAGGCAGGGACAAGAGCTCCTGAGAAGCCCAGGCTGCAGCCTTGAGGCAGCTGTGCTGATCAACCACCTCCCTGCCAGGATCAGGGCACAGACACCCTCCTGCCACACAGCAGCTCAGGAACTCAGACCCCTCTAGGAGCTCCTTTAACCCATTAGGGCTGCAAGCACAAAGCCAAAAGGCCAAACACATTATTTACAAGAAAAAAATACAAGGATACTGCTAGTTTGTGCTGAAGGAGGACTGCATGAGCAGCCCTTCTTCCAAACCCTGAGCTGCAGGAGAACCTTGCTGTGTCAGAGTGGGCATGACAGGTCCCTCCAGCACTCCCTTCCTGACCAGGCAGGGCTGTGGCTTGCAGTGGCCTCCCAGCTCTCCCGTGCTCCCCAGAAACACAGCAAGACACCAGGAACCACAGAGTGGGTGCAAGACCCAAACTTACGATCAAGTCTGAGAGGTGGTCGGAGCCAGAGCTGAACCCACTGGTGTCTGAGTCTGAGGGACTGCTGGAGCGGGAGTCCAGAATGGAGCGGGAGTCCAGGCGGGAGCTCCTCAGTGTTGGCGTGGAAAACTTTTCTGGCAGGTCTGAACCAATGGGGTCTAGAGGCAGGAAACCCAGTGGGGGCTTCCCCAGGACGTTCCCGAGAGGGTTACTCAGCATGCTGAGAACTGCAAGAGAGAAAGAGCCGATCAGTGCTGCAGCATGACACCTCCTTCCCTCCTGGCTCTTGTGGCAGAGGCCCAGGCAGGTACTGGGCTCTTGTCGGACCACAAATGGCTTGTTTGGGAGGTGGCACATCTGGCAGGTACCAACCCTCCGCACAGCTCTGGAAAGGCTGCACACTCCTTGCCATGAGTTGTAGTGTGGTGCTGCACAGCTGGAGCCAACAGCAGCAGCAGCCTGGTGTGGCTAACACAAGGGTGGGTTACTCTCCCAAGGTTGAGATCAGCCAAGAGATCCCACTTCATCTGGGAGCAGAATCAGAAGACCTCATATCCTGGTTGTGGACCTCATAAAGGTGCTCCACACAGGCCTCTCTGCCCAGTCCATGCCATTATACTGGCATTTCTTTCTGCTTGTGCTGGAGCAAGCTGGGACCCAGGGGTCAGCTACCCACAGTTTTAGTGATGGGGACACAGACTGGGCCCACGGCCAGTCTTTGCTGCATACACCAATGGCCAGGCTGAGAGAAGCAGGGCCTGGCCCATCAGCAGGCATTTGCAGGCTTGTAGGTGGGACGCCACACACGTCAGCCCCGACAGGAGCTGGCTATGGGCAGCCAGCAACGTGCCAGTCTGGCCTGCTGACAAAGGAGATGCTTCACAGTCAGTGGCGAGCACTGTCCCCAGTACACGTTCACAACAAGCCTGTCTGGTCAGGCCTTTGCCCAAGAGCTGACAGACGAGTACGTACCAGATTGCTTCCCTCACACAGCAGCAGGTTTTCCTCCCACTGAGGAGAATCGAGGCAAGCAAATTCCTCCCTAGAAACAGAGCTGCCTCCCCGAGCAGAGCACCAGGCCACCGAGGGGTCATGAAAGTCCCATCCTGCTCCATGGGTCAGCAGTGTGGGGCCAGCCGCCACCCAGAAGGAGAGGGAACGCAGGGCAGGCTCGGCCATGGGGGATCCCACAGGGGCACAACACCAGCCAGCTCTATTCAAAAGGAGCAAGTCTCAGCAAGCTGAGTGTGTCCCCAAACCAAATGAAAAGAGCAAAGTATTCAGAAATGGTTTTAATTATTCAGAGGCTGCAAAACAAGGCAGCTTGCCCTGAAGCTTTCAGTTTTCAGCAAAGCAAGTTTGGGATCCACTTGATATCCTCCAGACCCACCTGATCTCAACCAGCTAGGACCACAAGGTTTTTAACCCAGATTTTCAGCAGCTCTTGTGCAGAAGATTAATAATCCAAAACGCTATCCAAACCAAGTGAATAAAAGTGCCATCATGCTCAAGTGTACTACAGTCTGACACCAGTACCAACTCAGTGCCAGCATCAGAGAAAGCTGCCGAGCATGCCTGAAGCGACATGCTGGGATGTAGCTGTCCCAAGCCGCATTATCCAGTGGTGTACCTGCTGGGGAGCTGGCATCTCTAGCCTCACACTACAGGGAGAAACCTCACAACACCAACAGAAACCTCAGGCAGGTACAGGTGGGTCTTTTACTTGAAGAATCTACCTCAACTCAAGGCAGAGCTGGTCTGCAGGATCCCTCAGCAACAGTCACAGCATCTTCCCATATTTGCAGAGTCTTATACCTGCGAGTTTCCCTGGCAGAGCTGCAGACCCATTTTGGCTACAGCACAGGACTACGAACTCACCTCTGACCACACTTGGAAAGGGACCTCCTGCCCTTTGAATATCTGCTTGGGTCTTCCTAACAGCAGCATCTGTGCTTACACCCAACCCTGCAGCCACAGAAAAACCTCGCTGGCCCAGCAGTACTTACCCTGGGCAGAGCTTGAGCAGCAGCAGCCCCGCTAGCAGCAGTAGGTAGCCGAGGGAAAGCTGTCGCAGACAGCTCAAGCTGGGGAAGAGACTGCTCCCTCCTAGTCACAGCACAGAGCAGGGCAGAGCATCTCCCAGCCCAGGCAAGCCGCACTATGCTGGTTTGCCAACTTCTCTGAAGCCACGTGACATGTTTAAAAATACAGCCAGTGTATTGTTCCAAGGGAGACAGCTGAATTTGTTAAACAGGCTCAAAAATCTGATTAGTCACTAAACAGTACAAGAGTCAAAGCAAAGCAGCTGATCCCATGGCCCAAGCCTCACTGCCGACAAACACTCCAGTGCTGACACCCTCCTCCTCAGCCATCAAGCACAGTGGGTTTATAACATTGGGCAGCAAACAGCCCTGTGCTGACCTCGTGTGCGCAGCATTCCTAGAGACCTGGAGCAGCAAGTGCCATGCAGATTGCTACCAGGCAATGCTGTCCTGCACCTCATCTCCTGGTTAGCAGACATGTGGGAACAGAACTCCATTTGGGATGCATCAGCAAGGGTTCAGGGGCTCATCAGGAGCTCCCAAAAGCATTAAAAGGTCCAACTCCTCTGCCACATTTATTTCACCTTCATCTCTGTCACCACTCTGGCTTGCTACAGCCACTGCTTATACATTTGCTCCCAGGATTGCTTAGCTCTCACCACAGCTAGAAAACCAGTAAAGCCAGTATGAGTGCATTCAAGTAGCAGGATTACTGGCCTTTAAAGGGATCTACTGTCTGGACATCTGAGTATCAGCACCTACCACCAAGCAAAATCCTGCTGGCTACAACTGACCCACTCCTAACCTGATGTCCTGGAAGCACTGACATCCTGCTGTTAATGCAGATGGATTTCATCCACTCCAGAAGCTTTGACAGGTCTGCACAGGCAACACTCAGTTACACGCTCTGCAGGCTACACTGAGCTCGTGGGAGATCCCACATCACCCCAGTGGGTCTGACTCAGCTTCACTTGGTATCTACAGCCACTCACAGGGCCATTGGGAGGAAAAACCATGAGCCATGCTCAGCATTTCCTCCTTTACACTTAAGCTTAGCAATCAGGTTGTGTCTCCTGAAGCCAGCCTTTGCAGGTAGCCTTGGAAACACCAGCATAAGAGACCAGACCTTATTTCTCACCCCTCCACCCCAAAGGCATGTTGCTCTAACTCCCTGCTCTAACCCACAGAACCCCCTCCTGGGGGATGGGGCACAGGAGCCTGACAAAGGTTGTCTACCTAAAGACAACAAAACAAAAAAAACCCCACCTTCAAGTCATTGGGGCCAGTCAAAGCCACAGTTCTTCCAGGGAAGTTGGCCTTGTCTCCCCTTCTAAGCAGACAGCTTGCAGAAGAGAAAAGCCATTTCCGTTGCACATGCAAGATGCAACAGCAATTTCTGGAGTCAAGAGCATCCCTGAAGATCCCAAAGTGAAGCAGCAAACATCAGGTAACTACTCAGACTAAGAAAAAAACCTAAGTGCAAACAACTAAGTATTTTTCACATCTATGGGGGAAATTTTAACTGAAGGAACAATGTGATTCCCATTCATCCACTCATACACAGCAGCCCTGCTGTCCAGAGCATGGCAATTTGCAGAGAGCTTCTGGAACTTTTCATGCCTCTGCTCAGAGCTGCAAGAGAGGCACATGCCAACACTCCTTTGCAGGGGACAGCAAAAAAAGGTAGCTTTTAATAGAAACTCGATTCTGACTTTTGACTCACTGCTGCAGCTTTAATGACTGAATTCAGAGCCAGCATGCTCCATCTTTGAGCATGTCAGCCAAACGCTGACAGATTTAAGAGCTCTGTGGAGCAGTCTCGATACCAGCATGGCACTCTTCCAGTTCACAGGCGCTCAGGTCGCTCTCTAGAGAGCAAGCATTTTACAGACCACTCCTCCTTAGTTGTGCTTTACCTTAGTAAATGCTATCAGGACAATGCTGTTGCAGTAAGTCCTCTTAATTCCTGCATCATCCTGGGGCCCCCCCTAAAGATACCAAAGGGAGCACGTGCAAGCATCTCAGACCCATTGCACACAAGCCAGACACTTCACAGAAGTACACAGCTACACTGAGCCCACGGTGGTGGTTTCACAGGGTGGCTAGTTTCAACTCTTCATGCCAACTCTGTCCTGTAGACCCCAAATTATCTTTTAAGTCTGGTTACCAACCACTGAGCTACCACATTCAACATGGACTTACCCAAACTCAGGTAGATCACTCCATCAGCATAAGCTGCAATCCATGGCACATACCTTCAGAAAGATGCCCCAACAGCAAGATGCCCAACACCCAACCCAACGAGCCTCAGAACAGCTTTTATTCTTCCATGTGCTGGTTAGACTTTCAATTTAAGATTTTCAACACCTGCCCAGGACCTTGAAGCATACTGCTTTCTTCCCTGCATACTATAATTTACAGCCATTTAAGAATTAGACTTTCTGGTAGCTTTGGCCAAGCCCATTTTATAAGAGATGGATGTAAAGATGAACCCTAAAGAGCCAGGCTTAACAGTGCTGGCAGCTCAGGGAAGGGCTTTGGGTAAATAAACCACCTTACCACTATGCTGATGACAAATGACACTTTAATGCCTTGAATAAGACCTCAAGATAAGAGCACTACACACAGAGCCTCCACTGAATTTATTCCTGACAGCTAGAGTTGACAAAAAGCTCTGCCACCATTAAGCTGTCCTCTGAACAAGTACTTCTGCTTTAGTTTGTCTGCAGGAGACCACCCAGCACAACAAGCCAACAGCACATTAGCAGAGTAGAGCTGATGCTCTTTGTTCCTTGGTGCATCAGTTTTAGTCAAGTTAACTGGAAACTGAGTCTTGCCCAGAGCAAAAAACCCCCTCACCTTACAGGTGTCCCTGTCCTTCTGCTCAAGATCTTTCCCCACACTAAGAACATCAGTGGAAGCTTCCCCATTGATGAAAACAGCATTTGCCATAGGGCGACATAGATCACAGCCTCTTCACAAGCCCAAATGCACATATAACTGTGTGCACGCACACAAACTCCTGTTGAGCAGAACAGCGTGCCAGGCCCCAGATTCTTACATTACCAGTGATGTCTGGCACCTGCATGCTTAATGGGCAGGCAGTTTGACACAGCATTTGGCAGTGGCACTCAGTGCTAGAGGAGCACATGCACACACTTTTTGAAGTCATGCTCTGACGATGTGTTCCAGCCTTTAAAAGCTCACTGCAGGGCTGGAAAAAAGCCTATTTAGAAGGGACCAGGACTTGTCTGAGCAGGTCTATGACACTGAGGCCTTCAGAGGATCACTCTTGCTGGCTGGCAAGGTTAGACAGAGGGACATTCAATCTCCAGAAAGGAGATACCAGAAGTTTGTCTGCTGGGAGATTACTCAGCACAGGAAGGATGGCAGATTGTCAAGACCTCCCCTTTGTCCACCAACTGCTACTTACACTGAAAGTCCACCCTTCTGCCCTGATCTCCTTGCAGAGGCAGGGGTGAAGAGATTGATAGGAAAGCTCTTGCCAAGAGAAGCAGGGCAGAAGAGATGGTTTCAGTGCCACCATGCTTCTGCTTCCACTTGGTGACACCTGCTGTGCCCAGAGGCTGCAGAGCCATATGCACAGTTGGGGCAGGGTGGCGGAGGAGGGAAGCAGCAGCATGACCCAGGCCCTGGAGACTGAATACAGTGCAGTTTCTTTTGTCATTCATCAAATAAGCTTGTAAAGGAAAAAAAAAAAGGCTGATGTCCTGAACAATAGCCTGCTGCAGTTCCAGAAAAACAGCTTGTCTGCAGTTTTTACCGCCCAGCCAGACTCTACCCTGGTGGGGTGGGAGCAAGCTGAATGTTTTAGTCAGCCAAAAAGCAGCACCTCCTACAGACACTAAGCAACTTCATGGCAAGAGAAACATTTGCATGTCTGAAAGGCAAATGGGCACCTTAACCACCTCCTACAGCCTACATTCTCTGTAGTTACAGCAGTGACACAGCCAGAGAAGCTGCCAGAGTAAGTTTTCCCCCTCCATCACACAGAAGCACTGAGCTGCTTAAAACATGACCCGCTCACCACAGGGGAAGGGGTGATCAATACTCCCGACTAATCTTAAGTGAAGTTTTAGCACTTCATGCCTGCAGCCATGGGACCTCACACTGCCTGCAAGGAGCCAGCACGCCTGCAGCCACAGCATGGGGAGCACAGGGGACACCAACTGAACTAAGCCCAGCAGAAGCCGCAATGACAGACATGGGGCTGCAGCATACAGTACACAAACAGGCTTTGCTTGGCACAGGGAAGGCAGACATTGGATTCCCCCCTTTATTCACTCCTTTACAGGGAACAGCCAGGCTCTTACAGGTGCACAAAGAAACCAGGAAAAGCTGCAGCAAGAGAAGCAGCACAAAAATTTCTTCCTCTTAAGCAGAGCAGCCATGGGACAGAGCCCAGCGAGGTGGAGGGCATCTCCATCCTTAAGCACTCAGAGCTCATCTGAAAAGCAGGTTGGATACCTCCAGAGGTCTTGTCCAGCTCAAATACTCCTGATTTGATTATACTCCCATTATTCCAGTGGGGAAAGAAGTCACTGCTGCTATGAGAAGAGCCACCTGAAGTCAGCTGCATGCACCCTCTCCAGAGCTGTACATTTTAACAGAAGTCTCCATATTGAATCAACTGCCAACTTTCAAGAAAAGCAGCTCCCAGAACTGCAGATGCGATCAAACCAGCAGTAACCATCCTCTAAATAGGAACTACAGCACAGCCCTTGTTTCTGAAGTACAAAAGAGGAACCTCTGCCCTGACAGATTCTTCATTTGGGGCAAAGAAGAACTGAGGATATTCTGGCAGCTATTTCTGGTTTGCTAAGAAGGGGCAGGGGAATAAAAAAGAGGCAGTATGATCCCACAGCTGAACCACAGAATTAGAGTCAGGACACCTGAGGTCTATTCTTGGTTCTGGCACCAACATGGTAAGTCACTTCCCCAGCATGCCCTGAAAAATGGAAACAGTGGTAGAACTAGGAATACAGAGAAGTTTATTGCAATAACATTTGAGAGTACAGGTCCTCCTTCTGTGCTGAGAGAGTGGGACCTAGCTGACAACAAGCCTTGCTGCTTCTCGAGGCAGGGAATTTACTACTGTGTTTCTGGGAAGGGAGAACAGATACCCAAGGTAAATATAAAATCAGTAAAGACAGCTAAAATGCAATTCAGGATTAGAAGTACACAGGTAATTGCATTCACTAAGCAGACTGCCACAACTGCATTCGTCTTTAGAAAGATCAGAACACTGAAATACAGCAGGTTTTAACATGTATCAGTCCTGGAGAGATTTAAAAGCCAACATATTCAGGTCAAATTCTGCACAAGCTTCAGCTTTGCAGCCTCAAGAACAAACACTTCTATATTTAAGTACCAAACTCCTCTCAATTATCTGCTGCAACATCCAGGGTGCAAACTCTGCAGCATGTGTTACTTTACATGCTAACAAGGATGAGACTGACTCATTTTCACCACTCAGCTGCATTGCAGTTTGTGGGGTGTCAAGTCCATCAGGATACTACTACCTTTAGGAGAAGGTAGTAGTAGCTCTTTAGAGGGGGATCGGGGGAGTAGGCTCTTGGCCATACCCCTTTGGGCAAGGCAGCAGGCTGCGGTAAAGGAAGAACTAAAAAAAGACAGGCTTTAGTCCCAAATGCAATCCTATTTGAAAAATGGCACACAAGCCTCACTAAGGCATTCAGCTGGCACAAAGCCACTTCATCACTAGATTGGCACACTCAGCACCACCAGTGATGCCTGCAGGTTCCCAGTTACCTTCCAGAGGTCTGCATGCCTCGGGTACAGAATCACAGCTTTAGCTGTTTGCTTCACCTTCCCTCTACAGTCTTGGAGAAAAAACAAGCCAGAGGGGCAAGAAGGGAAACCGGGCCTTTCTCCATGGCCATCTCAAACAGATGGCAGCAGCTGCTGTGTCTGAGAGCAGCCTCTGAGCTGGCAGTAGCACAGACATCACCTGTGATTCAGCTGTTTTGCCAGCGCCTAAGGGACCACGCACCAGGCGAGTGAGCCCGGAGACATGGATACAAGGTGCTGAGATGGAAGATGCAGCACTGGCTGGAGATGCTGGGCCCAGTGCCCCTGCCCTCAGCCTGCGCCCTCTGGGAGGCTGTTAATTCAGCCCCACAGTGGCACTGCACAGCATCTATGCCGTGACAGGTCAAGGACCACAGCACCTTTTGGGAGCAGATAATTTCAGAGCCAGCTCAGTGGAGGTGTCCATTTAAACAGGCCTTGTTCTGGGAACACTGAGGCAGCCCATGAATGAGTTCCTACAGACCCCTTGGGCTATACTACTTTTGCCACCCTCCAGCAGCTTTCCTATCCTGCTTTGAGCAGGAGGTTGGACTAGATAATCTCAAGAGGTCCCTTCCAACTTGAACTACCCTACCACCCTAAAAAGACAGCCTGTCAAGAGCACTGCAGGGGGCCTAAGCTGTCATCTTACAGCAGTCCCACACACAGTCACTGCACAGGAAGTCAGCTACAGGGATTTCAGTTGTACAAACAGGCCAAACTCTCTGCTGGCTCAATGGCCTTGCCCCTAGTGTCACTGCACTGACACGTCATCCCGCAACACCGCACTACACAGCCTGGTTATCAGGGCAGCATGCTGTGCCCAGGCATCACACAGCACCAGGGACAAATTCAAGTCTAAAGCAGGAGCAGATGCTGAACTCTGCACCTGTCCCACCAGAGCTGGGGAAGGGGAAGAGCAGGCATCACTCCCACGTTCTGGTACAGGCAGCCCCAGCACAGTGGGAGAGCAGCTCCAAAAGCCATGTGGAAGTCCAGGCAGTTCCCCTAACCAGCTCCAAGTGGAAGGACTCAGACCTGCACGTGCCGTAGAGTTATTAATGAAGGCAATGAGCCAAAAACACATTCATGGCCTCTCCTAGAGAACTACCATATTACCACCAATGAAGCTGCAGCAGACAAAGTCTTTCACATCTGCTCGGCCCAGCAAGCAAGCATCCCATCGGCTGCTTAGACATCTAGCAGTGCAAAGGTTGGAGGAAAACCTACCTGCCTCATCTCTCATTTGACTGGCACAATTTTGGGGGATGAACCTTACTCCAGGCCAAAGCTTACACATACCTAAAACACCCTGCTACTACCTCCAGTATTGATCACAACAGGAAAGAAAGACTAAGCTACTAGTTGCCTGGGGCAGCTCAGAGCCACCAAACAGCAGCTCCAATGCTCTCCTCAGAAGGGAACATGCTTGTTAAGGCTCACTTCAGGAGCTAGTTGAGAGAAACAGTCCAGACTACAACTTGAGTCAAAAAGCTTATAGGCAAGCTCCACGAGCCCAATGTATTTGTATACACCAGCATCACCATGCAGTGGAGCACCAGTGAGCATGTCTATGAAGGGCGGAGATCTGCCAGTGCCAGAGCATCTTCTTTACCACATCTCTTAACAGCTTCGAGCAGCATCAGATGCTCAAGAAGTCTGTGCCTTCCTTGCACCCACACTCATCTGCTGTTATGTCCAATGGGCACAAAGGCAGCAGCAACAGCCCCTCAGGGCTGCCCCAGAGACCATAATAAAACATCCTTCCCTGACAGAAATCAAGGGGAGGGTTTTGGGTGGTGCGTGCCTGCTCCCACAAGCCATTTCCAGCACAAGACTGGAGGCTGCCCTGACCCACTTCAGTTCTAGCTAGATATAAGCAGAGATGCTGGTTAGGTTCCTGATCCAGTTACTCATCTATTTGCATCTTCTATTTTACAGCATCAGCACAAATAAAAATAAATCTGTTTAGGAGAAGCTGTTCAAATGGAAGCTTTAAAAGGTAGATTAAGAGCAACTTCCATTAGAAACCAATTGCAACCTCAGAGTTTTGATACTTGTTTTACTTATTTGATACATATTTTATTCTATTAAGGATCAAATACTGCTGCCACACGAGCAGTCTGCAGCTATTAAGTGCTCCTGCTTTCTACTCCACAGCACAGCTGGCTCAGGCCAGCAGTTGAGAAATCAGCCCACAGAGCACGAGCAGCCCTTACTGAAACATGCTCAAGAAACAAGTGCCCATTAAGCATCCACGCCAAGTGCATCCTCAGAAAAGCCCTACAAGAGCTAAGATGGCATGGGGCAGGCTTTTAGTAAGGCCGCCTCAGGTACTCCTGAACTACAGCCACCAAGCAGGAGACCATGCAAGTCAAGCCAGCTCCCAGGTTTGTTCCCTTACAGCATTATTATAACTAACCTCCACAGAGAAGGCACCACCACTATGTTTGTGCTTCCACTACTAAGCCCTGAACAGTAGGCAGGCTGCCCCAGAAGGGCCAGGGCTTAACACACAGCTGCAAGAAAAGCCTGTCTTCCTTTCAAGGCAATGAAGGAGACTGAGAACACGGGCAATTCAGGATCACCACCACCACCAAGTCTTCCGTTACCCATTTGCCTGAATTGGGTGCAGGTCTGAGGCCAGCAAGAGGTGGTTTTGCCTCCTTGCTCCAGCATAAGCAGCCATACCATCAGCAGTATGAAGGAACCTTTTACTGAGTTTTCTAGGCAGGCTTGGGCTTATATGTGAGTGAGTCTCACTCAGGGTGAAGTGCTCACTCCCTGGACCTGAAGCTCCCCTTTCACTAGGGAACAGGAAAAATCCTTCTTGGATACTGAGGTGACAACCTAGTTATCCAGATACTGAGCTCTCCTCTATTAGAATGAGCCTCTGAAACCTTCCTCTAGCACAAGGAGAAGGGTTTTCAAGCAGCCAAGCAGGTATATGCAGGAGTTGAGGGCACACCCAGGCAGCAACTGTCTTCTGAAGCCACTTGTCCAAAAGACAGGAGGCAAAAGAGCAGGGAGACCCCCAGACATACACATGGCACAAGGGAGAGCACTATGGAGCAGGCACTTGGCACCATGCTGCAGCACAGATTAGCCTAGCAGCAAATTAAACAGGCAGAGATCTGGAGGACTTCCTTCACCCAAATCCTCTGCCCTTTGAGGGTCTTCCTCAAGCTCTGCAGCTGAACACTCAAACCAACAGCTTGAGGAAGGCCAGTGATTGCTGTGTTGTACTTACTAGCAACAGCCAGCCCCAGACTGATTAGCAACTCTCCCTTGGGGGCATTTTTCAGGTGCCTGCCACCACATACACTGACAGCATTTCTGAGGACAATCTGAAAATAGTCTCTCCTGGGGGAGCTGCTTATGAGTCCCTCCTGCTGTTATCAAGAAGAAAGTCTAGGAGTTCATGACAAGACCTGTGCTTCCTTCTGTGCAACAGGTCTTTTCTTTCATCCTTCAGAGATGGGGTTTTGCCTTGAAGACTTCAGAGTGATTCATAGTCAGAGGCCTCAGCTATCTGCCAGGCAACACACAACAGATTGCCTGCAGTTCTAGCATAGCAGATTTTAAGCAACTACAGATAATCAGCAAGTTCAAGCTTACTGCAGAAAGAAGTTTGTGCTCCAGGAAGCAGAAGAACCAAGGGCTGGAAAGATTCATCGATGCTTCCCTACCACAGGCCATTTCCCCAGCACCAGAGTAACTGGAGCTGTAACCTTGCAAGCTAGAGAATGCAACAGCAGCAGCCACCCCAGAGAGGGCACAGATGCAGCTGGAGCTGCAGTCTCAAGCACAGATCCAAGGAAAAGCTCAAATCTATTGCTGCACCAACAGCTTTAGGGTCACACAACAAGCAAAGAAGCAGATAGAGCACAGAAGTCCAACTGACACCATCAGGAAGAGCTCACCTGCTCAGGCTGGGCTCACCCAGAGGCTGACATCCTCTCTGGAAGAACTGCTGATCCTTCTGAAAACACCCTTGCAGGTTAGCATTGCTAACTTAGTGTTAACAAACTGGTTTTAGAATGATTTCCCAGTGGGCAAGTCTGCTGTCCCACATAGGGACAGCCTCCCAATGTAGGGCAGGACAGACCAGCCAGACCAAGCAGCTGGCATGCCGGCTAAAAACCAGCCAGGGAGACCCAAAATCTGCACACGGATCTGCTTGTGTACTGCTGTCACCTGTTCTCCAGGCAAAAATTGGATCGAGACCCCATTTGCTTGTGCTCCTTGAGGAATAGGGCGATAAAGGATACCATCAAGGGCAGTCCCATCTCACTGCCTCTTAACCCCTCCTTGCCTCTGCAGAGCGATGAACTCAAAGGTCTTAACACAAGTGTCTGCCTACTATGAGGCTACTTTAAAGAAGGGGAAATACTGCCTCAAGAAATACAGCTAGGGATGGCAGGACTGGAAGCACTCAAGGCCAGTTTCCTGCAGAAGCCCCTCCCCGGGCCACAGAGCAGGTTTCTGGGACTTGCTGAAGTATTTCCAGTCTGACAGATCTAGTGGCAGCAGTGGGTTTGAGATGCCTTTCCTGCTATGAGACAGCAGTTCAATCCTACAGCCAATAAATGCAGGCAGCTCAAGCCTGCAGCAGCTGCTGCCTCCCAGAGAGGCTCTCTCCAGACACCAGCTTCGGGGACTGGCAGCACATCTGGCACACTCAAGGGCTAAACACACATCCTCAGTGTGCTACAGTGCTGGACCCAGAAGGAAAATTCGTTACAAATAACCTTGTCTGGGTGCAAGGGGTTCAGCAGCCCTTTGGGAAGGGGGACATAGGCAGGATCAGAGTGCACAAGCCAGCCCTGCTGCTCTCTGGCCTCCCACAGCACAGCCCCGGCCAGCAGCAGGCACCTGATCCTACTGCACCAAGCTGCACAGTGACACCGCCCTGGGAATGCAAGGTGACACCAGAAGGGTTTGCAGCCAAAGGTCCTTCCCAGGCTGAGAAAGCTCCACACTGGCAGGGACTACGCAGACAGGAGAGGAGGTCCCAGCTCATCAGTACTCAAGCACAGGCACTGCAGGGGACCACATCAGCAATATTTTTAGCCTGATTGTTAGGTTTTTGCATTTCCACCCTTCCAGCCACCTCCCTGTGGGTCTGTGCAGCTGAGTCACTGCTAGAACCTTCCAAATGCTTGGGCGCCAGCGGCGCAACAGCTCTGCTTGGCAGTGCCATCCCTCCTCAGCCCCGAGAGACAGCCCAGCACTGACGCAGCCTCACCTGCTCTCAGGACACCCCGATGAAGACCCCAGCCCTTGGGGCTAGGCCAACTACAGCCTCCCAGGCCTCAGCACTGGGCATCAGGAGCACCCAGACACAGCAGCATCCTCTCCACATCCTCCCCTCTTTCTGTCACAGCACAGCTAGGCCACCTGGAAGCACCAGCATCTGCCAACTCCTCAGATGCATACAGCTTTCAGACACGGGAACACTCCTCTGCCACCCAGAGAAGTGTTTCACACCCTTTCAGAAGGCACTCCTGAACTACAAGATCTCCCCTCCCAAGGAGGCCCACATTGCCACTCCAGGGCCCTTACGAAGAAGATGAGGCTCTGCAGACATGGGAGGTGTGGGCAGGCTGAAGCAATATAACAGCTGTGCACAGATATCAGCCTTTCACTTCTCCAGCCAGCATATGCCATCCCCACAGCTCTTGGAGCAGGTGAGTAACAGCAGCCCAGACCAATGAGCACTCCTGGCCCAGCTGCCGCACACCCGGGAAGGGAGGGTGGGATTGAGTGGGAGAATGCAGTCTCAGGACCACAACACCCCCCGCCATATAGCACTAGACCCTCTGCACAGCCTCTGAAGGCCAGAGGCTCCTCTATGGAAGCAGCACAGCTGCATTTGGGCTGGTTTTACACCCCAGCCATCCCCCCTTTGTGTACAAGGGGAATATCAGGAGGGAGTACATGAGGAAACAGGCCTCTCCAGACAGTACTGGGTGCCATCTTCCAGCAGCTGTTACCACAAGTTGTCACAAACACCCACTGGGTGCAGATCATCCAAGCCCAGGGCAGTGCCTGATGTTAGATCCTTTCTACCACTCTTCCCAGGCCTCTGCGGCAGGCAGGAGCTCCAGCACGATGCACTGCAGTCAGTGGGGGCACCTGACACCAGAAACACCCTCTGCGAGCAGGGAGGTCACTGGAGCACCTTCAAATCATCTCCAAATGAATCTCCCTCCTGAAACCAGAAGCCCCTCCACCCCTGACAGTGAAACCCCCCCAACCACAGTCCACTCAGCCCCACCACCCAACCCGCAAGGTGCAAAGCACTGCCACAGGCTTGTGCAAATGCTGCTCGCCTGCCAGCCAGAGCGCTGCAGAGACGTCCACACCTCTGCCAAGACAGCCTGGCAGGAAGCCGGCCAAGAGAGCACTGGAGATGGCTACAGTGGATCAGGTGGGGCTGGGATATCTGTACAGAGCAGCTGCCTTGGTGTGCAACAGCCCTTGTTCTGCAGCACCATTGTGCACCGAGCCCCAGGTGTTGTGGTTGTTAGCAGCAGCAGAACCATTCAGCATGGATGTTGCCTGCTTTAAGAGTGCTCTTAACATTAAAGATCCTGTAACACAGGTTCAGCACCCCATAGTCTGCTAACAACCATAAAGGGGCTCAGTGCACAGCTCTAAGGCACCTGTCCAGACCACTGCACACTGGTAACTTTTGTCTCTCCCTCCTCCTTCAAGGTTTCAGCTAGCAACAAAAGGAGGACAGATACCGAGTGTGTGGTATTCCACGGTTCATTAGGGGAAGCCCATAGGACCATGTGCTGGAGCAGAACAAGGCTTAATAAAGCTACTACATGCTGACTGCAAGCAAACCCTAAGTGCCAGTGCTAGGGCCCACACACAAGCCTGCATGCTGAGTTTCTACATCTAATTTCCCCAAGACTTAAGTGAGCTGTGCTGATGAAGCTGTCAATTCAAACTCTGCTACCCCACAAGTGATTTTTTTTTTTTAATTTTTTTTTTGTTTTACAACCAATGCAGCAACATTCAGGCCTGTGTCCCAGCAGCTCTTCCTATCCCAAGGGCAGCATCCCCCAGACAGAGGTGGTCGACAGCACCCCCTTGCTCCCCCCAACATCTACATGGGCAAGTCACACTGCCCAGGCCACCCCAGAAGCTATCTACATTCCTGTCAGCACCAACTTTACGCCGGGGCCTCCTGTGTCACCCAAGTCTGCGCAGAGATGCACTACCCTTTTAACAAAGCAGCAGCGTGCTGCTATTAAGGGATGAGTTTCTGTAGCAACCAGGCTGAACTTGTACAAACTCTGCCAAAGCACTAGATCTTTCCATGGACTGATACTTGAACGAACACACCACCATTTGTGAAACTGGTTTTCACAGCCCTCAAAAGCTGGGAAATAAACTCTTCCCTCTGTTTTACCCCCTGCTCCGTCACCAGGCCGAGGAGATGCATTAAGTTTGTGCACACAGCACCCCTTTCCCCTCCTGCAATTTTACAGAGAAGGCTTATGCCTCTGGAAGAGTTAACTGAACCCTGCATCACTCCAGGGGAAGCACCCAGCACCCCAAAGCCTCCCCATCCAATCCCAGCTGCAAAACCAGACTGGAGAGGATTGAGGGGGAAGGGCAAACCAGCCAGCAGCGTGTGGCTATGAGCCCACACCCTGCCGATCGCATAGGTTTGCGCTGGACCAAAAGAGTTAAAGCAAGAAGCCATTCCCCTGCATCTCCTCCAGCCCACTGCTAGGCACAGACCGCTATTTCTAGTTGAACGTGGGAGTGGAGAAGGATCCCTCCAAGTCTTCCACCCAGCCTGCGAGCTGCTGGCTGAAGTTGTTAGTCGGGTGCCAGCTGCACCTACCACACCCCACAGGCAGAGTTCAGCAGGCAACGCTGCCGTAGCACAGGAGCAAGTGGTGCTGCCTGGACTTTTGCAGTCAGGCAGGGGGGGTCCCTCTGCAAGCACATGCACTGCTGCCTGCAGAGCTACCTGCCACCAGGGATTTTCTCAGGCTGGAGTGAAGTTTAGCCTCACTCCCACCCAGCATGTTCAGCCTCCTGACACCACACCCCCCACCCACTCCCTCCAAATGCAGGGAGAGGATTTATCCTCTCTCAGTGAGGTTATTCCTCCACCGGCGTTACAACACCGAGCAAAACATAAGCTGGGGCACTTCTTGTCTGCAGTGAACTGACAGCAGAGCAGAAGAGGCTGTGGCACAGCCTCCCCAACTCAACTGCCACATTACACAAGCATTACGGGTTGAGAAGCCCCTGTCAGTAACTGCCAGCACCCCATTACACAAGCAAATTGCTCTGCGTTAGCTTTAAAACGGCCAAAAATAAAAGGAATCCAACAACTGTTGCTGTGTGTGTCAGCAGACTCACCGGACTGTGTGCTGGTTTGTGCTGCAGCATCAGAGTCCTGGGTGCTCCAGGGTCTGTCCCACCCTGTCAGGTTGAGGGACTGCAGGCCAAGGCACAGATCGTTGGTGTCTGGGAGGCCACGGGAAGACTCTTGCGTGGATGTGGGGAAAAGCATCCTGCTTGCCACTGCTTCTTCAGAGTCCTGGAAGTCTGCTCAGATTGAGAACAAACAGAAGCTTGAGAGTTCAGGGCTGCTTTTTTCTTTTTAAAGAAGGAGTTTTCCAAAGCGTTAAGCCCCGAGCCAGGTCTCGTGCTGCTCTGAAGCCACGGCTTCTGCAACTAGCAGTTGCACCCCAAAAGGGAGGGCTACCATATGTCCAGAAACCAGCCCCCTACCCCCCTCAGCCCCTCCACCTTCCTATCCCGTCTGCATTACTGACTGGGTCAGCATGTGACCAGGCTGCTGATGCTTACTGTGCTGACAGTGACGTCACTCAGCCATGCAAGAGAACTGCATCAGCTCTTACAAAATAAAGGTAAGAAGAAAGGATAAGATTTCCCCCGAAAGACAAGACGGCAGGCAGGAGGAGAGAGGTGCAGCTCCAGTAAATCAAGGGAGGCAGGCAGCACAAAAGCAGGGCTCCACAATACAGCAAGGCAGACGACAGGCTCGAGGCAGCAATCCCCCCAGCAACGACGACAGCAGCAGCAGCGACAGAGCAGTTAGTTTCAGTGCTACCCAGCTCTCCTGTCCCCGCCTCCCTCCACCCACAAAACCCAAAAACACTTTAGTCCTGGACAGACTCCAGCTGCTGGCTCCAATTCACAGCCCAATGCAAAGCTTCACAATTCTGCTAGCATAATCTATTTGGTTCAACTTGGCCACTGTGCCTCACTGACTCTGCATTGTTTACCACTGAGTAACAAGGATAACCTTCAACCCCCCCCGCTACCCAGAGAGAAGCCCATGATCCTGGGTCCAGCCCGAGCAGGCACATCACACTGGTACAGGAAGAAGAGGACCAGCTGGAGCACAGGACCCATTTCACATCAGGAATTTTTCATGGCCTGTTTACCTTCCACCCGCCTGGTCCCCCCCCCTTCCCCAGCCCTCCCCTCCCCTGCGGGGTGTTCACAAGCCTACGGTACTGGAGATGCCGGATTCTTGCCTTGGTTTAAGCCTGTGCCAACAGCCTAAGGAAATGCAGCAGGTTCATAGTCTGAGAATTCCAGTTTAATGCGGGGATCTGGGGGCTGATGAAACCACAAGATGCTCAGCTGTGTTACCCGAAATCTGAGTCAGAGGGCATTTATAAGCCAGCTACCAAGCAGCAGCAGCTGTCTCCTCCTCCTCCCCCTGCCCCCACACCCTCCCACTGTGCCATCAGATGTACACCTCGCACACACCACTCCCCGCTCTTCAGCAGGGCGCTGCAGTGACTCTAGCCTGTCACGTTATCCCTCACGTGCAGCCCGGCCATCCCAGACAGCCTGACAGCGTTCCTGGCCTCCTTTTCCACATCCACGTCCCATGCCACTCAGTTGCCCATGACCTAGCAAAGCCCATGCAAGGGTCGGTGGCAGGTGGCTACCCTACATGAGATGCAGGTCACTGCTGCCACCAGAGGTGGGACCCTCACCTTCACCCCATGGCAATCTGGGGAGTGCCAACATTCCCAGATCACAGTGAGGGGGCTGAAGCACTGCAGTCGGGATGAGAGCAGCTAAAACAGTACCTTTTGGCAACGTGCCACCTTCCCCCTTCCCAGCTGCAGCCTCCTCCACCACACTTCACCAGGATAGCATCCACCAAGGTTTTTTTTTTACTCCCCTAGTAGTACTAGTACAAGCTGTAGTGCCAATTCAGTCACGTTACTATGAAGCACCTGTAACAGCATCAAATATTCCTCCGAAAGCATCACGCTGCATCTTCAGCAGGGTATTTCACTGCATTAATTCTACCAGTATAGTTTCCAGATAGCTTGTTTTGGACAGGCCCTAAAAACATCTATAATGCAGCTATAGGGAAGAGAGGATAAAGGCACATTGCTCAGACAACTCAGTTCCCACAGCAACCATAACTTGCCCATATGAATATGTAACATTTCTGCATTTATGTAAATGCAGAAGTGCTGTGCTCTAGCCCAGATCCTTGGCAGTACGAGACTACCTTCCCTTTGGGGACCAGGATCTTGCTAGGTTTTATGCCATCTTCAAGATTAATTCCCACCAAACTTCATCTTCTGGGAAGCATGGACACAAATAGAATATCAACAGACAGAACTTGAATCCCACTTGGATTCAACATCTTGGATGAAACCCACCACTGAAGAAATAAGGAAAATAGGGAACAAATTTATCAGTGCCAAGAAGCACTCACTCCACAGCATCCAACCACATTTTCACTAGCTATCTACATTTTTCAGGAAATAAGCTGTTTTGTTTAATTGAACCCAATCAGATTCAAGTTCAAGAGATCTATGTTTCCCTCTGATGACTTCAATCTACATTAAAGACAAGCTCCCTGCAATTCAGTTACAGGTATAACTGCTGAAGCACAGAGTAGAATTTGCTTAGATAACCAGCGTTTTTTAGTTAGACCTTTTCCCATCCAAAGCAAACAGCCAGTACAAGCCTGCTTCCCCTTTAACACTCCCAGCCATGGTGAAAGATGGATACAGGTCATCAAGGAAAAACACCAACTTAAAAAATAAAATTTAAATAGATTTCTGGAATGGTTATTTTAAAATTCAGAGCCTGGAAATTTGTTACAAAGCAATCAATTGTTGATGGCAGACAAAACTAATAGGATACCGGGGCAGGAAGAATTAATTTCCTACAAAAATTCAGTCTAAGGAGTCATAACCTCAAGTTATTCATAAGTAACCATCTATCAAATATTAAATAATTTCACTTTGCAACCTAACCCAGCCCAAGCCAGCCCAAATGCTTTGCGGCAGACTTTCCCAAGCCCCAAGAACCAGCATGAGTCTTTCCAACCTGAATATTTCCCTGGAGTCGCCACTGAAAGACGACCATCCTGGCAGAGGGAACCACGCTGTGCTGGGCTCATGCCCGAGCATTGGGGAGAGACTGAGCTCCCGCCTCCCAAGCCGATCAGGTTTGATTTCAACAGCATCATGAGAAGAAGGTCCTTAGTAAAACATGCCAGTCTCAGAGCAGGCGGTTCTCCTGGATGACATCTTCCTGTCTGTCCAGGAGATCCCTGGAGCCAAGGCATACCACAGCACAGGCTGGACAGCTTTCCACACCACTGCCCGGACGGAAAGCTGCATTTTTCAGACTTCAGATGTTAGCACTGCATTTAAGACATTTCAAAGGCTTCTTCAAGGCGAGCATCTCCACGCAGTTCAGCTCTTAACCTGCAGTTTAACCCTACCAGCCCAGACAGCATACACAAGCTGCAACCCCAGCCACTTGTCCCCACCCCAGCACTCCCTCCCCACTTACACCAGTTTAGGCAGATGAGTTTCCACACAGGAAGCTGTGCTGGGGAGCTGATCTGGTTAAAACCAAGCCACAGGGAGTTAGTTTTAAGCCTGGCTCATTCCCCTGATCTGGTATGCAGTGTGGCTGCACCAACCAGGCATTTGAAACAGGAAAACATTTAGAAAATTACAGCCTAAGCCTGCGCAGAGAGGACAAGCAGGGACTAGCACCAGGAGCTGTGATCCACAGGCAGTTTGTGGCAGGCAGGTTAAGGTAGCATGGGGAGAGCCAAGCATGATTCAGTCACCATCCCGTAGCAGCAGCACCTCTGTGTCATCAGACTTAGTCTTGAAAGGTAACACTTCATTCAAGTGCAAAGACATTCAGATGTTTGAGCCTTCCAGACCTAGGCCACTTGCAAAGCCAGCTAAAAATCCAGCAAATGGGTTTTAGCTTGAAAACTGAGAAAAAATCCAGAGAAAGGAGGCAACAGAATAGTTAAGCAAACATGAACCAAACAAGCTAGATCCCACTCCTACTGCCTCTGCAGCCATGAAGAGGTCTCCCTTTGCTCCCACATGCTAACTTCCAGCTGAACCCGAGTACAGAGGAAGCCCCTCCACCAGCGAGGCCCCTTAGTGTACAGAGCAGCGGAAGCATAAGCACAACTCAGCTGTAAGCTGTTCACTGACAAAACCAGACTCACCTTTGTGTGCAGCAACCCTGTGGACTAGAGCTCTCACCAAGGCTGAACTTCCAAACCAAACCCAGAGAAGCAGGAGGCAAGGCCAGCATTTCTGCAGCCTTGGGATCACAAATGGGAAGGCAGCTCACAGCAGAAGCATTGTTTTGCCTTTCACACCTCTACACCTCCAGTTTTAAAGGCCAGGAATTGCATCCCTGAAAATTAAGCTTCTCAAGTATGTTTTGCACACAAGACAAACAAATCTCAAGTGAAAGCTTTTAGAGGATGAGCCAATTGTATTCCTAAGGTGCATGGGGGATCATCAGGGGCTTAGGAAAGCTCTTGTTAGGCATAAACCTACTAGTTACAAGAGGTTTTCCTGATATACAACTAAGCATCTTCCCTGTAATCTGAAAAATTCCACAAGTGGAGACATTTGCTGCTGCATGACCTGTTTCACAGCCAGATGAAGGAGTCTGCCTTATTCCAGTAACCACAAACATTTGAACAGCTAGCAAGCAACTAGTTAAGAAACTAAGGAAGAGGGCACCGCAACTAGCCTTGCTCCTCTACCTACCTCTTGCAAGAGTAAGAGTGAGAGACTGCCACAGGATTACAGCACCAAAGCTTGAACGACAGAGCACAGTATGTCAGGAAACCTGCTGGATCTTCAGCAACACCATCCAATTCACAACTGCTGCAGAGTGCAACAGCTCTAGGCAAAGTCCCTGTTCTCTGCAGAACACCGTGATCTACTTCCATTTGCAGATCTGATGAAGAAACCCATTTACTAGAACTACTTTCCAGTATAGAAAAGCACTGTGCCCATGCAGGCAAAGACCTGTTAATGTGACACTTGAAATAAAGGCCAAAACCAAAGGCAGTAGGCGTGCACCTCTTTTGGAGCACCGGTGTTGAATTTCACTATCCAGGATGTGTCTACCTGGCATACAGCATTTTTGGGGCAAACAGAATTGTTCTAAGCTGCCAGCTCCAGCTGAGCTCCTGCTAACAGCCTTGCTCTGCCTCAGGCACCCTGTTAACCCCACGCACTCCAGGCAAGCAGTGCTAATTTTGGGTCTCTGCATTTTACAACATTTTGTCCCCTCATCCAAGACCACACACATCAGGTGAGCTGCATCCAGCACTGTCTGGTATGTTTCCTCATGGCTGCAGGGCAGTGAAGAACAGAGGAACAGACATTACAGTACCAGAGAGGACTTTTTGGGTGGCTAAACAAGTGATAGGTCATTAATTGACTGCAGTTGAGAGCAAACAGGAAGCCAATTTAGTCATCACCTAGTCTGGGTTTGCATTTGTCCTTCAGTTTTCCTTAAATAAAGCAGCCACTGAGAATCATTAGGACATGACGGGCCACAACTAACAGCCTTTACACTGAACTTGGAACCTTAAGCCACTCCCATCCACAGGAAGTCATTTAAGCATCTCCCATTTCTTCACACAATGGACTGTCAATTTGTAGCAAAATAATGGCTGCTTTGTCTCAGTTAGATGAGCAGAGCTTAATGAAAGGGAAATCAATGCTGCTGGGACATTTGGGGTACCTACAATCCTTTTAAATCCCATTTGTTTTAAGCCAGCATTGCCTTCAGTTGAAGCTGTCAGCTTCACCAGGTGAGTAAACGGGCTTGCAAAGCTGAAGAGGGAGCTTTACTCACAGTTCTACTTTATTAAGCTGGAAGTTGTGCTACAGGACAGGATGATGATTTCAAAAGCTGATTTAGGTTTGTTTGGTTTTTTTTTTAACCAAATCTGGTAACAGCACCTTCCACTCAGCAAGGCCCAGCTTTAAAGCCTGGCAAACAAACCACCTGCTACCTTAAGAAACTGGCTTTGCTCACATTCTTATTCAGACAGGTGATGAACATGCAGATCAGCTCTAAATTTGGGAGAGAACCACATTCCCTGTGAAGCAGTTGCTCAAGGTCAGGCTGTACTCCAGCAGCACTGACAGAGTTGAGCTGGTGGGAGATGTTGACTCCTGCCTCTATCAAGGCCACATTCTCTCCCATCTCCAACACCACACTAAAAGCCACTAAAGGTTAATGTCTGCACCACACAACCTTGCTGAGGAAGTTTTGCTTTTCTTCAGAGAAGACTAATCAGCCTGAAAGGCAGGTGTTTTGAAGCACCATGCAATCCTGTCCCAGAAGCTACCAGACAGGTTCTACAATTACAGCTTTCACCACACTGCTGCACTGTACCCTTTGGTTTGGGCTAGCAACTTAAGCCTAGTGCTTGGGGAACTGCTAGAGCAAGCACCCATGAACCACTGCAGTGGTCAGGCTGGGCCTGACGACTTGGATCATTTTGACAAGGCAACTAAGTTCACCAAGGATTATCATTAACTGCAAACTGATCTTTACACAGATTTAACATTAGGCATGGCAAGCTAAGTCTCCAGTGGCAGCCCTTCTGCCACACAGCTCCACCCAGGTCTGGATAACCCTCCAACTGTGTCAGATCCAGGACTGCTGAATAAGCTTGTTCTCTCACATTGCTCAGACTGCTACTGTACTGATCTCTTCTCAGCACCATCTTGCTGTGCACCTCATCACACTGAGTAAGGTGTCTCCACACGTGTTTCCCCAATAGCATTAGTGAAAGGTCATGAACTTCTGCCATCCCTTCTCCACCACGTGTAATTCTCTTAATGCTGAATGTGGCTTCTTAAACACAAGTCCAATCCAAGATAAATTTAGTCTGACCTGAGGAAGACAACTGAAAAGCTTGAGGGACCATGAATAAAATACAAGTATTTCCCCTGCTGGAATAAAACTGCTTCCCCAGACTCTCCCACCAAAAAAGTTTAAGTTGTAAAAAGACAGTCCTTTCACCTATGATAGCTACTACATTAAGGGTGGATCTCCAGGCTCATTAAGACTGCCCAAGCTATGAGTTTCATGATAATACAGCCTAACTACAATACACAAGTTGTTCCTGCACTGAGTAAAAGCACCAGAGGCTCGTGAATTCTTCAGAAGTGATTTAACTTGGAGCAGTGACAAGATACCACATGAGATCAAGGGTCTCCACTCCCTTGGTCACCTACCCAGAAGCCAGGCTCACTGAAGACACAACACTGATCCTGCAGAGCCTCATCTTGTTCACTCAAAGGCATGGCAAACAGCTCCAACAGCCTGCTTCAGGCTCTAAACCATCTGCCCAGCACACAGGGCAGTTAGCTGCATTATATTCTGCCTTTTAGTAATCAGCTGCTCAGCCCTACAGCCATCAGGTATGAATTTCTGCAAGAGACTGCCACAACCTAGGCCAGGGTCCAAGCACTGAAGCACCTCCCCATTTGCAGATCACAGCTGCCCTAGGATTTGTGTTCTTGCTTGTGTCCAGCACCAACTTCTTCATGAAGATGATGTTCATTAGCAACACATTAAACAAGGGAAGCAGCTTGTGCACTTTACCAATCCAGAGACAGAAGGAAGCTTGCAGAAGTGCTGAATTTAGGCCCTTGTTACCTACTGAGAGGTCCTGACTCCGACACCAACAAAACAAGGCTAGGACTGCAAGTAGACTAATAACTCTGAACTGCCAATGCACTGGCAAATGCTGACTCATCCACATATTTACAGCTGATAACTGCTCATTTGGCCAGGGTAGCTCAGGTTGTACTCTATTATCAGTCTCTTGTACAGCCCAGAGGCACCTTCTGAAAGAGATCACATGTTTCCATCAGCCTAAACAGCGAGGGCACCCAAGGCAGCCACTTTCTAGCCCTGGCTCAGCAGTGCCCAGCATCCTTTGGGAAGTGAGCAAGCCTCTTCCCCTCACACCATCACAAGCATTTGTGCCACTGCACAAGAGATTTGATACAAGCTAAAGCCTCCTGTCAGGTTAACTAGTGCTGAACAGGGCTCCCCCACTGGTCCCCGAGCTGCACAAGTGGCTGTGCCAGCAGCCAACACCCACTCATAAGACTGGCCTCAACTGCTATGTCAGGAACAAGAAAAGCTGCTTAGGATGTCCCAAAAAGCCCAACTTGGGTTGCCCTGCAGAAGAAATAATGTTTGCTAGAGGAAGCCTCCCTTTTTTACATGCAAGTCCCATTGTATTTGTCCTACAAGAGGCCTTCCATCAAAGTTACTCAGTGATAGCCTGAAACACAAGCACAGTTTAACACCACTGAAGGGAATTTCACCCAGTTTCCAATCAAGGCACCACCTGCCAGCAGCTCCACACCAGGCAAGACCCTCTGCTCCAGACATCCATAAGAAATACCACAGTAACTGACAGACCAAGCAGAGTTTTACATGCAGCAGGTCAGTAAGCAGGTTCATTTCATTGCCAGGTGAATACACCAGTTCCTCAGAGAAGAGCTTTAGAAGTCTAGAAGACAGTACTGCAAATTAAAATTGATGGGCTAGCTCTAAGCCCAGACCTAAAACCAGAACTAACCCACATCTTCACAGGACTAATCTGCTCTAGTGGGCAGGGATAGTTCCTTTATCAACTAAGTTAACTGTGGCAAGTAAGCTGGAACTTAATTAGGAAACCTTCCCATTCCAAATTATAAATGGAATATGAAGGGCTATAGCTAAGATTTCAATAAGGCAGCGAGAAACAACTATTTCATGAACTCATTGTAAGGAGATAAAAGAAAATACTTAGGTTTATTTCTCCCTTATGCTTCCAGTGCATCAAGATCAGATGTAACACTGACTACCACTGTGCCAAGGGACAAAAAAAGTCTAAACAGCTCAGTACAACAGCTAATCTCTAAAAATGCACCACTAACCACACCACTGACCTGAATTCCTTAATATTCACTACGCAACTGCTCAGGAGTAGCCAGCATATCCTCCAATACCGTTTTACTAGGCACATTTCAAGCAATGCTGGCTGTAGATCCAAACCTCGAAGCAAACAATTTGCTTCCTCTGGTATTTCTGCAGTGCCAGCACAGGATCACATGGCCAGATCAGCCCCTGGTCCACAGTGTTAAGCCCTTCAAATACCCAGGAGATTAAGCTGCCCTGGAAGTCATCTGGTAGCAGTCATTTCCCTAGCCCAGAACAAAGTTGCACTGCACAAGCATCAAACAGACCCACAGGATGCCCAGACACCCATTTGCAGCTTTTTTTTTTTTTACACCCATTTGATTAAAACTCATCAGATTATCATGAGCACAGGACAACCCTGCCTCCAAGTGACTGCAGAGAAAGCTTCTCTGCCTATAGCAGCCTGCAAGGTCACCAGCTGGTGAGGTTTGTCCCTTTACTTCCCACTTTGTTTTGGGACAAGTCCAGAGGGTCAGTTTGTTTACAATAATGGCCAAAGTGTTTATTGACCCTATAATTCAAAGGCTAGAGGAGCAACAGCAATCTCTTTCAAGTGCCCAAATCCTTGGCACAAGTACCATCGCATAGAAGTGTGCTGGCAAGAGGAACATCAGGCACCGGGCAGGTACATTTACTGGCAGATCTTACCTACTGTAAAGGGACAAAAGCACATCCTTCACTTACATAAAAACACTACTGGACCCAACAATCTTCGCTCTGGCATGGAGCCTTTTGTTTTGAGGCAGATCAAGTGCAAGACAGCAGAATATGCCCACTCCCCTCAGCGTGTAGGAAGCAAGAACTCACAGCACTGATTTCATAATCCCAAGCTTGCTTCGCAAGAAAGTCTTCACCTACATGTACTGCTCTGGTGTGCTCTTAAATACATGATTAACTGACCTGCAGCAAACACGGTTATTCAAAATTCTTTTGCATTTTTAATATATGCAGCCCATCAGCCATACTAACCAAACAGATTAATCCTGCCTCCAGGAGAGACAGACTAAATGAGTCTGCTGGAACTATCTATGCCAGAAGTTGGCAGGTCAGGCAGTGAGAGCTCACATTCTGCCCACACAGTGATCCACAGCATCACAGGGAGCATAAGCAAGCCTTCCCAGGCACCTCCACACTGCCAGGGAACACTTGGATTATCCATTTCAGGCACAGAAATGAGACCCACCCCCCCCCACGTACCAAAACAGCATTAACCCCAACTCCAAGCATCTCTGATCATGAGCACATACCAACCACCACAGATTACCACCACCACATGTTCGCTAGGTACCACAAAGCAACTCCCTCCTCCTGCCAGCCCCAAATCCTCAAGATCACCTCAAACCCAGCCAAACACATCACCTGGCAGGATGTCACATTTGCTTCTTGTGACAGGGGTGGTGCAGACTCCACTGAAATCCAAAGAGTTGTCCAACATTGCATTTATTCGGCGGAATGTCTCTGCATTGCTGCAAGTGGAAAGTGCAGGGGCATCTGGGCTATCCCAGCAGTCTTTTATGCTCCTCCCAGTATCTTCTTTCTGGTAAAAAAGAACAAGTATTAGTGTCAAGCAGGCTAGTACTCACCACTCAGCTTTCAACACATTGTAGAAAGTCTGGATTGCCTCCAATACTCACATTAGCTTTAGCTCCAGGTTTCAGTAACATTCAAATACAATTCTTAGCATTAAAGAACCAGTTAAGCAAACGGGTCAGCAAGTTGTCAGCACAGCCCACCAGACCAGGACCACCCCAGTCACAAACAGGTACCAGTGCACCACAGCTCAGATGAACTTTAGACTAATAGCCACAGCACCCAAACTAGTTTGGTTGCTAACATAAGCTCTCTGCTGCTTTTCTCCAGCACATCACAACACTAAAGCAGAGATTTGATTAACACAGGCATGCACCTTCTCCCCAGAATGAGCCTCCTGACACTGGAGAACAAGGGGGATGCTCATGGTCAAGGCAGCCACCACAAGAAACCACAGTAGCTCCTCCTGTGCACAGCAGAAGAGAACAAGGCTCACTTTACCACACATATTTGGGAGCTAGGAACAACATCTTGGAACAGCCCGTCAGCAGCCATGCAATCACTTCAGAAAACAGGCTTGCAGAAAAAAACATGGCTTCCCAGCTACTCAAACATAGCCCTGAAACCTGAGGCATCCCTTGGAAGGACAGAGATTCAAATCCTGATCTTCCCTTTAGGTAGCAGCTCCTGACCACAAAGGGAGGTTACCCCAAACAAGCTCTGCTTTAGCATAACCCTCCACACTGATCTACCAGCATCATGTTTTGGGACCATCCTAATCAAGCCAGAGCTCTTGTAAAGCTTCCTCTGCATGAAAAAGATCAAACCCTTCCTCCTTCCTGGTGCTGGTCCAGAGAACCAGCAAGAGCAGCTGCTTTCCCCAGCTCTGCTTGCAAGCCACTTTCACATCCAGGTTTGTTTCGATGCAGCTGCACAACATTCAAGCCTCTGCCAATCTAGAAGCCACTAAACTTAATCTGTAACCAGCATTTTTGGACTAGGGGCAGGTCTTCCCACCACCCAAAAGTCACTGCAGCAGAACTCTGCTCCTGAACATGCTGAGCAAACGGTATCACTATCAATTAAGACCCACATTAAAGAGAAGAGCAGGAAGGCACAACCTCACCAGTCTTGGCCTCTGGAGCAGAATCCTTGCCATTAAGCAAATCAAGTTAGAGCCAAATTCAAAGAACTGAATTGCAGTGAAGCTGGCAAACAAGCCTCTGCTACTCCAAGACACACAGAAGCCTATAGCTCTAAATTGGGCCATTTGTACTTGTCAAGGAGACATTTAATACATCTACCTTTTGGATGCATTCCTGCAAGAGTTTTGGGCCTGACTTCCCCCATGTCTCCTCCTGCTTCACCCACTAGCAAACCTGAAGCACCAAGCTAGTTTTACTTTCAAAACATCCCTTGCTGATCTTTCCAGTATGCAGCCTGTGGCAGAAGGCAGGTCTAAACTGAATTTCACATGGACACAGGAACTTTAGCCCAGCCCAAGTACAGGACTTGCATTCCATTCCACTCCCCCCACCCCGTCATTTGGAGCAGTTTTACTGCCACAACATATGATCTGACAGTTTTCTCCACACGAGAGCTTCGCCCCCCCCCCCCTTTAGCTAAAAGCAGAGGAAACCCTGTCCTGGAAGCAACAGGAATATGCTACTAAATTGTCAACTTACACGATGCATCCAGGCAGGACCTGAACAATTGATTCAGGATTTTAGCCCCTTTAAGGCTATTAAGATCTATTCGGCACTGGGGTCAGGGATCTTTGTCTACTGAAAGGCTCAGCCCACCCCCAGATAAGGTCCTGGGACTCTGCAGGCACAATGCAGGAACATTTACAAGCCAATAATAAAACAGGTAGGGCTGAAAGTGAGCTTCAGGCAAGAGGAAACAGGCAAAGCAAGCTTTAAGTCATCTTTATAAAAAGCAGCTAAGGAGTACAGAAGCTCAATTTAAGAAAGTATTGCCAGTCATCTTTAATAAAAGAAAGTGCCATATCAGACTGCTTTGGCACAAGTGTGAAACTCCATACTCTACTCTTGTTACTGCTAAAGAACCACTTACAGCAAGAGGCAAAGCTTTTCCCTAGGAGTTTGTGCTAGCAAGACAAAAATAAACCTGAGCAGCAAACCAAATGTCTGACCCGTTCCTGCTTATTTAGCATTTGATCCTTCCCACAACTGGCAGCACCAGTCCTGCTACAAATAAGAATAGAAAACAGCAAGATTATGGCCAAGCATTTCCAAAAAAATTCCTTCTACTTACAGAGCTTTTAACCTTAAGACTGTCAAGGATATCCTAGAGATACTTGCAAGCAATCTGGACACAGGGGCAGGCATCCAGCCCCTTGTAAGAAGTGACTCACATCTCTATACCTTCCCCCGCTAAAGCTCACCCTCCTCCCTGGACCCCTCAGAGATACTCCTTTGAGAAGAGCTTTGCAGGTCTTCAAAGCACGCAGGGCCCAAACCATTCAGCAGCCTGGATAGTCTGCTGGAAAGCGTTTGCAAACATGTAATGTAGCTGGAGAATACGCCCATATCCTTCAGTCTCAGTAGAGTTAATACCAAAGCACAGGAAAATATCACACCTGAGGCCACATCCTCCAGAACCTGCTATACCCTCACATCCCTAAGCCAAGACAAGCAAAGGAACACTCTTGAGCCCAGCTAGGATTCTCTGTCAATGCTCCATCTTGAAGGATTTTGCAATAGTTAAACACATGCTGCCTGTTCAGGCTTCTCTGGAAGTCCTCCATGCAGCAGCAACTACAGCTACAGCCCACACTCGGAGCTGGTGATCCACTCTGCTTTCACTGAGGCACCAGTCCAGGAGGACTGGTGGGTCCTCCTTCCACCACAGGCCCTGGCATGTTGTGTGAAACACCAGGGTGTAACCAGTGACCCAACAACAGCCGTTCTCAGCCAGTCCTGCCTGCTACAGCACACAATCCCAATCCAGAGGAGGGGACACTGTTTTATTGGTGCAGCTGCTGGATGAACAAGTCATTACAGAAACATGATCCAGCTGACAGGTCACTTAAAGTCATCAAGAGTCAAACACTGCTTCCTGACACCTGGTAAGACACCCAGTCTCTGTTTAAGAGCTAAGAGTTTCTAGGGATGTTCCTAGACCAGAAGCAAATGAGAAAGGCAATTCAGTTCCCTAGAGTAGGCACACAGTGCCACAGAGCAAACAATTTAGAGGCTTCAGGTTAAATCATTGTGGTAGATCTGGAACACAGACCCAAGAAGCATCACAGACAAAGACACAGCAAGGTGAATCTCAGACAGGAGTACGGTCCATCCTATCCTGGCTCAGCTAAACCCTTAGCCAAGAAGGCACATCCAAGCACAAATATGCATCCCCAGGACTCTCCAAGGTCTCAAGGAGGGCACTGTCAGGCTCCCAACACCTCTAGCACTCCAAACAAAACACACCAGAGTGAGAAAAGGAGTGCCAGGCTTGATTTAGAATAGGGAGGAGGAGTTTCCACTCCCTCAGAGTAACAGACAGACAACCGATGAACCCTTCCACCATGGTAGAGAGCTCTTGTTTGCTGGATCTGCATCGAGAGGCTGGCAGCCAAAGCACAGCAGCTGTCGGGTCTCTGGAGTTCCCACCCCATCAGCCCCAAGCAAATCCCATGGCTGCAGCCTGCAGTTTATCTGCAGAAGGTCCCACTCCAGAGACACATGCACAAGCTGCAGCAGCGCAATCAGCAGAACAACATACACTTGTGCAGCAAAAGCCACCAAAGATGTTCAAGGTAAGTGGAAATGAGGGCACCACCACAGCCGCAAGGTAAACCTACAAATAATGAAATCCCAGGGCTAGGCAGAACCTGCAGCATCACAACAGCACTGGCACAGGATTAGGATATCCTAATCCTTAGGGAAGTCATTAAACACGGCCATACTGGCAGCTGAGCTAAGATGTGCATTAGCTCCTGGGGACACTCTGGAACAGACAAGACTCATCCACCTCAGCTGCAATTCAGCCTTTGCTTTTTACATCTTTCACAGAAATCCCACTGGGGCAGTGCCGTACCAACGCTTGAAGGGGTTCACAGCACTGTAGCTGCAGCCAAGAGGGCCTTGAATCCTGAGACAAAATTTAACATGCTGTTAAAATGGTGTCAGCCTCAACATAATGAAGACAAGATGGCTCCAGACCTTGATCAAAGACAGCTCTAAAAGTCCTTTTTTACTAGTATGTTTTGCTTCCCAAGCTGAAGTCGGCTACACCAATACAAAGCATAATATTGGTGTAACTGTTCCTACTGAGCGACACCACTAACAAAGCAACAAGCTGATACACCCAACTCATCCTAAACAGCATTAGGCGAGGCTGCATCAGCTCTCTCACCATCAGCAAGGCTGAGCTTAAGCAGCTTTCCCAGGTTTTAACTATGTGGAGAGGGTCTTGAACACACCTGCCTGGAATCAAGACTAGAAGATTTTGATAGTATTATTTTACAGGGGATCACTGACTTCAGAACACCACCAATTTTGCCAAAACTCCTATTTTTAAAGAAGTTTCCCTGTCGAAGCACCTAGGTTTTGGTAATTTTTTTTTGAATAAAACATTAAGCTATCACTCACGTAGCTTTGGAAACAAGCAGTATCACAGCTGCCTGTTTCAGCACACTATCAAAACAGAGTAAGGTTTTAATTGCTTTAGGGAGACTGTTCCAGTCAAGATAAACTGCAGCAAAACAACAGGATCCTGAAACTCCTCACAAAAGACAGCTCCCACTCTGCACAGCTCTAGCTGGAGCCCCTACACTGGAGCACCAACACACATAGCCTATCAGGAAAGCAGCCACAACAAGCATTAATTGGTTTTAGCTGGGTAATACTGAAGGGTAAAAAAAGAACCTGTTTTTCAGAAGACTTGTCTCTTGCCTTTGTCTATACAGTGCAGTTAGGGACTGGGTCACTAACAAAAGCCCGTCTTGCTACATGGAGCTTACAGTCACCTGGTTTACAAGTAAAATAGCAGCTCCATTCACTTTGTACACTCAGAACAACAGTCTAGAAGCACTCAGAACTACCACTTGCTACCAAGCAAGACCACGAGTACCTGCTCAAGCCAAAACACACCCCACCATCACGAACCAGAACTCAGCACCTCCAGCTCAGCTTTGCCCTCCCCTCCCCTCCCCAATAACCTGGGATGAGAGCAATCACAGGCACCGCTTGCTCACTGGACTAGGACCACCACTGGGTTTCCTCCAGTAATGGCTTCATCCCTGAAGGCAGCACGGGTCAGTTGATGGGTTCCCTGAGGCAAAGCTCCTTCGGAGCCCCTTCTAATCTCGGGGGGCGGGGGGGGGGTGGGGGCGGCAGCTGCCGGGCTTCAGGACTTCACTCAGCAGTGGGGCCCGACGTCGGGGGATGGAGGGGGCCGAGCGGGGGCCAAGCCCCGGAGACCAAGCTCGGCCAGTTCGCTGAGGGAAGGGGGATTCCATCCCCGCTGCTCCACCACCACCACCACCCCCAC
>NW_010972775.1:761291-773531 GCF_000737465.1 Haliaeetus leucocephalus
CGGGGCCGCCTCAGTGGCTGTGGTGTTTGTGCCCCCTGTGAGAGGAATGGGACACCCAAGGGGTTAAAACAGCTTCCCCCCCCCCCCAAAGGGAATGGGGTGGTGGTGGGGCTGCTGGCTCCCAGCTTCAGCCCCGCCATGGGCACAGGGCAGTGCTGAGCGCTCCGGCTCTGGCCTCGGTCGGTGGGGAAATGGGATTTTTCCCTGTGGGAACAAGCGCTTGACGCCCAGCAGTTGGTGGTGCTACTGCTCTGGCCGGCGTTTCCTCACCCATCAAAAAAATAAAAGGTGATTTTATCCCATCTCCTAACCAGGTGCCGGAAAAAGCAGAAAGCCCCTCACCCTTTTTGCAGCAGCAGAAGGGGTTGGAGTTGAGGCGATTTGAGGCCTAGACCTTCCTGCGCGTCCTTTGCTCATCCTCTCCTTCCAGTGCTAGGCCTGGCTCCCCGCTGGGCTGCAGCTTTGGAACGGGAGAGCCAGGGCTCTCTTAAATCCCACCCAGCCCGTGCTGGGAGGAGAGATCTTGATAAAGAGTCAGATTTCCTTTTTTTTTTTTTTTTTCCAGTTTGGAGATGAAAAGCCTCCCAGAGCTGGCCCCAGGAATCCCTCCAGTGACACTGCAGAATAGACCCAGTCCTGACGTAGCAGGTATTTTTGCGGTCAAAGCACAAGCAATTCTGCTTTGAATAAATAGCTGGAAGCCTCCCAGGACTCCTTGGATCCTTGGTCAGGACCGAATGCCTCCCACCCTCCACCAAGCCTCGGGGGTTTTACCCTGAACCTGTGTGTCAGTGCCGGGTTTTCTCCAAGAGCCAGCAGCCACCCAATTCAATCAGTGCCACCCCCAGTTGCCTAAGGGATGGCTGGTCCCCTGATGTCCCCTGTGGCTGCCCTGGGGAGGCTGGTAGAGCCCGGTGTGGGGGCATTTGGGGCTGTGCCCACAGAGCAGAAGAGGGGAAGGGAGCAGGTTCAAGAAGAGCTTTATTGGGAGATCCTGGCCATAATAAACAGGGGTTACACTGGGAGACGGAGGCGAGGGGCTGGGGGCTGGAGGCACACTGTGCTCCCGTGGGGGCTGGAGCTGCTGCCGCCCCTCTGAGCGGGACATCGCCCTGCGTCCCATCCACCCCGTCCCACTCCTTCCTCCCTGCGGCGAAGACGGCCTGGGGATCGCTACCTTCCACCCCTCTGGGCATCGGTGCAGGGAATAACCCAGCAGAAATAGGGGCAGGGAGCATTGTGGGGAGCAGTGTGGGGCAGAGGGGGATGGGAGGGCAGGGCTGTGGGTGCGGCGGGGCCCGGCCGTCACTGCGCCAGTGCCTGGACGATGTCCTTCACCAGCATGGTGCCGATAACCATCTTCTCGCTGTTTACAGTCAGCTGGGCCATGGCGCCCTCCCGTCGCTCCAGGGTGATGAGCACCAGGCTCCCGCTTGTCACCGTCTTGGCTGCGAACCTGCCCGCAGGCAAACACAGGGTTTCAGGGAAAGCTGTCCCCTTGTCACCTTCCCATCCCCCAGGATGCTCCAGTGGGGACTGGCGAGGTGTTTGCTGCCCACGGTCACTGTCACGTGTTGGTTCATGCGGGCTCCTTGTCCTAAAGGAAGCCCTGAGTGTCCCCGCTGTGATTCGGGTGAGACTGGAGGGGTGACAGTGCCCGCCTGGTCTTGGTGTGGGGGTCCAACTACCTGTACTCGTTGTCGGCACCGCAGGGCACGCGGCCCACATTGGCAGCCGATGTCACTTGCTGGACGATGGTGTGGTCGCTCCGGCATTTCTCGGACAGCGTCAGCTTCTCTGTGATCTCGCTCATGCCTGTCAGCTTCCCTGGAGCGGGCAGCAGAGGCACCTGCTTGTCTCCTGGCCATGTCCCTGCTGGGCCCCGTTTTGCCCTCCCCAAACCAAGCCCCTCCAGCTGCCAGCTGCCTGCATCCGGATCCCCCACAACATCCTGAACTGGCTGCCCTGCTTGCTCCTCTCCAGCCCGGCAGAGATGGATTCAGGAAAATCCTTCTTCCACAACCCTTCCTGGGCTCATCCCCATGTGCCTGCCTGGTGGCAGCAGCCACATCCCTGGGGACGGGCTCCTCAGGTCACTGGCAGCGATGGGGCCAGGTGCTGCAGGGCACTGAGCACCCGCTGCTCAGTGCAGACCCCCATCTGGAGGGCCAGGGTGGGGATGCTGCTGCTCCACAAGCATGGGGACACGGGGCCGGGGTGTCCCCATCACTCACCGGACACACTGCTGGGAGCTCCAGGGCTGGCACGAGCCCTCCATACTGCACAGGGACCCAGCAGGGCCACCCCGGCACCAGGGTGGTGACCCCAACCCGCAGGCTGCGGGGTGCAGGAGGGGGATGAGGAGAACAGAGCTAGTCTAGGGGCCTGCCAAGCAGCCACTTACCCTCGCCCGGCCGCGTGAGGTGCTCTAGGGCCACGGCAAGGGCGGCAGAGGGGACAAAATGGGGGGTGAGCGTCGGTGCTGGGGCAGTGGGTGCCCATGCACTGCCCTGTCCCTGCCCCTGTCCCCCACTCACCCTGCTCCTTCTTGAACTCGTTCTCGCTCATGAAGACGGGGGCCATGAGCTCCCCCACGGGTGGCTGGATGGAGACGTAGAAGTGGCGCGTGTGGGTGCTGGGGAGACAGGCAGGTGAGGGGGGGGCACATGCTCAAAATGTTTCCCCCCACCCAGTGTCCGGCTTCCTGTCCCTGCCTTGGGCAGGGGGTGGCTGGAGGGAAACTGAGGCACAAAAGACCTCGGGAATAGGGGGAACCAGTCAGGCTGGACCTGGGGCTGCTGCCACCTCCTTGTCCCCTGCAGGGAGCCCAGTGCCTTTCCTGCTGTTCCCCGACAACCCCATGCCCATCCCAGTGTCCCCACTCCCCTGGAAGGACCCTGGTGCCTGTTCTGCTGTCCCCTATCCCCTGCAGGGACCCAGCCCCACTGTCCCCTGGGGCACCCCATGGCCTCTCCTGCCATCCTCCATCCCCTGGAAGGATGTTGCTGCCTGTCTAGCTGTCCCCAGTGCCCTGGAGCACCCCATACCCTGCCCTGCTGTCCCTTGTCCTGCTGTCACCTGTCCCCTGCTGCCCCAAGTCCCCTGCTGCCCCAAGTCCCCTGGAGAAATGTCAGTGCACATCCCACTTTCCCCATCCCCTGGAGCACCTGTGTCCTGCTCTGCTGTCCCCTATCTCTGGAGCACCCTGTGCTGTCCCCATCCCCTGGGACACCCGTCCTGTCCTGCCCGGCGCTGGGTGCTCACCACAGCTGGAAGTTGGCCGCCTGGGTGGAGTCGCAGAAGTCGATGCCCATCACCACACTGGCCATGTCCCCGGGCGCCAGGCGCTCTGAAACCACAAGGCTGCCACCACGTCCCACGTCCCCTTCACCAGCCAACCCCTGTCCCTGTCCCCCCCAGGCAGCGTTGCGGCTGTGCGGTGCCGTGCCGTACCGATCTCGGGGAACTCCTGGATCCGCATGCCAGAGAGCGGCTTGGGCTCACTGACCCGTAGGCTCTTCACCTCAGCATCGGTGTTGTTGGAGATCTGGATCTGGACGGCCACCATGTGGGGGTCCCCCGGGAAGGGCCGGCGGCTGAAGCAGTACTCGACTGAGAGCCCCTCACCTGCCATGCGGTGCAGCAGCTCATAGGTCCTCACCGTGCCGAATGCCGGGCTCAGCAGCTGCAAGGGACCGAGGGACTGGCGTGGGCTGCCGAGCCCCTCCCTGTGGCCTCCGTGGGTGGCAGAGGTCCTGAGAACGCCCCAGGAAGGGCACTGGGGACACTTACGGCAGGTGCCAGGGAGGTGTCTGTGAGCGTGAGGCCCTCCAGGTCGGTCACCAGGCTGGTGGAGACGATGCTGCTGGAGGGGACGGGCTGGGGAGGAGGGGGGGTGACTGCAGGGTGTGGAGGGGTGGGGGGAAGAAAGGGTTAACAGAGCTCTGATGAGCCACAGCCCCCTGGGGACAACCCCAGTGGCATAGCCCCATGGGCACAGCCCTGGTGGCATAGCCCCGTGGGCACAGCCGCATGGGGACAGCCCTGGTGGCATAGCCCCGTGGGCACAGCCGCATGGGGACAATCCCACGGGCACAGCCCCAACAGGGACAGCCCCGCTAGCACAGCCACCTGTCCCACAGCCATCCTCTGGGGACAAGGACCACTCACCCCACCGGTCCCCGTCCCAACTCGGCAGCTCCCAAAGGACCCGTGGGGCCCTGACCCCACCAGGGCGGGTGCCCGTGCCTCAGTTTCCCCAGCACCACCACGATGGCCATCCCACACGCCCTGGGCAGCCACTCACAGTCATCCAGGTCGAGCAGGGAGATCTCCTTGGGGCCAGCCCTGCTGCTGCTGCTGGGGGGCTGCAAGGGGGCAGAGAGATGGGGGGCTGTGGTGTGAATGGAGGGTCTGGGGGTCCCTGCGCTGCCACCCAGCCCAGCCTGGCCCTCACCGCCTTCCTCCGCTTGGCCTCCGCGTCGGAGCCAGAGTCGGAGCCCGAGGAGCTGCTCTCAGAGCCACTGGCCTCCTCTGATGAGGTCTCAGCACGGCCCTTCCTCCCCTGCGGTGCCTTCTTCTTCTTGGCCTTCTTTGCCCCCTCCTCCTCTTCCTCACTGGGGCTGTAGGGAGAGTCTGGCTCAGGGGGGGCTGGGGTGGGGGTTTGGCTGGGGGCACCCCGCCTTCCCAGGGGGTACCTGCCCACACTCCCCGCGGCTGCCTTGCGGGAGCCTTCCTTCTCCTTCTTGGGCCTCTTCTCCCCCTCCTCCTCCTTGTCCTCCGACTGCTCCCCGCTGCCTTCCTCCTCCTCTTCCTCCTCCTCCTCCTCCTCACTGCTGGAGCTGGAGCTGCCGGAGCTGCTGCTGCTGCCGCTCTCCTCGCTGACAGACTCAGGCTCTGCGGGGGGCACAGCTCAGCCCTACTGCTGTGTCCCGTCCACATCCCCACAGCTCCCTGCTGCGTCCCACCGCATCCCCCCATCCTCCCACTGCATCCCGCTGTGTCCCCACAACCCCCACCACATCCCTGGTTCCCTCCACTGCATCCCTGTATCCCCCTGCCACGTTGCTACTGTGATGGCATGTCCCCTGCCTCAGGTCCCACCATGGTGGCACCTGCCTGATGTCCCTGCCACAGTGACCCCTGCCCAATGTCCCACCACAGCGGCCCCTGCCCCATGCCCTGCCATGCCACCGGGTCCTCACCGCTGTCTGCTGACTCCGTGGGCCCCGACTCGCCCTCTGAGTCGGAGTAGAAAGGTTTCTCCACCTTCTCCTTCCTCTTCTCCCGGCTGGTGCACTTGGTCCACTCAGGAACCTGCTGGCACAAGGTTGATGGAGCAGAGCCATCGCCCATGGGTGGGGGGACCCAAACAGCAGCCCTTGCTCCCCTCCTGTCCCCAAGCAGGTGTGTGGACACCAGGGAGGAGGCATGGGGCAGCTGAGCAGCACCTGGGCACCTTCTGGGGCTATCCCAAGACCTCAAGATGATGCCCCCACCTTGGGCCCCCCCCATGCACCCCAGCACCCTGGGGTGCTCCACGCACCTCCACGTTCCTCACGGAGGGGTCGGGGGCCTCGTCTGGCCAGTCAGGCAGCTCCTGGTAGCCCACAGCCTTGGCGTTGAGCAGGTGGGACAGGGAGCCCAGCTGGAAATGGTCCCGATCTACAGCAGGGTGAGACGTGGCAGCAGCTCGGGGACAGCCATGCAGCACCATGGCGACAGCTTGCCCTGCATCCCTATGCCCTGTGACCAGGGGTGGGTACCTTTGAAGGACGACTCCAAGATGGGAGCAGGTTTTTGGGCCAGGAAGAGCTTCTTGGCATACTTGTTGAGGGCCCCGCTCTTCTCGGTGGGCACGATGAGCTGGCGGATGAAGCGAGCCCGGTCACGGATGTCATAATTCTGGTCATACTTGGCCAAGTTGAGGACGTACTGGGTCAGCAGCTTGCTCTGTGCCAAAGGACGTGCTCAGGGCCAGCCTCTCCCTCCCTGGTGGGGAAACTGAGGCACGCCGTTGGGCCACGTCCCTAGTACCTGCTTGGAGTTGGTCAGGTAGAGCTTAGCTGCCAGATTGATGACCTGCAACTTGACGATGTCCTCCTCGTTGGTGAAGGACTTGGCCATCTTGCGCAGCACGTCAGGCGCGATCTTGGGCACGTGCTCGCAGTACTCGCCGATAAGCCACAAGATGCTGGCCCGTGCCATTGGTACCTGCAAAATGCCCCCAGGCACGTGGCACCACTGCCACTCTCCTGGTCCTGCGGGCCATGCAACGCCCTGACCCACCTGGATGTTGTCGGTGAGCTTGGCCATGTGCTTGATGATCTCGCTGTGCTGGGCCGGCTGCATCTGCAGCAGCTTTTTGATGACCACCACGGATTCGGCCACCACCAGCTCTGTGGGCAGAGACCCAGCCTCAGCAAGGTCCTGCCCCAAGAGTGATGGAGCCCCAGTTTCACTCCCACCATGTGCCCTCACCATCCCGGTTGGAGAGGAGCTGGACCAGGCCGTTGAGGCAGGTGTCCCGCACCTTCCCGATGTTGGTGGCACAGCGCCCGATGGCTTGGATGGTGGCCGCCACGAAGTCCTTGTCCATGCTGCGGATGTAGGTCTGTGCAGGTATGGGGACACACACATGACAAGTCATCCACATGCCAGTGCTGGGCATCCCCCCATGTGGTGGTCACATGTTGGGGCTCTTTGGAGCCACCCATTGGGTTGGCATGGCCTCAGCCCACTCCTCCTGGTGGGGGTCCCCTCCATGGTGGTGTTTTTGCACCCAGAGCCATGCCAGGGTGGTACCCCGGTGGCCTCAGTATGGCCATGGCATACCTGGAACTCCCGCAGGATGGTGGAGATGTTGGTCTCATTGGCCAGGTTGGTGAGGACCTCCAGCTGTGGGAAAGAAGAGATGGGCAGCATGGGGGCATGGTGCCAGGACACCAGGTCCTTGCTGTCCTCTCGTCCCCAGGACATGGAGGACAGCTGCCCTACACGGAAGGGCTCCATGGAGCCCCAAAACCACCAGTGATGGGTTCTGTTGGGTGTTTCCAGCTCACCTTGAGGATCTTGATCTGCGTGGGGTCCGTGGAGCGGATGTAGAAGCTCTTCAGGTAGGGCTCAAACATCCCCTGCATGCAGAGCCAGCGGTGTTAGTGCCATCCCTGCCCCCTCCTCGCTGAGACCACCCACAGGCAGCTGGCCCTGGTGACCCTTCTGGCTAGCCCTCATTCCACTCCAGAGTCAACAAATCCTCCCTCACCAAGGCTGAGACTCACCCGCCGTTTGATGGACATGGTGGCCACGTTCTGCAGCACAACATACTGCACCTCGCTGTGGGAACAAGGAGGGGACCACTATCACCAGGGCAGGGCTGGACCCCCCCCCCCAGCAAGTCCCTGTGAAGAGGGGGCAGGACCCACCACCAGGCTGGTGCCACCACGATGCTGCCACCCCATGCCTGGACTGGGCTGGGCCAAAAAGCCCTCTTTTTTGGCAATTTGCCCAAACCTGACATCCCTGCAGGGATGGGCTTTTGGGGGATCTCTCCCAGGGTCTTGGGGCTCCCCATGGGTCCCGCCAACTGGAGTGGCAGGGTAGGGACCACCGCAACCCAGGTGCCACAGACCTGTGACTCCGCAGGAGCCGCACCAGCGCCTTGGCAATGACGCCAACCTCCGCCTTGGGTGCCAGGTGGAAGTAGAGCTGTGCCACGGCCATCACCACCTGCGGGGACACACCTGAGTGTCACCCAGTGGGCACAGGGACACCCCGAGGGATGTCTGTGTCCCCCAGAGTCCCACCTAGCAGCACCTGGAGGAAGCCTGACCCTGGGGATGCCCATCTCTAGGTGTCCCTCAAGAAGCCCGGTGGCTCCTTGGCCGGTGGGGACATCATGAGCCCAGACTGATGGACACCACTGGTGGCCTTGGGGGATGGAGAGGGCTGGAGTGGGGGGCTCACCGCGGCATTGCGGCTCTGCAGCAGGGGCTTGGTGTTGCGCAGGAGCAGGCGGTGGTCGGGGTCCATGACGTAGGGCTTGCGCTTGGCCAACGAGGCCACCTCTGCCTTGGCATCCTTGGCATCCTCCTCCTCAGAGCCGTAGAAGGCCTTCTCGGCACTTTCCTCCAGCAAGGACTCCTGCTGGTAGGTGGGACGCCTTGCACCACCCCCCCCCCAACAGCACCCCCCTTTCACCCCACCTCCCTGGGGGCTTCCAGGGCACCCTGAGGATCCCGCACTCACATTCTGGTTGGGGCTGAGGAACTGGGTGCGCGCATAGCGGGTCAGCATGTTGATGATGACCACCTGCCCCCACTCCTCCACGTCGATGAGCAGGTTGCAGAGCTTGCGGTAGTTCTTGTGGATGAGGTCGATGCGCTCTGGGCAGACCTCCTCGAATGCCATCACCACGCTGCCGGCCACCAGCTGGGGAGGGAAAGCCCAAGGTGACTCATGGGGGTGGTGGCATCTTCATCATCATGCTGGCTTGATGGGGTTGGTGGCATCCCCATGAGGATGCTGGTTTGGTAGGGATGGTGGCATCCCCGGGAGAATGCTGTTTTGATGGGGATGGTGGCATCTCCGTGAGGATGCCATTTTGGTGAGGATGGTGGCATCTCCATGAGGATGCTGGGTCAGTAGGGATGGCTGCATCCCTGCGAGGATGCTCGATCAGTGGGCACGGTGGCATCCACGTGAGGAAGCTTGGTTGGCAGGGATGGCTGTATCCCTATGAGGATGCCAGCTCAGCGGGGACAGTAGCATCCTTGTGAAGATGCTGGTTTGGTGGGGATGGTGGCTTCCTCATGGGGATGCCGGCTCAGCGGAGATGGTGGGATCTCCATGAGGATGTTGGCCCACTGGGGACAGCGGCATCCCCACAAGGACACCAGCTCTGCAGGGAAGACTGCATTCCCATGAGAATGCTAATTTGGTGGAGATGTCTGCATCCCCGTGAGGATGCTGGATCAGTGAGGATGGTGGCATTCCTACGAAGATGCTGGCTTTGTGGGGACAGTGGCAACCCCACAAAGATGTTGGCTCTGGGCCTGGCTGCATCCCTGTGGGGATGTTGGATCAGTGGGGACGATGGCAACCCTATGAGGATGCCAGCCCTGCGGGGATAGCTGCATTGCTACAAGGACGCCATACCAGTGGGGATGGTAGCATCTCCATGAAGATGCTGGCTCGGTGGGGACAGCAGCATCACTGCAAGGATGCCAGCTCTACATGGATGGCTGCGTCCCCACAAGGACACCAATTTGGTGGGAACATCTGCATTCCCACAAGGACACTTGGGTCAGTGGGAATGGTGACATCCCCAGATTTAGGGGCAGGGGAGACACAGCATCCGCTCACCGTGGTCTTGTCTGCCAGCAGCTTCTCAATCACTTCGATGAGCTGGTCTTTCTGGTCCGAGTCGAGGCTGCGAGGGAAGAGCAGGGCAGGTGCGGCCGGACCAAATTCCTCCCCATCCCTGCCTATCCCTACCTGCACCAAGCAGCTGAGACTCTAGCACTGGACCCTTATTGGTACCCCCAAAATTAGTAGCCGACCCCCCAGTTACCTGTACAGCTTGGGAATGGCATGGGCAGCTGTCTTGCGCACGTACGGAGACATGTCCGAGGCGGCCTCCTTGATGGCCAACATCATGATGGGCACGATGATGGGCACGCGGATGCTGGAGAGGACTCGCAGGGCACTGGCACGGATCAGCTGGTTGGGGTCCTGTGGGAATATGTGGGGGGCTGCAGTGCAGCTGTGGGGGGCTCGCTGTCCCCCCAGACCTCTCCCAGGTCCCCAAACAAGCCCACCTTGAGTCCTCGCTGGAAGGTAGAAATGGAGAGCAGGGCCAGATCCTGCTGCTCCTCTGCGTAGCGCACCAAGTAGACATATACCAGCTTCTTCACCTGCAGGGTGAAGGTGGTGGTGCCACCTCAGAGCCCCCCAAAACCCAGCCCATCCCCAAAACCCTCCTGCAGGGGAGGTGCCAGACCCTGGGGACACCCATGGATGCCACCAGGGCCACCCAAGACCTTCCTCACCTCGATGTTCTTGCAGGCGACGTTTTTCACCACGGCTGGGAAGAGGTCGGAGGCGTTTTTACCCCGGGCAATCATCTAAGGGGTAAAGGAGCGGCATGACATGGGGCAGCTGGCACGACATGGCACAGCATGGCATGGCACAGCACGGCATGGCTTGGCACCAGCAGTGGTCCCCACTGGTGACAACAACACCCACCGCAACGATCCTCTTCATGGCCTCCAGCTTCAGCGAATCCTTGTTGCTATCAAGCATCTCCTTGAGGTCATCATGCCTGCACCACAATGGGGGGAGAAATCCCAATCTCCATTTTCAGCCATTTTTAACCATTTTTAGTGTTCTTTTTTTTTTGCTCCCTGCCTGCCATCAAGCTGGCAACCCAGCCCTTCACCATGCAATATTTATGGGGATAGGAGTTGGGTTACAGCTAGGTGAAAGAGGAGCCGGAGGGACCGGTGCGGTGCTGGTACCCAGCTCTGTCCCCATCCTGGGCACTGGGACGAGGACCTCGTCCCAGCCCAGCCGTGGTTGTCACCCTAGGATGTCCCCAAATCCCTTCCTAGGGAGCAGGCGCCCATCACCGGCTCCATCCCGGCCACCAGCCCAGCTTGGCTGTGTGTCCCTTGTCCCCTCATGGGCACGGTGGCATGGATATGCCAGCGTGTCCTGATGCAGAGCCCTTCCCCAGTCCCCTCCCTGGGCTGGGAAAATGCCACCAGCCTTTTATAAGGCTGGTTGTCACCACTGTCCACTTTTCTAAGGGACATCTGTCCCCACCAAACTGGGGGGACCTGCAAGGCTGCATCCACCCACAGCAGTGGGGTTGGCACCCATGGGACGATGCTCGGCCAGAGCCACTGTCACCAGAGGGTCTCATGGGGGGCTCCTTGGAGGGATCTTACCGCGGTGGTGGCCCAGTGCCGGTGGCTACCGCGGGCTCGGGGCCAGCAAGTGGCTGCAGCTCCTCAGCTCGCAGGGCGCTGTAGCAGGCAGGTTGTCCAGCCTCGGTGGCCAGCACCGGGCTCGTCACCTCCTCGGCTGCGTCACCACCCACCGATATTTTCGGCCAGCCGGCCGGCCCCGCTGGTAGCTGCTGCAGCAGCTTCTGCACTGGTGGCAGGGACAGCATGGCTTTGGCCGGAGGTGGTGGCCCTGAGGAGAGCTGTGGCCCTGCTCCTCCTCCCAGCACGGCCGGCTGAAACCTGATGCTGGGGTTGAGGTTGAGTTGCAGCCGCGATCGTGATGCCCTTCCCAGTGGACGAGGCCACACCAGGGTGTCACGTCCCAAGTGACACCCATCCTGCAGCTGTGGCTTGGGGACATCACAGGGACCTCCTTCCCTGAGTGCTTTGAGTGGCTCAATCCTGGCTGGGGACCCCATGGCATGGTGGGACACCCACCTCGTGGTGGGGTGGTGGGATGGGACACCTGTGGGTGTCCCACCTGGGTAGTGAGGTGGCACTTGGGGGGCATTTCTCTTGCCCCATGTGCCATGCATGGCTCATGGGGACGGTGAGAGATCTGTTGTGGCCACAAGGGGACAGGCTTTGGTGAAGGGCAGCATGCAGGTGGTGGGGACACCATCAGGGGTTCAGGGATGGGGTACCTGGCCAGACTGGGGGACACTGCCAGGGTGGTCAGGGCTGAGGGACACTGCCAGACGGGGGGGACAATGCCAGTGGGGCACGGCGGGGGGACACTGCCGGGAGGGCAGGGTGGGGGACACTGTCAGAGTGGGGGACACTGCAAGGGGTAGGAGGGGTGCCATTGCCAGACAGGGGGACACTGCTGCAGCATTAGGGAGGGGTCCAGGGATGGGGGACAGTGCCTGAATGGGGGATGCCACCACAGGGGACACACACACTGCCAGACTGAGGACACTGCCAGCAGGTCAGGGTGGGGGACACATCCAGAGTGGGGCACACTGCCAGGGCTGGGGGGACAAAGGGACCCCAAAAGTCCTGCAGCTCCAGGGACCCCCCCCCAACTTCCTCTGTGTCCCTGCCCACCCCCACCCCCCCCCGCAGCCTGCCCCACACGGGTGACATTTCTCAGCTCCCCCCACGCTGGGGACCTGGATGGGGGGGGGATGCCGTCACCGGAGAGCCACCGGAGCCAGCAGAGCCCAGGGCAGGGACAATGTGCCCGGGGTAACCCCAGCCCAGGGGTGCGGGGGGTGCAGTGGGGGTCCCC
>NW_010972775.1:773541-783351 GCF_000737465.1 Haliaeetus leucocephalus
CCCCCCCCCCCCCCCCCCGCTACACCATCTCCAAAACCCTGCGATTTTTCCCTGAAACCCTCCCCGGCCTTTGCAACCTGCAGAGTGGCGGCGGCGTGACCGCGTCCCCTGTCCCCATCCCCGTCCCCATCCCCGTCCCCATCCCCATCCCCATCCTCATCCTCATCCCTGTCCCCACCCCAGGGACCGTGGCCAGCCCCCAGTCGGGTACCACGTCCCTGGCCGGGGACAGCGGCCAAGGCCTGTGGTGGCGGCCACCCAGCCGTGCTCAGCCATTGTCCCCTGTCCCTCCCCGCCGTTGTCCTTACCTCTTGTAGTCGGAGGAGAAGATGCCGCCGCTGGCGGGGTCGTGGCCGTATTCGGGCTCTCCCAGGCTGGAGGAGCCCCCCTTTTCCTCCCCGTAGGCCGGGCTGGCCGCCATGGCGGCGGGAGATGCGGTCGGGATGCGGGCGGTTGGGATGCCGGGACTGATGTCAGCGTCATGCGGGGACGGGAACCGCCCTAACGCTTCCCACGCTCCCCGTCCTCCAGGGATGCTCGTTTTCGGGGGGGGGCATCGCCCAGGTGGGTCGACCCCTCCCTGACTTGAGGGGGGGGAGGGCTTTGCACCCCCAAAAAGGGTCTCCAGCCCTGCACCACCACCACCACCCCCCCCCACCTGCACAGGTTTGGGTGCGAGTCAGCGGTAAAAGGGGCATTATTTGGGCTAGTAGTAGTCTTTGGGATGTGATTATATGGTATATAGCATATAGCTCATATATCATGATAGATTATATAATTATACATATTTACATTCTTTTACATTATGTTATATATTATATTAAATAATATTATATCATACTACATTATTTCATATATAATACATTATATAGTATACATTAGATATATACTATATACTGTATATTGTATGCTACATGCTGTGACTATTACCATATATTACATGTTATATTACATTAGAATATATTGCAGATTATATTAATTATATGATATTATATATAGTCTATCATACTAGATTATACATAATCCATTCTACATTATATGCTATATGTTTTATGTTTTATGTTATGCTACATTATATTATATTGCAGATTATATTGATTATATTCTGTATTCTGTAATATTATAGTCTATATTATACATTATACATTATATAGTATATGGTATTTAGTATATTATATTTGATGTATGATGTAAGATATGTGATATGTATTATATTATTTATTCTTAATACAGATATTGTTATTATTATTTATTATTGTTATTATTTATAATAATAATAATAATAATCATCTTCACAGGTAATTATTGATCTGGCAGATATTTCAGTTATTATTTTTCTTCGCAGCTAACAAGCCCCTAAGGGGCTGGTTGCCAGTCAGGCAGCTCTCTCACCCCATCATGCAGGAGTGAGGCAGCGAGAGACAACGGGCAGATTTCAGGTAGCAAAATTTAATGCAATTAATGCATTAAAATGCAATTTAATGCAATTTAATGCATTAAAACTTAATGGCAATTAAGCTCCAACAAGCGGAAAGGACACCAACCCCCCCCCCCCCAAAAAAAAAGTCATCCAGCAGCTGGGTCCCCCACCAGTGCAGGCAGCTGGAGCCCAGCACTCTTGGGAACCCCAAAGCTCTCCTGGAGATCCCAGTTGTGTTTGGGGACCCCAGCCCCCCTGGGGACCCCACAGCCTTCCCGGGGACTCTGAAGCCCTCCTAGAGACCCCAGTCCTCATGGAGACACTGGTGCCCTTTGGGGAACCCCCAGCCCTCCTGGGGAACCCATCCCACTTTGGGGGACCCCACAGCCCTGCCAGGGAGGGATGACACTGGGGATACTCATGGCCCCACCGCCGCAGCTGCCACCTTCATTTTGGCTTTCCACCCGCAAGAGAAAGCTGTCTGGGGGGGGGTGTGTGTCAGCTGTCCCCACTGCCCATGGGCCAGCCCCAGGGGAATTCAGGTCAGGATGCAAACACAGAGCTGGGGGTGCAGGAGTTGTCCCACTGTATTGGGTTTGTGTGGCAAGGTTTTGGCAGCTGGGGGGGTTACAGGGGTGGCTTCTGGGAGAAGCTGCTGGAAGCTTCCCCTGTGTTCAAGAGAGCCAATACCAGCTGGCTCTAAGACGGACCCACCGCCAGCCAAGGCTGAGCCCATCAGTGATGGTGGTAGCGCCTCTGTGATAACATATTTAAGAAGGAAAACAGGTTGCAGAAGACACAGAAACGGCAGCCGGAGAAAGGAGTGAGAACATGTAAGAGAAACAACCCTGCAGACCCCCAGGTCAGTGAAGGACGAGGAGGAGGTGCTCCAGGCGCTGGAGCAGAGATTCCCCTGCAGCCTGTGGTGATGAAGACCATGGTGAGGCAGGCTGTCCCCCTGCACCCCAGGGAGGTCCACGGTGGAGCAGATCTCCACCTGCAGCCCGGGGAGGACCCCACACCAGAGCAGGTGGGTGCCCGAAGGAGGCTGTGACCCTGTGGGAAGCCCGTGCTGGAGCAGGCTCCTGGCAGGACCTGTGGATCTGTGGAGAGAGGAGCCCACGGAGCAGGTTTTCTGGCAGGACTTGTGACCCCGTGAGGGACCCACGCTGGAGCAGTGTGCTCCTGAAGGACTGCACACCGTGGAAAGGACCCACGCTGGAGCAGTTCGTGAAGAACTGCAGCCCGTGGGAAGGACCCACGTTGGAGAAGTTTGTGGAGGACTGTCTCCTGTGGGTGGGACCCCATGCTGGAGCAGGGGAAGAGAGTGATGAGTCCTCCCCCTGAGGAGGATGAAGCGGCAGAAAATAACGTGTGATGAAATGACCGTAAACCTCATTCCCCATCCCCCTGCGCCACTGTGGGGGGTAGGTAGAGAATCCGGGAGTGAAGTTGTGCCTGGGAAGAAGGGAGGTGGGGAGGGAAGGTGTTCTGAGATTTGGGTTTATTTCTCATTACCCTACTCTGGTTGATTCGTAATAAATTGAGTTGATTTTCCCCAAGGTGAGTCTGTTTTGCCTGTGAAGGTAATTGGTGAGTGATCTCTCCTGTCCTTATCTCGACCCACAAGCCCTTTGTTATATTTTCTCTCCCCTGTCCAGCTGAGGAGAGGGGAGTGATAGAACAGCTTTGGTGGGCAACTGGCGTTCAGCCAGGGTCAACCCACCACGGCTGTGATGCCCAGCTCTGTGCTCACCAGTTTGATGTAGAAGTCCACCAAGCTCAGGAGGTAGAAGGTGAAGTGGATGCAGTTCTTTTTACCGGGATAATAGTTGCCTTTGCTGTTCATCGCCTCCCTGACTTTAGTATTGAAGTCACTGAGGTCCATCCCACCTTTTTTTTGGTAAATCTGGCATTTCCCCCCCCTCTCCTTTTTCATGGCTTTGAAGCCCTCCTTGCTGATCCGACCTCTGGTCCTCTGATTTTTCATGTCTGGAAAACCAAGAGCCACCCATCACCCTGGCCCGGCCACTGTGCTGCCGGCTGCCTTTTGGCCACTGCCACATCCCAAATGGCAGTAGAGGGTCGGACGCTGACTCTAGAAGTGTATGACCTCTCCGTCCCTGCAGTAGACAGCCCTATGTTTGAAGCTGCTGCTGAGGACGCCAGAGCTGATGTCTAAAGGGAAGAGCAAGGTGTCCCCAGGCTGCAATTTGCTCTCCAACATCTCCTCGAAGACCTCCCTCTGCCTGGGGATGCTCTTGAACAGCAGAAACTCGAGTGCCTCATACTCCCTCTGCCAACCGCACCAGGGAGGGAAGGCGAGGAGGTGGCAGAACCAGCCCCATCGCCCCCCAACACCCCCTGAGCCCCCCGTGCTGCTGGTGGAGGTCTTGCCAAGCTCCTACTGACAAAGCTGCTCAACATCTGCAAGGAGAGAGGAACAGAAACAGGGCATCAGCGTCGTGCTCGTGCCGTCCTGCCCATGCGCAGAGGACAGGGTCCCACACTGCCATCATCACACCCTGCCCGTGATGGCTTCTGCCAGGAACAAGGACTTGGCTCGGGAAAAAGTCACTCATGAGAGATGAAGAAAGGCTGAAAGCAAAACCCCAAAGCATTACGAACTCCAGGAAATCCCGGATGATTTTTTCCACTTTTTAAAGCTGCAGTTAATTTGCTAATTCCACTTTAAATGTTAAGTTTAGGAACAGAGGGAGGAGACGCAGGAGATCCTGGAAACGCTCTTGAGTCAGAGGAGCTGCAGGACATGTCCAAAAGGAGGAGACCTTCCTCCAGCCCCAGCCTGATCAGGCACCCAGCTTCTTGGTTTTGCTCCCTTCTCCTTAGAAGCCACGGGGACATTTCCCCCTTGCTGGGGAATCAGATTTCCCCTCTGGTGGGAGTGAAACCTCCCAGAAACCCTCCTGTGAGTGTGGGAACTGCAAAAGTCCCTGGAAAGAGACCTGAAGCAGCTCTAAATGATCCCACTGGAGGAATATTTTCACAGGTCACAGAACAGTTGAGGTTGGAGGCACCTCTGGAGGTCATCTGGTCCAACCGCAACCTAGAGCTCCTTGCCCAGGACCATGTGCAGATGACTTTTGAATACCTCCAAGGATGGAGGCTCCAGAACATCCCTGGGTGACCTGTGCCAGGGGTCAGTTACCCTCACAGTAAAAGAAGTCTTTCCTGATGTTCAGAGGGAACCTTCTGTGTTTCGTGCCCATTGCCTCTGGTCCTGGCACGACCATGAAGACCCTGGCTCCACCTTCTTTACTCCCTGCATCAGGTATTGATACACACTGGTAAGATCCCCGTGAGCCTTTTCTTCTCCAGGTTGAACAGCCCCAGCTCTCAGTTTTTCTTCATATGAGAGATACTCCAGACCCTTGGTGGTCCTTCGTTGGTCTGTCTCCAGTACATCCATGTCTCTCTTGTACTGGGGAGCCCAGCACAGGACCCAGCGCTCCAGGGGTGGCCTCACCAGTGTAGAGCAGAGGGCAAGGATCACCATCCTCAACTTGCTGGCAACGTTCCTCCTAATGTGGCCCGGGAAGCTGTTGGCCTTCACTGTGCCCCAAGGGCACGTTACTGGCTCATGGTCATCTTGGTGTCCCCCAGACCCTTAGGACCTTTTCTATCAGGCTGCTTTCCAGCTGGTCACTCCCCAGCATGTCCTGGTGCCTGGGCTTGTTCCCAGCAGCAGGATTTTGCACCTTGCCTTTGCTGAACTTTGTGAGGTTCCTGTTGGGCCATTTCTCCAGCCTGTCCAGGTCCCTCTGGGCATCAGCATGACCCTCTGGCCCATGAGCCACCCCTCCCAGTTTGGTGTCCGTAGCAAACTCACTGCAGGTATGCTCTGCCCCATCAACCGGCTCAGTAATGAAGATGTTGACCAGGACTGGACCCACTATTGACCCCTGGAGTACATCATCAGTGACTGGCCTCCAACCAGACCTGGTCCAGCTGTTTGGCCAGTTTTCAACCCAGCAGCCCAGTGAATATTTATTTTGATACTCAAAATCAAGCGCCAACAACAAAAGAGGCATCTGTTTGTCCCAGGAGGCCATGGGAGCGAAGAGCGCCTGCTCCCTTTGAGATGTGCCAAGGTGGGACATTGCTTGCCGGCAGCTTCTGGGAAAAGGAAAGCAACAGCCAAAAACCCCACAAATCAAACAGGGTTGGCACAGGGTCTCCGTGCCACCATTTATTGCCAAACAGAAGAGGGATGCCAAAGCCGCTGGCGCAATGCTGGTCCCCCCAGGGAACGATGCTCCAGCCCCGCGTGTTCCTTGGGCTCATCACTGCAGTGCTGGGGACACCTGGGAGGGAAGATGGGCTGTGGTGACGCTTGGCCGGAGGAGGTGTCAGGGTCCCGCCGGGTGGTGGCACCCTCTGTGGTGGTGGCACCCACCATGGCACCGGCGAGCTGGCCCAGCCCCAGCAGGGTGAGGGCAAAGTGGATGCAGTTGCAGGTGACGACGTTGTACTCCACCACCTGGTCCATGGCTTCCCGGATCCGCCGCTGCAGGGAGGCCGCATCCAGCCCTCCCTTCCTCCGCAGCACCTTGGCCGGACCCCGTGTCCGGAGGAGGTGGCTCTTGCCATGCTTGGCCACGATCCCCGATGGGGATGTCCCCGAGCTGCCTGCGGGGCAGAGGGGACACTGTATCCCCGTGTCCCTTCCACGGGGACATCCCCACACCGTGACCACCTCCTGGGGCTCACCTTCCAGGTGGATGATCTCCCCGCCACCACAGTAGACTCCGGCGTGGGCGCCCCACCAGCCAGGGACCCCTGATGCCAGCGGGAAGATGAAGAGGTCCCCAGGCTGGGGCTCAGCCACCCCATTGGGGACCACGTCGAAGTGCTGGCCCAGCAGCCCCTCGCAGAGGAAGAACGCTGCTGTGCTCGCTGCCCCGGCCACCGCCTGGGGACCCGTCCATGTTTCAGGGCCACCAGTGCCCTGGGAACACTGGCAGCATCACTGACCCGCTGGCTCACCCCCCCATCCCTGGTGGCTTGGGCACAGCTTGGGGCTCCGTGGATGGGGAAACCCTCCGAGAAGGGGCCACCTCCTCTAGGTGCTGACCACCCATGGGTGCTGGGGAAAAGGCAGGGTACGCAGGATTTGGCCCTGTCGTGCCAGAGGCGCCATGGGCGGTGCAGGGCACGGGGGGGATGCCAGCACGTACCTGCCTGGAGCTGCTCACCTGGAGGGACAAACACCCGGCATCAGCCCCAGTGACGCTGGGGAGATGGGAGCCAGGGCAGCAGCGTCAAGGCTCAGCCCCTGCCCGGACTGCTGCCATCCCCCTGCCTGAGCTTCTGGCCAGGGTCCCTGTGCCAGCACCCCCAAACCTGTCGCACCCAGGAGCCTAGCCAGCGCCGGGGCTGGAGGAAAAGCCCGTCCGGGGCTTGCAGGGTCTGCACCAGGGTGCTCACCTGTGGGGAGAGGGGGCAGAGCGAGCCTGGGACCCATCCCCTGCTGACACCCATCCCCTGCTAGCACCCATTTCTGCTGGCACCCATCCCCTGCTAGCACCCACCCTTGCTAGCACCCGCCCTTGCCAGCACCCACCCCTGCTAGCACCCATCCCCAGCCCAGAGCAGCCTCCCAGGACCCCCGCCTCCCCCCTCCCCGTGCTCCCAGACTCAGCACCGGGTAGGTCCCAGCCACGGGGTCCCTGGGCGTCGGGTGCCACGGCAGAGGGATGGGACCTCCTGGCTGTGGATGCCCTCCCTGCCGGCTCCCCCTTTACCTGGGTGAGGAGGTTCATCTGCAAGGAGAAAAACGTGATGTCCAGCGAGCTGGGGACACAGGCTGGTGCCCAGCCCCCGCCTCGGGGACCTCTCTGTCCCCAAATGTTTTTGGTGCCATGTCGCCCTGCCGAAACCCAAGCCGTGTCCTCGGGCACTGCGCCAGCCCCGGCGCTCGTGCCGTGCCCTGCTCCCTCACCTTGGGGACACCTCCGAGGTCCCCTCACTCCACCGTGGTCCCCACACAGCTGCTGCTCCAAACGTGGCCACGGGGCAGGATCTCGACCTGCCCCAGTGAGCACCGCGGTGGCTCTTGGCACCCGCGCACGGCTCCACCGGTGCCCGGGAATGTGACCAGACCACACTGACCGGCCCCACCGTGGCACCAAGCCCATCCTGCAGGGCCAGTCTGAGCGTGACAAACCCGACCTGGTGTGACATTTCATCAACGAACCTCTTGGGTGACCCCAAAGGAGTCACGAAACAGCCCCGTGGCCACGATGCACCGATAGCCAGTGGCCACCAGGCTGGTGCCAAAACGCCTCTTGGTGCCAAAGCGCCTCTTGACCTGAAGGTGGCCCAAGGGATGGCCACCAGCCTGTCCCCAGCCCTGTGTCCCCGGGGCGGTGTGTGCCCGGGGTCAGCTCCGGAGCCACATTAAACTTTAATCCTTGCGCCAGGGGGTCAGTGAAGGCTTTGGCAGGGCTTGGGGCCGGTGACGTGGGAGCTGTCACCCTCTGTCATCAGACAACCTCCACAGCATCATTTATCACAGAGCCTCCAATAAACAAGAGCTAATTGCAGCTGAAAACTGAGCCTGGCCTGGACACGGCTCAGTGCCAGGCAGCTGTGTTAACCCTTCCCAGGCACATCCAGTCCCCCAGCCATCTTGTACCCTCCCAGACCTTCATGTCTTCTTCCAGTTGCTCTTGTCCCTTCCTGATCCCCACCATCCTCTCCTGGTCCCCATTTTCCCATCCTGATGTACTCTCCCATTCTCACCACCCTCTTCTGATCCCTAGTGTCTCCTCATGGTCTCCACCATCCCCTCCTGGTCCTCACTAGCTGCTCCAGGGCTTCATCATCATCTCCTCGTCCTCATCATCCCTTGGCCCCTCTTTGTCACCATTGTCCCCTCCTGATCCTCATCATCCTCTCTCAGTTCCCATCACCTCCTCCTGGTCCCCATCACCCCCTCCTGATCCTCGTTGTCCCCTCCTGGTCCTCGTCATCTCCCCTTCATCCCCATAGGCTCCTCCTGGTCTCCATCATCCTCTCCTGGTCCCCACCATCCTCTTCTTGTCCCCACTGGCCCCTCCCATTCCCCACCACCCCGTGCTATCACCAGGGGGAGTGGGGCTGCCGGGACAGCCGTGCCTCCCTAGGTCACCCGATGTCCCAAACCGAGCTGTCCCCTGGCCAGGGTGCATCCACCAGCTCCCCACAGCCGGTGGGATTAGGGCGGCTGGAGCCTTGGGGCTGCTCCTGACCACAGGTTTCAAGCCCATTGCCAGCATCTTTGGGTAATTAGTAAATTAGTAATTAAATGCTCTCTGCCTGCTGGGGCGGGGGAAAGGGGGGCAGATCTCGAGGTTTTAGGCTGGGTAATCCCATGGCATCTGCCCCAGCGTCTGTCACCAAGCCGCATCACGACCCCGCTGCGGGCTTTAATGTTTGCTCCTTCACCCCCACCCCGCCGCCCGCAGCCCCTCGGCCATGGTGTCAGGCCTGCTCGGGGCGCTCCCCGAAAACGGGCCGGGTTGAGTCCAGCTGGGTGCCTGGGTTGGGTGCTCAGTCCCGGGATGGGGATGGGGTGCTGCTCCATGGGGACCCCACCTTGGGGACAGCACCCAGCCGGGGGTAGTGGAGAAAAGGGGTGGGAAACCATATTTTTGTAATTATTGGCTTTCCTGGGCGTGCTGATGATTGGCCGGCAGCAGATGGTTGGCCCGGCTAATCCGCCTCCCAAATCCCTGCTCCGGAGCTGGCTTTTACCCGACGGCGAGGAGGGGACGGGCAAATTAGCCGACTCAGCATGTATCGCCATGCTGGCCGCTCCCCAGCATCCCTCGGCACCGGCCACCCGGGTCTCTGCATCGCCCGTGGGTGGGCTGGCACTCTGGGACGCAGGTCCTCCCAGCGCCCTCGGATTGGGAACTGGGGGGCTTGTTTCACCTATGGGTGAAGCTCTGCTGAAGGGTCTGGAGGCACCTAAGCTGCGGACAAGGGACGGGGCAGGGCGAGGTGACAGCTTGCTCTTGCCGCATTAGCCCAGCGTCATAATTCTGCCGAGGGAGGAGGGCGGCCGCTGCCGCAGATGGTGGCTGTCAGAGATCTGGGTCACGGTGGGGGCTCACTGTGGGATGGTGGGGGGGCTGCAGGGTGGGACTTGGGCACCCCGGGGTGGGTGAGGGGGTCCTGGGGGTGGAGGGGTGCTGCAGGCAAGGATGGAGCCAGGCAGCAGGCAGGGTGTGATGGAGCCAGGCAGCGGGCAGGATAATGGAGCAATGCTGCGGGCAGGGGAGGTGGGAGCGATGCTGCAGGCAAGGATGATGGAGCCACGCTGCAGGCAGGATGGTGGAGATATGCCACGGGCAGGGGAGGTGGGAGCGACGCTGCAGGCAGGG
>NW_010972775.1:784310-847964 GCF_000737465.1 Haliaeetus leucocephalus
AAGAGGGTGACAAAGAGGCGGCTGCTTACACAGCGCCCGCCGCTAAGCTGCCTTGAAGAGAGCAAGGCGAGAGCCCCGCTGCCCACAGAGCTGCTGGAGCACCCACCGCCTCGCCAGACCTCGGGGCACCCACTGTGGTGGATCCGGAGGGAGGGGAGAGGGAGAGGTTGGGAACGCCGGGTACGGGATGGCTGCGTCACCAGCGGGGTCAGTGGTGAGCGCCGGACTGGACGATAGCCCCACGGGTAAGAGGTGGTGTTCTGCTCGAGTGGGTGCGACACGGTGGGACAGCGGTTACCGGTGGGGTCTTTCTCTGGGATGGCTGGGTCCCCATTGGGGTTATGCTCCAAGATGCCTGGAGGTCTTCATCATGGTTCTTCTCTGGGATACTTGGGGTCCCCATCATGGTCCACCTCCAAGATGCCTGGGGTCCCCCATCGTAGTTTTTCTCCAAGATGCCCAGGGTCCCCATCATGGCCTTCTCCTGGATGCCTTCAGTTCCCACCGTGGTCCTTCTCCAGGCTACTTGGGGATTCCCATCATGGTCCGGCTCCAAGACACCCAGCATCCCCATCATGGTTCTTCTCTGGGATCTTTGGGGTCCCCATCACGGTTCTTCTGCAAGACACCCAGGGTCCCCATCGTGATCCTTCTCCAGAATGGCTGGGGTCCCTCTCACGGTCCTTTGGGATGCCCAGGGTCCCCACTGTGGTCCTTCTCCATGATACCTGGGGTCCCCCTCGTGGTCCTTCTTCTGGATACCGGGGGTCCTCAGCTATCACACTTCTCCAAGGTGCTGAGGGTCCCCATTGTGGTCCTTCTCTGAGCCAGGATGCCTGTAGTCCCCAACTCCAACCCTCTCCATGATGCCCATCGTCCTTATCACGGTCCTTCTCCAGGATCCCCAGCTACGGCCCTTCTCCAGGATGCTTGCAATACCCAGCCACAACCCTCTTCTGCATGCCCTTGGTCCCTGGCCCTTCTCCAGGGTCCCCACAGTCCCCTGCTGTGACTGTTCCCTGGGATGCCCATAGCCCCTTGCTGGGATGCCCAGTATCCCCAGCTGTGGCCCTTCTCCAGGACCACTCTGGTCCCAGGTTGTGTCCCTTCTCTGAGATGCCTGGAGTCCCCTAACTGGGACGCCTGGTGTCCCCATTCCTAGGGACACCATTTCAACCCCCTCCCCTTTTTTTTTAAAAAAAAAATCCTATGAGAGCTCATCCCATAGCATCCCAGGTGCTGGGGTGTGGGGGGATGCTGAACCCTGTGTGCAATCCCTGGAGTCCCCGAGGTGTCCCCATTCATGTCCCCGGGCTGGACCAGCGGATGCTGGGGGGGGGAGGCAGCAGGGACTGGTGGGAGGGACAAGGGATACCGGGGTGTCCCGAGTCACCCCAAATGTGGTGGCTTCACTCCTGCAGGGCTGAGCCCGGCTCCTGGCAAGGCGCTGAGCCCCGTGCTGCTGTGCAAGGTGTGTGGGGACACCAGCAGCGGGAAGCACTACGGCATCTACGCCTGCAACGGCTGCAGCGGCTTCTTCAAGCGCAGCGTCCGCAGGAAGCTCATCTACAGGTGGGGACAGGGATGGGGGGGGTCCCTGTGGGGCACAGAGTCGGGGCATGGGCAGCCAGCAGGGCAGGGATACAGGAGATGGACACCCAGTGGGGTAGGGACCCATGGGATGGATACCCAGCAAGGCAAGGGCCCAGGGGAAGGACACCCAGTAGGGTAGGGACCCCAGGGCATGGACACCCAGTGGGGCAGAGAGAGGTGAGGATCCAGGGGTTGGACACCCAGCAGGGACCAGGGAGACAGACACCCACTAGGGTAGGGACCAGGGGACCTGAAGCCAGTGGGAGAGGGACCCTGGTGATGGAGACTGAATGGGAGAAGGACAAAATGGGGTTGGACAGCTGGTGGGGTAGGGACCAGCGGGACCTGAACCCAGTGGGACAAGGGGATGGGCACCCAGCAGGGCAGGGACTAGGGGACAGGCACCCAGTGGGGCAGGCACCCCAGGGGATGGACACTCAGTGGGGCAGGGACTGGGGGGACATGAACCCAGTGGGACAGGGACCATGGGGGATGGACACCCAGCAGGGCAGGGACCCCAGGGGATGGGCACCCAGAGGGGCAGGGACCGGGGGGGGTCCAGGGCACCCTCATGAGACTGGGACACCCATCAAGGCAGGGTAGTCACTGGGACGGGGCACCCATGGAGGGAGGACAGGGCACCCGCTGGGGACAGGGCATTCATTGGGACAGGGTGCCTGGCAGGACCGGGCACCTGTTGGGTGGAGGACACCCGTTGAGGGGAGGACAAGGCACCCAACAGGGACAAAACACCCCCAGGACTTGTCACCCATGGAGGCAGGACACCCCTAGGGGACAGGACCCTCTGGGATCAGGGGCCACCCCAGGGGCTGCAGCCAGGTGCCACCTCTCCCCATAGGTGCCAGGCGGGGACGGGGCTGTGCCCGGTGGACAAGGCACACCGCAACCAGTGCCAGGCCTGCCGGCTCAAGAAGTGCCTGCAAGCCGGCATGAACAAGGACGGTGAGACGAGTGGGGGGGACGACACGGTGATGGACGGTGGGGGATGACAGCAGGGTGGCCGGCCCTGATGTCACCGTGTCCCCGCAGCTGTGCAGAATGAGCGCCAGCCCCGCAGCACGGCCCAGGTCCGGCTGGACAGCATTGAACTGGATGCCGAGCTGCCCCCTGAGCACGTGGCCACCACCCACGAGGTCCCCCCGACCCCCTGCCCAGCTCCCCGCGGTCCCGGTGCCACCGTCGCCGTCACCCCAGGTCCCCGTGTGCCCACACCGCCCACCAACCACCGCTTCATGGCCAGCCTGATGACGGCTGAGACCTGCGCCAAGCTAGAGCCTGAGGATGGTGGGTGGCCGTCGGTGGGGAGGGGACGGGTGGGGGTTGTCCCCATGGTGTGGTGACCACCGGCATCCTCTTCCGTCCCTGCAGCCGATGAGACAGTGGACGTGACGGGCAGCGAGCCGGAGCGGGCGGGCGGCGAGTACCAGGTGGCGCCATACCCGGCGGCCAGCCCCGAAAACGTCTATGAGACCTCTGCACGTCTCCTCTTCATGGCTGTGAAATGGGCCAAAAACCTGCCTGTCTTCTCCAACCTGCCCTTCCGTGACCAGGTGGGGTTGGGGACCCCTGTTGGGGCATTGGGGACCCCCAAAAAATGTAGGCAACCAGTGGAATGGGGATGGTTGAGCATCCCCACAACATTCACCACAGGGTCTTGGGGACGTTCGTCTGTGTGTGTCATTGTCCGTCCCCCCCGAAGATGCTCTTCAGCCCAACCAGCTGTGGTGGCTGCAGGTGCTGGAGGCTTTGGGGGTGACAGGGGTTTTGGGGGGCTCTCCCCGCCTCTCCTCAGGTGATCCTGCTGGAAGAAGCGTGGAGCGAGCTGTTCCTGCTCTGTGCCATCCAGTGGTCCATGCCCCTGGAGAGCTGCCCGCTGCTGGCTGTCCCCGAACTGGCCGCCAGCAAACTGCTGCCGGCTGCCCTGGATGTCCGAGCGCTGCAGGAGACCCTCAGCCGCTTCAAGGCGTTGTCTGTTGACCCTACTGAATTCGCCTGCATGAAGGCCGTGGTGCTCTTCAAACCAGGTGAGGGGACCCACCAGCACCTGCCGCTGCCCATCCCTGTGTCGTCCCCCCCCCCAATTCCGTCACCCCCTTGTCCCTGCAGAGACCCGCGGCCTGAAGGACCCCGAGCAGGTGGAGAACCTGCAGGACCAGTCGCAGGTGATGCTGGGGCAGCACAACCGTTCTCACTACCCTGGGCAACCCGTCAGGTACTGCTGTCCCCACAGCCCCATGGGTGACACCGGGGGGGGGGCCACAGCCACCCATGGCCACCGTTCTGTCCCCCAGGTTTGGGAAGCTGCTGCTGCTCCTCCCGGCGCTGCGCTTCATCTCCTCTGAGCGCGTGGAGCTGCTCTTCTTCCGCCGGACCATTGGCAACACCCCCATGGAGAAGCTGCTATGTGACATGTTCAAGAACTGACTCCCCCCCCTCACCCCCATGTCACCTTGTTTGTCACCTTGCACCGGCACCCTGTCACCCCCCACCCCGGGTCTCCTCACCCCAGGATGCTGTGGGGTGTGATGATGCCCATGGTCCCATCTCCACGGTGGTGGCCAGGACTATGGGATGCTGCCAGCAGCTGGGACATGGGGCCAGCTTCACCGGGGACAGCCGGTGGCAGGGGGACGTCCCCAAGTGAGTGCCAGATGCACCAGGAGCACCTCATTGGGGCGGGTGCCTCGATGGGTGCCACCGTCCCAAACGCTGGAGGAACCCACGCACCCAGGCGAGGTGCCCCTGCTGTGGCGCTGGCACCCATGGGGACCCGCTGCCACCCAGAGGTGACACTCACTCAGGGGTGACGCCAGCCTGGGGTATGTGACACGAGACCAAGGGTGACACCGGCCATGGGGGTGACGGCCATCCTGGTGTTGATACCAGCCTAGGGGAGACGTTGGCTGGGGTGACGCCTGTCCAGGGTGACCCCAGCCCAGGGGTGACACTGACCAGGGGTGATACCAGTCCAGGGGTGACAGTGGCCAGGGGTGACAGTGACCAGGGGTGACCCCAGTCCAGGGGTGACACTGACCAGGGGTGACCCCAGTCCAGGGGTGACCCCAGCCCAGGGGTGACACCAGTCCAGGGTGACGCTTGGCCAGGGGTGATACCAGTCCAGGGGTGACAGTGGCCAGGGGTGACAGTGACCAGGGGTGACCCCAGTCCAGGGGTGACACTGACCAGGGGTGACCCCAGTCCAGGGGTGACCCCAGCCCAGGGGTAACACTGGCTAGAGAGGGTGATGCCATCCGGGGCCCCACCAGCTGCAATCACTGCCCCTCACTCACCGGGCATGGGGTCCCCTCCCCACCCCGCAACTTCAGCTCTGTGATCCCAGGGGACACGCGGTGACAGACCCTCGTCCCTGTGTCCCAGGGGGATCCTGCTCTCTTCCCACCCCCCAGTTTTATACTCCAAATAAAGAGGGCTTTTGCAACCAGCCTCCTCGCGCCGCTGACTCGGGGTGCCCGTCCTCGGATGGGGGTGGCGGCGGGGGGGGGGGGCCGGGCTGAATATTAATAATCTGAATATAAATAAAAAAAGGTAAAAGTAAATAATCTGAAGAAAAATAAATTGAAAATAAATTATCAGAATATAAATAAGCTAAATATAAGTAAGATGAATATAAATAATCGGAATTAAATAATTGGAATGTAAATAAGATTAATAGAAATAATGTGAATATAAAGAAAATGAAAATAAATAATCTGAATATAAATTGAAAATAAATTATCTGAATAGAAATAACCTGAATTAAATAATCTGTACAGAAATAGAATGACAATAAATAACCTGAAGAGAAATAAATGTAAAATAAATTATCTGAATAGAAGTAAGATAAATATAATCCGATTATGATTAATAATAATCTGAATTAAATAATCTGACTAATCTGAATATAAATAACATGAAAAGAAATAATCCGAAATAATCCGGAGGGAGCCGGAAGCACAGAGTCCAACCCCAGGGGCGGCAGGGGTAGGGGAGCCACCATGACAACCCCCCCCCAGCATCAAACACAGCACCCAGCACCAGGCGCTCCTCGTTACAGCTCTTTAATTAGCGCGGGATCAGGGGGTTGCCAAGCCGCTTTGTACAGCCACGGGGAGGGTTTGAGGAAAAAAATCCACAAATTGATACACACCATGGTCTGATGGCAGAAGGAAAAAAAAAACCAAACCCCAAAAGCCCCCAAAAGCCAACAGTAATTTGGGGGTCAACAAGCTGCAGCGTCCCCTGGCTGCGGGGCACCAGAAATTCTTCGCCTTTATAGAATTACATTTTTATTTCTCTTTTTTTTTTTTTCCTTTTTTAAACAATTTCTAGCGCAGATGACACAGGATAATATATCCTCTTACAATACAGACTTTGTTTTTAATTTACACTCAGCAGACTTATAAATTACTTAAAAAAATTTCCATTAAAAATAATAATAATTAACAGCACGCAGCCCCTCTCCTTTCCAGTAGTAAGTACATTCACGCCGCTCCAGAAAACCCCATTTTTTTGGCCCCCAATCCGGCCCTTTGCCGGAGGGAGGGCTGGGAAGGAGCTGTGGGAGGTGTCGGGGGGACGCGCCAGCCGGGGACCCTGGAACAGCCCATTTCCAGCCCCCTCCCCGATCCCCAACCCTTGGGGGTCCATCCGGCGCTGACTGCTAGTGTAGCTCCTGCTGGGATTTTATATATATATATGTATATATCTCTTTTATAATTTTTTTCTTTATATATATATATACATACACACAAATATATATATAAAGAAATATATTTTCTCTATGTATTCCACATATATTCTATACATTTATATATATAAAGAACTAGAGATAAAATATATATTCTTTATATATGCTATATATATTTCTTTGATACATTTCTTTATATAGAGAAACATACTCTCTATAGAAAGAAATATAAAAATATATATAAAGAAACATATATATATTTCTTTATAGGTATAGAAGAAATACATAAAAATATAAAGAAATATATATTATTTATATATAGTATATTTCTTTTATATATAGTTATATATAAATATATAAAAATATATAAAGAAATATATATCATTTATATATAGTATATATATCCCATATATATTTCTTTATATATATAAATATGTATTATATATAAAAGAAATATAAAATAAAGAAACATTTATTCTTTACATATATTCTTTTATATATATATTTCTTTATATATAGAATATATATTCTTTTAAATACATTTCCTTTATATATATAAAATGTATATATATATAAGGGAAATATATACATATATCAGAAGAAATATACACATATATATATTTGGAGGCGCTGCCTAAGCCAGATCCGCCATCCCTGCTGCTCTTGTGCCACCAGGGTGAGAAAACCAAGGATGAGGATGGAGCACCTTCCACCCACCCTCGGGGACCTCCTCGCCCGGAGCCTGCCAACTTTGAGGGGAATTCCTGGGATTTTAGCTAAAGAGGCTCTGAAATGGCTGATTTTGGCGCAGAGCACTGGGGATGTTCCTGCTATTTCCAGCTCCGGGAAAGGGGGAAGTTGGGGTGGCTCCCCAGGAGCTTTCGCTTTCGTGGCCACCACCTGCCTTCCCAGCGCATCCCAGGTTGGTCCCCAAATCCTTATTTTCCTGTCTGGGAATGGTAAAATCCCATTTTCCCCGGTGGATGGGGGATGATTGACTTGGTCTCACTCTGCTCCTGGGATGCAGCGCCAAGGCGGATGCTGTTCCCGTGCCCCCGCTCTCCTTGCGGCATCTATCGTTTTCCCCCGTTAAAAAAAAAAAAAAAAAAAAAAAAAAAAGAAAACCCAATAAATAAACCATTTCTTGAAAGAAATGGCCCTTTGGGCAGGGGGAGAGGGGACCGAAGGGCGGCTCGGCTAAACCCAGGGATGTGGGGATGCTCGGCAAAACACAAAATACTCAGAAAAACTCAAATTTTCAGTATTTTTTCTCCCTTTTTGGTGGCGTTTCGGGAAAGGACAAGCCTCAACCTGCGACACCCAGCCCATCTGAAAGGACGGATCCAGCCTTTATTAATCTAATTAGTACTCCGGGCCTCTTAATTTTGCCTTTCCAGAGGTTTTCCAGTACCCGGAGCTTCTCTGGGCGCCACCGAGGGTGAGAATGATGATGATACGGGAGGGATTAAAAGCTGAGTCATTTAGCTAGCGTTGCTAATTAGTCCTATCGTGGGCACCGCTTTTAAATCGTGCTAATTACACCTCCAGGGATTTCTTGTTCAAAATAAAACTCAATGTATAAAGCAAGGTGGTAGCGGCAAGTGATGGACGGTGACACTGGCAGTGACACCGGCAGGACAGCTCAGCCCATCGCTTCCCTCCTCCCCGGCCAAAAAATAATAATAATTAAAAAAAAAAAAAGTTCTGTCTGGGGAAAAATATTTAAAAAAAATAATAAAAATATATATATTTACAACAGACTCCAGTAACTGGCATATAAACAAATATAGCTTCAAGTAGTCCTTGATTATTATTATTATTATTTTTTAATACTGATGGTCTCCAAAAAAAAAGAAGAAAGGTGGTTAGGTCACATTAAAAAAATAAAAAAAAAAAAAGGTGATTTTTGGCAGATTTTAACGCTTTTCCATGCGCTTGGCGTTGGCGTGGATGAGGTGGTTAAAGCGCAGAGGGCTTGGCTGGCTGGAGTGGAGCCGGCGCCGGCTTGGGATGCTCCTGCGGGATTTTTAGGCTTGGCTTTCTCCCACTGAAGGGTGATGGCGATTCGGCATGAGGATTTGGCAGGGCGATGCTTTGAGACGTGGGATGCTCTGAGGGGAAAGGCGCAGGGGTTGGCCAGTGCCCCTCCATCCCCGGTCTAACTGCCCTCCTCTGAAGGTCTTGACCCCTCCCAAACCATTAAGGCCACCGTTAAAACCATCCCCCACCGGCCTTTTTAATTAAGAATTCATCCTGGTGTTAACGAGGCAGCTGTCGGGAGCACTGCCGGTGCTGCCGACGGGGAGGATGCTCTGGTGCGCGACGCGTCCCCAGAGTGGAGCATCTCAGACCATGAACTCGTTGCTCCCCAGGAGGACGAGGGGTTGGGCAGTGGCACAGTCGGCCTCGGGGTTTCTCTTGCGTCCCCCCCCCGTCCCCCCATCCGGGGGCTCTTTGGTTTTCGGGGGGGAAGTTTTGACACTCTTCAGTTTCTGTTTGCCTTTCTCCGGGTTGAACGTCCCGCGGGTGGTGAACTGAGGCCGGTCCTCGGGATAACGGAGAGGTCCCACGAAGCCCTCGGGGCTTGCCCGGCTTTCAGGGGGCTCGCCGGACCCCCCCGCTCGGTAGAAAGGTGATTTGGAGTACATCTGGAAGCGCTTCCGGGGCAGGTGGGGCAAGCAGGAGGTGGACGATTGGGAGGAGGAGGAGACGGAGGCATCGGCTGGGTCCGCCGGGTCTGGCCGTGTCCTGGGGTGCCTTCGCAGCCGGCTTGGCCCCTCCACCTTGGTGGGGTTGCATGGGAGTAAATTTTACCCTCTCCTTGGCGGGGGGGGGGGGGAAGGGGGGAAGGACCACAGGATGATTAACACCCCAAAACCACCCAGCATGCCGGTGCCGCTCCCCAGCGACACGTGCCATGAAGCCAGGAGAATGTTCCCAGCATCTTGCTGGAGGTAGCGTCACCCGTGATGATGCGGCAGCGCTGGAGGAATGCTCGCCTCCCCCCCAAACCCTGGGTCCTACACCACCCACCTCCCAGATCCACATGTTTTAACCCTTAAGCCCCCTCTTTACACCCATTTAAATTGCTGGCTTTAAATTTCCTGTGGGCAGGAAAAAACAAATAATCTCCCCTCCTCTAAGCTATAGAAAAACCTCATCAACCTCATCCAGTTGAAGATGGTCCTGCTCGTTGCAGGAGGTTGGACCAAATGATGTTTCAAGGTCCCTTCCACCCCAAACCATCCTGCGATAAAACCAAGAACACCTGGATTTACCCGAGCGATCGGAGATGGCTCCTTCGGAGTCGAAGTTCAAATTTTCAGAGCTGTCGGCAGTGCCGATGGAGGCTTCAGACTCGAGGGTTTCGTCGTCGGAGGCACGGGGCTCCAGTGTCAGCATCTCAAACGTCAGCTCCTCCCTGCCAAAACCAACCCAGTTCCACTGACCCAATGGGACCAAAAAGGTGGGGAGGAGAAGAAAGGGATACACATACACCAAGAGATCATGGAGGGATGAAGTCCTCCAGGTCACCCTGTGAGCAGCGTGTCAACCATATGCCGTCAAGCGACGTCCATAGGTAACCTTATAGCTAGGGGACGTGGCTTGAACCCTCGGCCAGACTCACTTTTCCTTCTGCAGGCTCTCGATCTGCTCAGTCAGCACCTTCTCCTCCTGCTGCATGGCCACTTGCTGCTGCTCTGTCACCTCCATCTCCATGGCTTCCTCACTGCTCATGGTCTCCTCGGGGACATCCGTCACAGAGGGCAAGCGTACGGCAACAGGAGATGTTGGGCTGGGGTAGGCGCCGCGTCGCACGCGTCCTTTGCCCTGAAGAGAGACAACAGTGTCACCACCACCAGCCAAGGTGATTTTGCAAACATCTCAAGTGCCAACCACACTGCTCTCCCAAGGAGCAAAGAAGACGGCCCCAGCCATCGGTCCTCAGTGTGCCACCGGCAGTTGCACCCAGGACCCTCCAAAATCTCACCCCAGGCTGGGAGAGGTACCAGAAGGACTCAGCATGTTGGAAGGGGTGAGGATGGAGGTGGTGAGGATGGCGCTGATGGACCAGCTACCAGCTGATGGACCAAGTGCAACTTGGACTTCCAAGCAAGCCCAGCTGGTGGCAGGATGGGTTTCCGCAAAGGCCACAACCCATGAGATGGGAAGCTTGACCTGTCAGATGGTCGTGTTGGCTTTGGGTGGGAGCATCACCAGGGCTTTGATTTCAGGGCAGCCAGCTCCTGCTTTATCGTTAGATCGTGTCTCGCATCTTTTCCCCACCCACCCTCAGTATTTCCTGAGCATTGCAAGGGTCTCCACTGACTCCTTTGGCAAACGGTAACTCACACCTAATCATGTTGTCTGTGCTCTGATCTCATGTACATGAGATCCAGAAACCAAGATCACCTCCAACGGTCCATTATAAGACAATAAATGTTCAATTTTGTGCTCACGGTTAAACAGGGAGATTTAATGCAGCTCTGAAGAACGATCTATTTTTTTTAATATTAAAACTGACAATGAAAAAGGACTCAAACAGGGGGTAGTATGTATGGAGGAATATTATATGTGCAGCTCTTTTAATCTTTTGAGGACCAGCTCTACAGATCTGCCTCGTGGAATAGAAGAAAAAGATGGATTTGGGGGGATGAGGGACACCATGGACATTAAAAAGCTTTTTTCTTAACTGTTATCATAACCAGACACATCTTATCTTCTAAATTCAAGATCCTGAACTGACCAGGACTTAGGAGACATTGACCAGCCTGAGTCGTGCCCATCACTTGCTGCCTTCCTCCTGACAACCATCACCCAGGATGAACCTACATCTCCTTGTGGTTGAAGAGCTTGTTGCAATGTAGCTTTTCGCCCTGTAAGACTATTTAAACCCTGCAGCTGGGGCATCCCTGGGTCTTCCTGATAACCCATGCACCCAGAGTGGGTTTGCAGGGTAAAGGAGCCTCCCTTTTTTCCTTTAAAAGTGAGATTTGCTTCATTTTACCCCCTTCATCTTTTAACATCACATCTCAGAGACCTTTCTTCAGCAGCAAAACCACTCCTGCACCCCAGTGTTCCTCTGATAAGACCTTCTCATGTGGTCTCTGGAGCTGAAATGCAGCTATCTGAATCCTATTAGTCAAAACCCCTGAGATCCCAAAGATCCCACTGGCTCGTGGACGTAGGCCCCTGTAAAATGGCACGCTTGCAAAACAGCATCAGGGGAGCAGAGCTCAAATTTTGCTCTTCTCCATCTCCTGACTCCTGTGGATGCTGAAGGATGGGGAGAAGCATCATGGGCTGAACCTGGTAGGAAGGCAAACAGCCCCACGAGCATCCCCAAACACCTGCAGACGCTTTTCTTGCCCGTCACGGTTTCACTGAGAACTTAAACTCAAGTTGGGATGGAGTTGGGGAATACAGGGGTTGCTAGACCCCTCCCAATTCAAACCTGGGTGTCCTGACCTTCTGTTCAAGGTGGTGGTGGTGCTCCTCCTCCAAGAAGGTGGAGGAGACCTTTGGATGCCTCGTGGCCTCTGAGGCATCCGAGCTGGGGGTTTTATCAACCATCTTGAGATACAGCAGCACTGCGAAAGCAACTTGATGCTGAAATTCACCCTGAGCGAGCAGAAATTGGTGTGGGAAGGGAAGGAATGAATCAAGCAAAGCAAATCAAAGCAGAGGGAAGCACAGCATGGAAAAAGAAAATAAAACAGGAAAAAAAGAAGTAGGAAAGGGGAAAAGGGTGGAAGGCGGTTTTTCGAGGAGCTGCGTGCAGGGATAGCCGAGTGCTGGCTGTCCCAAACTCCTGCCACTCGGGGGACCTGCGGGAGAAACGGTGGCCCTGAGGAGTGACACCCGCTCGGGGACCGGACGGGCGACGTCACGGACAATGGCCAGTGGGACGAGGCTGGAATGAGCGGCGGTGACACACAACGGAGGGACGCGGCGGCTGGCGCAGAGCGCGCTGCAGTTAATACATACCGGGATTGAACTGCGGGTTATGCTCATAAATCTAACTGCAATTAGTACGGGTTTCTGGATTAGAGAGGAGATGAAAAGGAAAGCAGAAGGTTAGAGTGCACATGCCGTCGCCCCTCCAAAAAACCCGTTTTTGTTCATTTTTATGGGGTTTTTTTTTTTGAACTGGGATGAATGGGGCAGCTCTCCAGCACCAGCCCCACAACCTTGGGCAGCCCCTGCTTGGATTTCATCCCCAAAAAAGCAGGAGCAACGTGTTCCTGAGGACCACAGCGGGCAGGTCCAAGCAGAAGGGCCACTTGGCTCCTTAGCCCAAGCCTGGGACAACCGCGTTGCGCCAAGTCTGTCCCTCTCCTGCAGCCCAACAAGCCAAGCACAGCGTGCATCTGCAGCCTGCCGGCCCCCCCGAAAGCATGGAAGCTCAATGAGATGGGTTTGAGGCTCCCAAAAAGGCAGTGTGGGAGGAGGAAGAGCCTTTGCAGAGCTCATTTTGGGTTCAAATAATACGATTGAGCCCAAAAAAGGATGGTCCAGGTCTCGCATGGGGCGATGTCTAGCCAGTCAGTGAAAGGCTTGACTCAACCCAGGACCAAACAAGTTCAAAAGAAGGTGGAAACATTGATCAGGACCATCTGAGCTGGAGTGACCACATTTCCACAGACCGTTCCCACCTCCTTGTGCTTTGGTATGACTTCCTGCAAAGGTGAGGAGTGACCACGGGGCTGAAGGTCCCTGTCCTGGGGGAGACAGTGTGGGAGGTTGCGAGGGGTTTGGGAGGCTGGGATAAGCAGAAGATAAAGTAGGGTTGCTTCAGGGGCAAGGAGAGGGCAGGAGGGGACAGAGATGTCTTTGGCATCTCACCATAGATCTGCGGATCAAGGAGAGGCGGCTCTTGGCTTTGTTCTCTGCAAACTCCAGGCTGTTGATGTCCTTGAGACGAGCCTTGTATTTGTTCATCTGCTCGATGACGATTAATTCTACGCAACTAAGGGGGGAAAAAACACAAAAGACGACAAAATGGGAGGAGGAAACGATTTGATCTAAGCTGTTTCTGTCTTGCCTGAAGATCTGCCCTGATGGAAAGGCATGGAGGGAGAAAGCTCCAGCTGGAAACCAAAGGGTTGTGGAAATTCCCCTAAAAAGAGTGATAACGGCTATGGATGGATTGAGGAACTCGGACTAGAGAAATTAAAGGCCTCCAAGGATCACACCAGAGAAATTTCCCCCCCTTAGAAGAGGGATCAAGGAAATATAAACCCAGGGAAGGCAGGTTGCTTCCAACTTTCTTGCACACAGTAATGCTGCAGCAAGCTTCTTTAGCTGAGCTGACTGTTTAATGCTGTCAGGAGTGTGTTTGGGGGAAAAAAAAAAATCCTTTCCACATAATAAAATTAGAGGATGTGCTATACCTAAAGTCCAAGGGAGAAGCTACAAAGAAATCCTGTTGAAGGACAAGTGCTCCTACCAGCTGTATCTCCAAGCACGTTCTGGTCTTCAACAATTTTAATATTTACTGGAGGCAAGACCTCCTCTTTCAGAAGCCCAGCCCTTCACTGGATGGTTTCCAATTATTATCGTCTCCACTATTTATTTTTAAATCTATTTATTATGAACCAGAGTGAATTTGGGCAAGCGCTTCACTTTTTGTCTGTAAAACCTTTGCAAATGTGTCAAACAACTTAAAGAAAACTAAGCACGCAATATTATTATTGCTGCAGACCAAACAAGCTCACCTCCTCAAATAAAAAAGACAAAATTAAGTAAGAATAAAGATCTGCTTGCCATAAATGGGATTAACTATAAAACCATGTCAGCAAAAGCTCCACCTTTTCCTGCTGAGATGTGTCAGGCAGGAGTGCAAGTTGATCTGCTCTTGTGGATCCTTCATCACTTAAAAATCCCCGTTCAGCAACCTCTTGGGGATTGAGAGAATGTGAAACATCTTCATGAAGATGCATTCAATATATGTTTATAATTTCCATCCTAAAGCTCTCTATTCTTGAGCCATTTGACTATACTAAGCGTTATCAAGATGCAAGTGGTGACATGGTAATGGTTATGGAGCTGGATCATCCAGCACCACATTCTTACGTGGTTGTTTTACTGATGTCCTGAACACTCTGCAGTGGGTCCGTCGTATCGGGGCAGCGGAGGATACAGGGAGCAAAGACGATGGCCAAGGCATTAGCTGACATGCGATTGGTCTCTTCTTGGAGGGCAATCCTAAAAAAAATAGGGATTAAGAGAGAAGTCAGAGGTGAAGGCACCTCCACATGGCCATGGATGAATAGAGGAGATGACATGTCTACAGTGCAATCTCACTCTGCTAGAAAGCACGCTGTTCTGCCCTCGTCTTTGATCTGCTCGATGGAGAAAGCCAAACCTGAAGGCATCTCAGGTGTACCCAAGGCAGGCAAACAACCAGCATTTTCCACCCAAAAAACCTGTCCCTGCAGTGGTGAGAGGCACCATGGACCCGCAGGCACCACGAGTGACCAGAGCACTGCGGAGGTTGCTCATCAATACAAGCATCATTTGGAGAAAACAGCTCTGGGGCCACCTCCTAGGAGACATGATGGACCCGAAAGCTCTTCCCTTTCCCTTGTCCACCTGCTTTCAGTCTCAGTTATTTCGGTACGAAGGATGCCCGAGCATCCTCCCCTTGCCTGAAGCTGAAGCCCTGGCCCAACGTACCTCACCAGGTGGAAGATAAGACGCTCCAAGGTGCTGAGGTGGGTGCGGGAGAGCTGGTCAATGACCGAATACACTCCCCGCACTGTCTCCTTCCTCTCCTGGAGGCCTACGGAGAAAGGACCATCATTTAGGGGTGGCTTCTACTTCTTCCTCCTATTTAAAATGATACCATCTTAACACTTACTTTTACTACTTAAAAGATGGATCTTCTGGCTAATGGTTTGGGCTGAAATCTGCTGAACCACAATGCAAACGCATGCCACCAAAGGCAAGACCAAACTGCCCGTGGCTTTGTGTAAAAAAACCCTTATAGCCAAAAAATCAGACTTTGAAACCAGGTAAATATAATTTGGCAAAACCAGCTGGTTTGGGCCCAAAGAGTAAATAAAAAGTTCAGCACTAAAAGCAGCCGCTGTTTCCCTCTGCCAAGGGAATGGGATAGTGAAGGAGGCTCCTTACCCATTGCCCGTAGAAACTCCTCGTAGAGCTCAAAGGTCATGAGAGGGTTGGGCAGATCTCGGAGCCACTGCTTGAACACACTGGCGATGACGTGGATGTTGTAGTCGTCTAAATTCACATTATCAATGTCTGGGTTTGGCAGCAGATTGAGGAAAAAGAAAAAAATCCAAGAGGCAACAGTCAATATGAAGCTGTTAGTGAAGCCAGGGGGTTGGACTAGATGACCTTTAAAGGTCCCTTCCAACCCAAACCATTCTATGATAAGCTACTTCTCTACAATAGAAAGTGTTCATGTGCTACCCTGAACCCACATTGCGTTTAATGGCAAGAAATCCAGCACCTGATTTCAGCTCCACGTGTTAAAATTAGAGAGAAATGCATTTTCCAGGGCATGTAATCCTAGGTGGGACCAGGATTTCTTTTCTTGCTGGCATTGATTGCTATGGTGTAAGTAAGGCAGAGTTTTCCCTCAACTAGAATGACTTTTTTCATGTATTGCAAACAAAAAGCATGAGTTGGTGACGTGAGGTTTGGTTGGAGGTGTGAAAGCATCACTTGCACAGCCTGCAGTCGGGGAAGGCAGGACCACTCCCTTGTTTTGCCCTGATGAAGCATCCCACCTTCCTTACATCCAACCTTGCTGTTGCAGATTTTTCTCCCCATGTGTTTTTTTTTTTTTTCCCCATCCTTTTACCTGTATCGAGTCCTTGCCGCAGCTCCTTGATCTTGTTGGTGGACCCTGATTTTCTGTAAATGCCCTCTGTGTACAGCCCGTGCATTTCGATGTAGTTGATGAGCTTCTCCACCAGCACGGGCACTGCTCGCTCCTCGCTGGTTAACCGGGAGAGCTCCACGCCAAACTGCCGAGATGAGAGCTCGGGGTCATACTGAAGAGGAAAAGGAAAAAAAGGGTTTTAAAATCCTTCTGGGAAGCAATGCTGGTGCAGTGCTGGGATCTGACTGCTATTCAGACTTCTTCAGCTGATCCAGGTGATGTGCAAGTCAGTCTAATGAAGGAGGACAGGACAGCCAGCAATGTACATCTTGTAATGCTAAATCGGTCTCTGGAGATACACCTGAAGTCATAAAAGTTTGGATTTTCTTTCTTTAACCACCCCACTGTGGTTAGATTCTCAGCCTGGCAGAGCCAACACAGCTGGACACGGTGGTCCGCCACATCCTGCCCTCTGGCACCGTCTCCCTGGATGATTTCACTACCCAAAGAGGATGCACGAAGCTGAACAGGTAAATCCAAGTCTCGGGTACTTAGATCAACTCGTAGCACTTGCAATTACAAAATGTCTGTGAACAAACATGATGCCAAAATAAGAGAATGAAAAAACCCCATCTACATCTGCCAGGAAAGACCCTTTTGGCAGCTGCAAACGCTCACTGGAGATCTGATATCTGGCAAATTCAATTGTGAACAAAGTCCTCCTACATGGGAGATTCTGGGTGGAAAAGTCAAAAGACCTAATAAAATTCTGACACAAATGCCCAGCCCCAGCAACGGGAACATGAGATGGCACACCCTGCAACCCAGCCATCAGCAAGATGGTGGTGACCACGACCCAGGTCCCAGCTTCCCTTATAACCACTCCTGCGTCTTTGTTTTTCCCATTCAGTGTCACCCTTTCATCGACCACCTTGTCAACCTTATGAGATGATGTGGGGAAGATGCCCATGCTGTTCCATGCTCCAGCGAAAAAAACCACCCCAGGAACATCTGGTCTCAGCTACCAGTTGAAATTCATCACCTGTTGTTCAACCAGCCTGCTTGCCTGCTAAAACCATCAGGAAATGCAATGCCACAAACCCCATGTGCTACTTTACTCAAATCAAGTAGCTCTGAGATGAGGACCAAGCATGGATGAAAGCAATTCTATGGCCATCAAGACAGAAGAGTTTGGCATTTGCTCAAGTTCACCATAGATCTGGAGAAACAGATCCAGTCGGGGACAAGGCTAAGCGTTACAAAATCAGCCATTGCCAGAAAATAAAGACTTCTTTCTCAAAGCATAATACATGGTTTGTGGCTCCCTGTCACTGAAAACAACCCTAAAAATGTTAATCCACCAAGCACAGACAAGCCAGAGCCTTCCTAGAGAAGGACCTCCAACCGCCCAAGTGGAAAGCTACTGTGGAGACATGGTGAACTCGCTTCCTTGAGTACAGCACAAAAACTTCCTTGTGCAGAGAAACCCCAAGAAATGAGAAGGCTCCAAGCATCTCTCAACTTCTCTGAAAAAAATAATCAGAGATGTCATTAAACTTCCCAGATTTTAGAGCAGAAACTCATATGAGGCATTCCCAGCTTTTGCAGAAATGCTGCCAGAAAGGGAAAGAGTGCAGCAAAAATACTATATGTATTCAAAATACAAATATATTCAAACATATATATCTTCAATGTATATATTCAGATTATTTCTTGGGAAAAATGTAATCATGCAGCTTTACAGAGGCTGTTCTTCCTTGAGAAGCATCCCAGGGAGCTGCTAAAGCTTTGCACACATTACTATCCTGGCTGTATTATCCTTCTTTTGGGCACAAAATAAACTATTTAAAAGAAAACCCAAGAAATCTTGATGATTCATTGTTAGCTGGGGTGACCTGCTGCATTAATTCACTGTCCTTCATACCCTTAAACCCGGCAAACAATATTTAATTCCTCTCTAAGGAGGACGGTGAGTGCTTGAGCATCCTCCACCCACCCTTCCTCGCTCAGCTGTACTGCTGCTGCTGTTTGGGGACTGCAGCATAAGCCTGAGCAGGGACCAGTGGGGTTAAGAATAACCCATATTTCCAAGAATAACCCCACATTTCCAAGTCCTTAAAAGCTATAAAACGAGGCAGCTTTCTATTATTCAATGTGGTTACAAGGCAGGGAACATCACTACCGTATCTGCTGCATGACTGGGCAGATATATAGTGATGCATTGCTGCGTTACTCCCAAAATACATGCAAACACCAAAGCACTGGTTGGAGAGACCTCCAGGGATCTCTGGTCCAAGCTCCTGCCTGAAGGATGGTTATTGCCAACATTATACCAAGTTCTGTGCCTAATGTTTTTTTATACAAGCTTGGGATCACTGTCTGAAAAGTATTTAATGAAAGAAAAAGAATGAGAGACATTTACCTTTTTGGAGCACTTGGTTGTGGTTTTAAGACAGCACTTCTTGTGACAAGCATATTTACATACTGCAATGAAGAAAAAGAGTATTTAATAATCCAAAAAGTCAGATCACTGGAGAAATATGAATTAATATGAAACAAGTAGCTCCTCTCAGGACTAAGCAGCTCAAAAGCACATTGAATTTGCAGTTTCCAGGGGCTAAGTCTGTATTAGAGCCACTCAAATCAAAAAAAATGAAGCCTTTAATTTTAAAGGTCCCATATTTAAGTCCCTGAAACATTAAAAAAACCCTGATAGATCAACTGGGAAAATAATCCATGAGTCACTCTGAGCTATCAGACATGGATACCCTCAAAGAGGTTGGAAATAGCACCTAATTTGTATTCTTCCTGCACTGGACATCAGCCTGAAATACCCCAGGGTTGATACTTTCAACCTAATCACAGAAATGTTGGAAAAACCAAAGCAATGGATCAACCTTTCCCATTGGTCCTCTTCCATTTTCCCGATCTCCCCAAAAATTGACGTGCCTGGAGGTCAAATATGCTAAGCCAAATGAATTTGCTATGGTCACGAGACCCACAGGCATGCTCCAGGCTGAAGCCGTAGGGCATGTTTGCCATATCCAACTCTACTATCCTTCTTACCATGACATTTAAATACAGTTTGACCATATGGGATGAGCATATGACCTTACGGGATAAGATGTGTAATGCAAAGCTCCCATGCACAAAACTAACTGTACCACGAGGACTGGAAGGACTGCAAAGACTGCTGGGATGGACTTAACTAGCTGACTTCAGAAACCCTTAAGATCTGTCTCAAAAGCTCTTTTAATGTTAAAAAACCCAAATTATTTGAGAGTGGGGTTGCAGGAAACAGCAGCAAACACCTTTCAAAATCCCAAAACTCATCACTGTCAAACATACACATGAAAAAACAGACCAAAGAGTGTGTGCTTACATTTACAAACAGAAGCCCTGTCCATTATCCAGATCAAGGAAGAACAATATTCACAGTAGGTAGGGATGCTGTACTGGGTTGCCTTAAAGATGTGACCGTTGTGCTCTTCCACCTGCGACAATAAAGGTTGGGTGGTGAGAAAAAGGAGATGGGTGCTTAGCCTGCTGCAAAATGAGGAGATGAACATGGTCAGCTCTCCAACTTTTAGTTGTTATTTGCTGTTTTTGTTTCCTTTTCAGCCCAATAACCCCATAGGCAACCCAAACAGACATCTAGCCTGTACAGGAACCAAACAATCATGCAAGCAGGTTAGAAACTGTGTTTGACTGAGGTTGGCTGGTCAGCTTCTCCATGTTAAGAAGGTCTTCTATGCATCCATGGCCCCTTTTTGCTCTGCACCTGCATGCTTCCTAGTACTATCATATCCTCTAGGAAAAAAGGACATGTAATCTCCTACATTTCTGACATTAGAGATTTAAAACACACACCATAAGTTCATGCAGAAACCCAGAACAACACTTTCTGTTTTGCTCTCAGTTCTTCTATAATAACTCTTGACATTACGTTTACTGCCTTGACTGATGTGGGACATGTTTTCAGAGAACAACCTACAGCGATCCTTGATCAAGCAAACCAAATCCACCTTGTCCATCTTTCTAGCACGTCCTTTCACGGCTGCACATTCATTACAGTGTCATGTTCAGATCTTAGCATAGGACCTGTCATGAACAGGTCTCTTATCGCTCATCAGTCTGGCCACAAGGACATTAATTTTTTAATGCACAGGCACAGAGTGCTCAACTCACCACATCAGCTTCCTTTTTTCTTCTCTTTTTTCGTTCTGTTTTTGGCACCTGGTATTAAAAAGATATTTAAGCATATTTATGGGCAATTTCCCCAGCTAAACTGTGCAGAGGGCTTGAATCTAATGTTGCCCACTGCTTTCCAGCCCCCGCCTCCAGTGGACCTGCAGCCCCAGGATAGTCACTCTAGAAAACTCTCCTACAGATCACTCTGTTTTCAGAAATCCCCTGGACAACTGTCCCCATCTTCAGCTCGGAGTTGAGTCTAGCTGCTGCTCTAGCTCCAAGTCCAGCAGCAGTGACCTAAAGCTCTCCCATCTCATGCAAGACACCCAAGGAGAACGTGGCACAGCACTGCAGCTGGAGCTTATGCTCAGCCTGCTCCAAAGAAAACCTGCCTGCAGAGGAGCTTGGGGAGGACTTGGAGCAGAAGAGCCAGAGGATGGGATATTTGTAGAATAAACACCATCTCCCAAGTCCAGCCTGAGGTGCCATGGTTGTCCTCACAGACAACACAGAGTAGAGAGTGAGAAGATCAGGTTTGTGAAGGGCACACTGCAAGCTCTGACTGCTCTAAAAACTGTACCTAGATCCCGAGGACAGCCACTGCCCATGTCCCCTTCTTCTGCAACCCAACTGATGGTGAAGTGTGTGGTCACTTGGGAAGAGGTCAAGAGACTAGGAAAGCTTGTATCTTTTTCTCTTTCCCTCAAAGATTAGAAAAACCACCCCAAACCAAAAAAGAAGCACCAGGAGCTGCCTTTCCAACCATCCACAGTTGGTTGCAGCTTTGTCCTGGAGACAACATCTATATGTTGGCATTGGCCAAGGCCCAGCTCAGCCCAGATGTGAACTGGGGTTTGCTGAGCCCAGTGAAACACAACCAATGAATCACACCTTGTGTGCCAGCTTATGTTGTCCACCTCAGCTTAAAGCAGAAGAGAAGATGACAGAGGTTCCCATGTGTCTACAGAGAGCACAACCCCATGGAAAAACAGTTCCCATGTGCCTACAGAGAGCACAACCCCATGGAAAGAGAGTTCCCAAACCTTCAAGGGGCTTAAGAAAAGCACTAACTACCTTCACGGCGGTGTAGTCCAAGGGTTTGTACTCTATCATATATTCATCCAGGAAGACTTTGAAGGTATTGACCCAGACTTTAACTGGAGACTCACTCCAGTCCCTCTGCTCAAGCCTCATGGTCTTCTCCAGAATCTGCTCGAATAAGGCGTAGAGGTCCTTATAGCGGATGCTTTTCCCATCATCCATCTTTTAAGGAAACAGAAGCAAAAAGAAAAGCTATTTTTATACACCCCAGACTGCCTATTCTGCTCCAGACAATTATTTCAGCCTGACCGGCTTCCAACCGCTCAGGGGAAGTCCAAGTATGATTAAAAGAAGGAAAAAAGGATCATCTAATAGAGTTGTTTCATGACCTTTGGCAGGGTGGCTTCTCAGTGCGCAGAGCAGGAGGATGTTAAGTGCCAGCTCAAGCCTTAGAGGGAACTTTTCGTACAGTCTGAGCAATAAAATAGCTTTTTTTGATCACTGTGATCATAAGCCATAGCAATCATTGCTCAGATTGAGAAGTAGCAGAAAAGCAGAGCTCCACATTGCTCAGATGCCTTCACCACTCGCAAATGTAACACAAAGGTTTCCAGGCACTTCGGGTGGCAAATAGGAGTTTATTGACTTACTGTCATCTCCCATTTGACTGGGAGCAAAGCTGTAACAAGGAGACCAGATATCTCCCCTCAATGTATATTGAGAGCTGGCTAATGAGGAAGAATTCAAATTTACAGCTTACAAGACTAAATACAATGGAAAAGCATCCATCCTTTGGGACGAGCAGACCAGGAATGGAAGGCTTGGCAGCATCTCCACCACCAGCAAGACCCAGAGTATCTTGTTTCTCCTGGTGGTGGAAGATCTCACCCATCATCCGGTCACTTACTGCCAACGCCGAGGAGTAAAAGCTGAAGATGTTTTGTCGGAATTCCTTCAGCGCTTTCTTGAACACGACATCCACCAGTGTGTCCTTCTTGCTGTCCTCGTTATCCAGTTCATTCATCTGGTAAACCAAAGCAGTTTATGCACCCATACCACTTTCGCTGCAGCAGAACACCATGTGAGATGAAGCAGCACTAACAAGCAGCTGCTCCACCATGGGCAGACTATGTTAATAATGATTACAAGGTAGTTTCTCCTGCATGCAAACTAGAAACATGAGCATTTCCCTGCAGCCTTCAACTCCTGCCCTCCTAGGTCACCCATTTCTGATGCAACCAGGGGCAGCTCAAACCAATGGAAGAACTGAAGCTGCTGTGTTCATGCAGAACAACCACACAGTGCATGCACAGCTTGCCTATCTTTTCTCCCAAGCCTGCCCTGGGGCATGCTGTGCACCCTTAGATGAATTATTAGTATTGCTACTGCTGCCCGCGGGATAATTTTGTTGCCTCTGTCTGCTCTTCGAACTCTCTGAACGATTTAGCTGGATCAATGAGGACAGGAGTTACCTTTTTCAGGAGAAACTCATCCATGCTCTTCAAGTCGCTAGCACTGGTTATGATCTGCAGTGAGTCGTTCTGCCACTGCACAGGCTCCAGAGCCACGTTGCTGATCTTGACACTGCGCTTGCGTTTCACTTTGGGAGAGGGCTCCTTGTTCTCCTTAAACTCCCGCCGGTAGATACCAGACAGCTCGGGACTCCGTGGGGGGGTCAGGTGGTGGGGACCCAACTCTATGGGTGATAATTAAAATGGGGGAAAGAGACTGAAGAGCAGATAAAAAAGAATTCTGCCACTAAAACAGGGAGATGGGCATCAGAATAAACTTGTGGAGGAGAAAAGCACTGTGTGGTACTCATAGGAAAATTAAATGTTATTTCTCCTTTGGTCTTTTCCTCCTTCAAGAGGGGAAACACCTGTCCATGTCCAGATGGCTGCCAGGAGGATTAGCGACACAGAATTCCCTGAAACCCATTCTGCATCCCACCCTCTAACCTACTTGCCACCGTTTTAGGTTGACGCTGTCCATGAATTCAAGAGATGTGAACGAGCATGGACATTCAATTTGTGCAGCTTCCCAACCTGTTTTCCCACAGCAGCCTCAGCTAGACCACACTATCGTACACAATACTCCCATTTACAGATACCCTAACCCTATAGATAAGCCAACCTTCCTTGGTTCTATATCTTTACCCAAACCCCTATATATTGGGCTACGCTTGGTTGTAGCATAAAGCCAGATTTACACTAGCTTTTCCCTCTGCCATGAGAGCGAACACAATTTCTCTGCTCCTTACAACACCAACACCATGCCACCTCACCACTTACCTTCGCCAAGCTGCAAGCCAGATATCACCTCCCTGCCAGGGGCTTCTTGCTCTGCGTACAGCTCCAGCAGCTCAGACTGGGTAGCAAGCTTCTCCCGTTGGGTTTTCTTCTCACCCTGCTTTCCCTTTGCCCAGAACCTCATCTTGGCTCGCTGAGGCCTGGAAATAAGTCATGGAAAGAGGAACCGCCTTAACTACAAAAATGGCCTTCTACCCAAAACTACCGCGAATCTCCTGGACCTTCATGGTGTTTGAGGAGGAGTTAAATCCACACTACTTCTACCAGGGAAACCAGGCTACTCGTTCTCAGGATAGGCAAGAAACTCAAGTTTCATGCAAGCAATTGGGTGGTTTGGAATGGGATGTCTAGCCCACGTCATCAAAACTTTATTGCGATGTGAGCAGGATGCCTTTTCTCATTGGGTGTGTCCACAGTCACGTAGCAAAGGTGGGGCCAGTAACTTGTGTGCCAGCTTTGGCTGGTGGAGCTCCAAAGGAGCTGGGTTGGTTCAGCAAGGTGATGGAGAGCAAGAAGGACAGAGGAGGGACTTGTCTCCCATCTCCAGTCATGTTTCCTACCTCCCATCTGGAGCTAGGCTCTTCTGTGCAGCCGCCAGCTTCCCGATTTCCCCCTGAGACATGGTTTTGTGCAGTTTCATTTGGCCTTCCCCAGAGGCGAATCGCTGTACTGTCTGTAATGATTCCAAGCAAGAAGCATTTAAAAATGAGACAGTTCTTGGGAGGCCAGCTGACTTTTTTTTTTCCTAGCAAAAATTGGATATTGCATCTGTTACGCCTATTTCTATCTGCCTACAGGTGAAAACCTACACTCCTGTCGAGGTAGCTAGAAGTAGAAAAATATTTTAATGACTCCTAAGAAAGGCATTTCCTTTGCTCCAACTCTACATCAAGGTCCAACTTTCTTTCTCCTTGAGCAACCAATGATGAAAATCAGTGTGCAGCAAGCCACAGGTCTTCATCACTCAGCCTGCATAACTGCTCCACCATCTTGGTCTGGGCAGGCCAGCTCTCCATCCCAGAAGAGCCATGTTAGCCATGACAAAGTGATTTGTGGTGTTCCTAGCACCAGAGGAACCTTCAACCACATGGATCTGTCCCAGCAGAGCTTCCTCCTCCAACTCTTGTTGAGGACTTTACAGAAAAGAAGACTAAAGTCTTTGCGCCAAGGATATGTCAAAATGAACCCTTTCGAATGAAGGGATTTTGCAGCTTTAAGACAAAGGATCTCTGCTTTCGCCACCTTTTAAAATGCCCTGGGATCATTTTTAAGGGTGATAAGAATTTGCAATAATTCAGCCTAAGAGAATTCCATTAAATAGCCCAGAAACAGTCTTGTTGTATTTAAAAAAAAAATAGCAATTTTTGTTCTTTATTTCCAATTGCAGCTGTGATTTTGGAGTCGGACTCCTGGAGGAGAGACTTTCGGCATGAGGAAAGCAGGGAATCAGCCTGTATGAAAGGATTTGGGACATGACAGTCAAATATCTCCTGTAGTTTTTCCATCACCTAAATATCTCAGCTGAACGCACTGTATCTTTAAGCATTTCTTTTTCTTCTATTAAAAATATTTCAAATAAAGTTATATAAAACATGGGCTGCAGGAGAGTCACATTTACCATATTTACTCTTCTTCAATGTTTTATTTTTCACCCCTGGACTAACATCTCTACCAGCCAGGAGATGGCAGCACATAAGGCAAAATTGCCACTGGGAAAGAAACTGCCTAAAACATCAAAGGGTTTCTTGTTCCTGTCGCTCTTAAATTTATGTTATGATCGCATATAAATTGTGAATGGATACTGGGAAAAAAAACCCCTCAAAACCCATAAAAGTGATTTCCATCCAGCCCAAACTTACTTCTTGCTTTTAAAAAAGACCTATTAAAATATTTGCCCCCATGATATAGTTTTATTCTTGAGTAATTTCAACCTTTTAATCACTTTCAGTGCTTTGTTTTTTTAAAATAAATGTATTTTGTGGGGGCATTTACTCCCTTTTTTTCTATCTCAAAGCCATTTAAAGCACATTGGTATGTGCTGACAGTGGCAGGCAGGCTAAGGGGATCGCCACAGCAATGCAGAGGTTGCTCTATAGGACACCATGTACACTTTCTTTTTTAAATATGTATCATATCTACTGCACAAGCAGATCTAGGATACAGATTTTGGAGTAGAGCAAAGCAAGTGAAACCCCTGGCTCATGCAGAAGACTTTGAGTCAAAAACATCTGTAATGCACTTTTTTAGACAAAACTGGAAGAAGGATTTTCTACTATTACTATCACCACTTCTCTCTGCTCTGCCCCAATTCTTGACCTACTACCGTTCAGTGTTTCCTCTGCTATCACAGCAACCTCTCCAGCTTTTGAAAGTAAGGACTAAAAGGCACTTTTGGTGCAAGATCCTTCTGTTTGAGGGACTCCTCCAAGAAGCTCTGAAGGGGAAGGTCCTGGTCTGGATAGTAAACCTTCTCAGATGTCAAGACAAGCCTCTGCACCAGAAAATCCCCGGCCAGGGAACACCACAAAGCATCTTATGCAGGCAAATGGCAATAGCCAGGGGTCTGGAGTTGTCCCCTGGACAAAGAGGGGACCAAATATTTTTCCTCTGAAAGAGCAACCTGTATTTCACCCACCCGTGCTAGCAAGAGATAACTATGGCCAAGAGACAGGTCCCAGCAGGCAGCAGTGCTATGTGCTGCATTGAAGTGCTTCCTGAAGTGCAATGGTCCCTCTGAATGGCTTAGGACAAGAGATCTTCTTTCTTTGCTGGCTCTTAAGGTGTGGTTGGGATCAGCTGGTGACAGACACTTGGACTGATGTTTGTCAATTCATGGCTTTGGTATGGAGGTTGGAGCAAAACGACTGATCCGTTACCCAGGTTCCCCTCTCTAAGAGCCTCTGCTGAAGGAGGATGTATTCAGAAGGTATTTCTGGTGTGGTTTCTGTAACTGAGGCTTTCCATTTATTTGCTGCAGGAAAGCTCTCCAGGCTTAGGTGCAAAACAGAAGAGGTATTAATATGTGCTGACCACACATATAGCCAGGAGCTATTCCTCCCACTTGTACTTGTCTCACCGCAAGGTAGGTTAATCCTTGCCTATTCACTAGCCAAAAAACTCAAGCAACCTTTGAATGCTTGGTCTTGTCAGGAAGCCCTTTAACCTTAAAGGCACCTTGGAATCAACTGTACCTTCAGCAGCCGCCTTATATACTGGTGCACCTTGGGTTTCAGGTCTGGCTGAAGATGCTCTTGGTCTTTGCTGCTCTGGGGTACCCCAGACTTAGGTCAGGAGCATCATTTTCTGGTGGACCTCTACTTACCAGCTGGTGATACACAATCATTGACTTGATGGTCAAGAAACCAATGGGCAAAACAGGCAGGTTCACGCCAGTGCAGCTGGTGAGCAATCACATGCTCAACTTCACAAGGTTGCATGTGATCTCTCTTTCATCTATCCAGCAGCTCTTGGCTGCTGAGCAGCACATTAAAAGAGGCTTTTTTGGAAAGTTGTAGCTGGGGGCGGGAGCTGTATGAATAAGCTATTCACTAGCATGGAAACCAGCCCACACATGGTGGCTGCCTGACTTGTCTTCATGTGAGCATCACAAGACACAACGAATGTATCTAAATAGACATCAACCTACTTGAATTTGTACCCAAACCAAGATGCACCAGTATTGCTCTGTCATTGGCTGCTCCATCACCTACAACACCCAACCGGGCTCTGCTAATAAATATGAATAAGTGGTCCCTAAATTTTGCTACTTGTGGCAATCCTGACCCAGCAAAGCCACAAGCCAAAGGGCTGGTCCCAAACCTGCAATATAGAATACAGATGGAAACACTGTACACGTTGTCAGGACATACAGACATAGGGTATCGCTGAGCACACGACTTCACGGGTAGTGTTTGCTAGAAAGCAGAACTCAACCGCACAAGGGGTGAATGTGCTGACTACCAGTTAGAGCTAGTGATGGAGACCAGAGTAGAAGAGGGATACGGGGTAGACAAGAGACAGTTGGCACCTACTACTACTTGCATGCGTTGAGAGCTGTTAAACCAGGTGAGCAGAGTCCCAAAGAGCATTTCCAAAGAGTGGAATGAATCAGGTCCCTCCCAAGGATGGAGCTTGCCAAGCACGAGCCCAGCACCTTTCGCATCCCAGTGGGAAAGATTGCTATGGCTAAAAAACCCCTAGCGCTTTGTAAGAGGGTAGCCTCCAGGAACACAGCACGGCACTGCAGGTAGAGCGCAGCCCCTCGCCCGGGGCTTTCGCCAGGCTATGTAAAATACTACATTTTACTACATAAAAATTCTCCCTTTCCTGATCTACAAGCAGGGAGATGCGTGAAGATGCAGCCAAGTGATCTCAGTTCATACAGCTGCGTCTTTCAATCAGGTTTGGAGTAGTCCTGGCTCAAAACCCCTGGAAATTTATCAAGAGCAACCTTAAAAATTCACTGAATTTGTAAGTCTCTGCCCTCTTCCAGCAAGAAAATTATCCCGGGAAAAATTCATCCTTTATAATAAAAGCTGCTAACAGAAAAGTCACGAAAAGCCCTTCTTGGCCATCTGCCTTTCTTGGAAAAGCAGATTTTAGGATTGCACGAGATGTTTGCCGGACCCATGGCAATACTGCAGCACAATATAAATCGCTGACTTTGGTTTTCATGCTTTTCTTTGGTTTTATACTCAGCTCCACATCCAGCACCACAGCTGGAGCAGAGGAGCAAGGCAGCTCTAGTCAACACTCCACCTGAGCTCTTACGGCAGGAGAGGATTCCTGGTGTTTATCCACACTTCTATGGTAACATCTCTCCCACCTCAGAAAAAAAAAAAAAAAAAAAAAAAAAAGGGGGTTGGAAGCCATTGGCCTCTTCCACTCCTGAAACCTCTCGGTTTGTGATTTTCTAAAAGCAGCTTATCCAGGCAGGAGATTAAGCCTGAGATGCAAATGCCCTGCAGCACAGGCTCAGGCAGGATGGTGCTGCAGCCCACAGACCTGCCAAGGGACACCAGTTACTGTGCTTGAAAAAGCCACTAAGGCTGTATTGTTGTTATGTTTTTTTTTTTAAAAACCCACTATTTCACTCTCACTGTATTTTTATTGCCCAATTTACATGTTTTTCCTTCCTCTTAAGACGCTGTCTGCCAGCATTGCTCCGATAATTGAGGACTGAATAATCATCGGATACTGTGGCTAAGGGTACAAAATCAAAAGTTATAGTAGGTGCAAGATTTATATTGTTTTCTTTGTTGTCTGTTGCTTTTTGGACAATATTTGCTTTGATCTTTTCTATGGATGTAAATCATTTTTAGAGCAAAAGGATCCTAGGGGGACTTTGTCATTGAGGTTAAAAACAAACAAAAAAATAGGTAGCTGTGCAATACAAGTTGCAGTGCTCCAGGAAAGCTATGGAAACCATAGCTGATATTGAATCAAGCCAGAAAACATCCCCACGGCCAAGAAATACAAATGGTTTCCCCATTTCGCATCCGTTTCTGCTGTGTTCGCTGAGTTTACCCATCTACAGCATCCTTGGAAGTGGTAGAAGCAGCGGTGGAGGGATCAGTGCAGCTAAGGTTAGCAAAGAAAGGCTCCCGCAGCTCCGCTCACTCCCTTGTTTCATTTCCCCCACCATGTTGGAAAAAATTACCATTTCGGAGTCACTGTAACAGGCCTGCCCCAGCCGGGCTGCAGGCACTGCCTCAGGATGAGGAGGTTGGTCAGAGGAGAGAAGGAACTCAAAATTGCCATCGTAATCATCTTCCTCCGTATCCCCCTCCCCATCAGCAAAAGTACCTCTAGTCAAGAAATCGGAGCGCGTCCGCGCCATGCGGGCTTTCTTTTTATGGGTCGGTCTGGGAACCTGCTTGACCAAATGATAAAACAAAACAAAACAAAACAAAAAGTTTTTTAAAATGAAAAGGAGATTCTACCAATGTTTGGCATCATAGTGTAGCTCAAGTACAGCCTTAAGGCATCTCTGAGTGACATTGCACCCCACAGAGGGGACACAATATTATATCTAGTGCAAAAAAAAACCCCAAAGGACCAGGAAAAACAAAAACCAAGACAGCACCAGGTGAAAATGGAGAATCACGGATGTTACTCAGAAGTACATTAAACCAAACCAAGACAAGACTGCGTTGGACAGTGTTTGCCATCAGGACCACAAGATCCTTTTTATCCAGAGCTGCTATGAATTAATGTTATGGAGGCCTTTTATTTTTAAGAGAAGGAGTGAAGGTTGCCATACCATATCCCCCTTCCCTATGTCTGGCAGCCCTTGTGCTTTATAGTTAACTTCTTTGAAGCTTTTGAGGGAAAACTGGCACAATAAGGGTTTTTTTCCCTCCCATGTTCAATTAAAAGAGAAAATAAGCAAGCCACAACTTACCTCTCCTCTGCCAGACCCCGGCATCTTAAATGGCTTCCTAGCTAGTTCACCCTTGGAAAGGCACTGATGATTTGCTTCTCTGCTGAAACACAACAGAACAGAGATGTTTCATCTTCTCCTAAAAGCCTTCCCACCATGCCAGCCCGGCTCGCAGGAGCATACAAGTGCGCAGCCCAAGCAATCAAGACCAAATTGCAAGTTTGAGGTCACAGGGGTTTTGGCATCACTTTGAATTCTTCAGGATTTGAGTTAATACCAAAGGACAAGAAGATACAAAGTTCTGCCTGCCAACTCTACCCATCATGGTTGTTACGGATGGTACCTATTCACTTCTGGATTCTCAAATGTGATTGTTCTGTTGCAGAATAAAAAGTAAAATACAGGAATTTTAAATTTTTTTTTCCTGTTGCTTGTTCTGTGAATGAATCAGAAAAAGAAACAGAAAAAAAATTTCTGGGGGGAAGACCATTCTCAAATACTCACTTCCAAACCAATTCTCCAGGACCTCCTGCAGATTTTCATACAAACTGGTTCAGGAGGAGAGCATCCTCGCTTTGCATCTAACACAGCATTAAAAAATACACCCACTTAAGTTGCTTTTTGCTCAGCTCACTCTTTCTACCATCGCTTCTGACTAAAACCCTCACCATGCCCATGCACGAGGGATGCCACTGGCTCTATCAGGGGGCAAAGGACTGGTTTTTTTATTGACTGCTCCTTTTCCCCATCACATGTGTCTGGACTTATTTAAAAAACATGCACAAATTAAACGCAAATCTCCTCCCGTCGCAACAGCACATAAACCACAAGACTACTACGCTTGGCGGTACCTTGAGTTCTCAACAACAAACATTCACCGGTAGCTTTTACCTTGGAAAGGGCACAGCAGGATTTGGAGGGGGGGGGTTATGTCCTTTTTGAGCTAAATGGCCAAAAGCTCTCCAAAATTAAGCATGGTAGCTTAAGAACACTATAGAGTGGGAGCAGATGTTGTCCCAAGATCTTGCTGTGGTCTCTAGACCTTGTGCTGGAGCAGCCCATCATTTAAGCAATGCAACGGAGCTGAATGACTGCTAAGCCCATTACATGTGTAATTATCTATGTAAGTGATATGCTGTCAAAAGTGCATTTGCATCCCAAACTCTCTTCAGACACTATTTTTTTAATGTGCAATGGTAAGATTGTCCGAATGGCTTTGCTGGCTGTGTTAATTATATAGTAAATGAGAAAGATGATGAAACTTTCTGCCTTATCTAGTCACTTCTACTCTGACCACCCAAAAATCCTAAGAATGTTTTCTTCACCTTTTACCTTGAGAAATAAACTCCTATCACCATTCACGTAGGGTAAATGAAAGCAGTGTCAACCCTCTTTCTGTTAACTACTTCACCGGTTAATGTCCATGATTATCTCCCCTGGCTTACATAATGCCCATCACGTAAAAGATCAAGAAATCGTATTTCCAGTTCTTTTTCCTTTTCCTCTGATCTCTGCCTGCTCATTGCTAGAAGATAAGAAATCTGTCTTTGTTTCACTAGGGGTTTTGTACAGTCTCCAGAAACAACATTCTAGATCATTTGCATAAAATGGTCTCTAGCAGAACCAAAAGCCTACGGAGAAAGCCTACGGAGAAAGCACATCGTCTTTTTACTCACTGGAGGCCAAAGGGATTGTCTTTTGGCGTGAAGAACATAGCACTTGCCCTTGTCTCCTCGGTGGCCTGGTTGGGCGTTCGGGGTTGCCGGAGGCGCTCTGTCCTTGAGAAGTGGCTGCCTGGGAGGTCCCTGGGGTCCAAAGCCGGTCTGGAACGGCACCGGGGTTCCAGCGCCGATCCTGATTGACCTTCTCTTCGCTCCATGAACATGCTGACAGGTCTGTCTTTGGGGGCACTGTGGGCTGGAGAGCTTACCCTGGTCCCAACGGTGAGACCTTTAATGTCCACCGATGAGGTTGGAGTCACACCTGTGGTGGGGCTGTGCTCCCCTCTGCTCTGGGGGTGCAGGATGAGGACCGACAGAGGCCGGCTGTCTGGTTTTTTGGTTGGTTTGAGGGAGGGGTCCTTCATTCTGCTCTGCTCAGCCCTCTGCAAAGCCTCCACCCTCCCTTGCTGCTCAAAGGCTTTGCGTTGTCTCTCCAGAATTTCCTTCTGCTGACGGATCTGCTCCATCATTTCCCTCTCATTTTGCAGCTGAAGCTGCTTTTGCCGTTCCTCCTTCTCCACATTGAGCTTTTCCAGTCTCTTGATGACTGAGTCTGGAGAATGTGCCTGCGCTGCAGTCACTGTCCCGTGTTCCTCTCTCTTGGTAGAGGACTTCTCCTCTTCCTCCCCTCTCTGGTCTGGCTCAGAGTCCTTTCTGACCTCAGAGAACGTAACTGTCCTCTCCTCTCTTTCCACTGCTTTGTTCCTCAGGTTATTCTCCATCAACTTTACCTTCACATTGTCTTGTGGTGGAACATAGAAAGTAGGTAGGTTGCTGGAAAGGAAGGTTTCTCTTGGATGTGCCTTGTGTATAACATTCTGGGGGTCACAGACCACGTGCTCCTTCACGGTGAGGTTATCAGGTGGCTTCAAGTCTGAAGGCGTTCTTCTGCAACCGGGTAAATTGCTGTTCACATCTGCCGCACAGAAAGACTTCTCCTGCAGATGAGCCTGGGGACTGCTAGGCAAAGAGTCAGTGGAAAACGACTGCACATCTTGCTCGGTTAAAACTAAGGAAATGAGTTTATTACTTGGGGTATCTTCACAGCTTAACATTTCAAAGCTCCCTTGAGAGCTTTCACTCTCCGGGGTTCCCTGAGGGGAATGAAGTGCCTCAGATACAAGCTCGGTGGACCACCGCCGCTCTTCTGAAGGTGACAGCCCGCCTGTGGACCGGACCTTGAGCAGCTCCAAGCTAAATTTTGCCTGTTCCAGTTCACGCATCCTCCGGCTTTCTCTTTTTGCACGAACCACTTTTTTCTGGTTGAGATCCTCCAGTGACTTGGGTCTCTCTCTCACAGCGACCTCCTCTTCAGTGTCCATCCCGCTATGGCTACTGGCTCTCTCGTGCCTTTTGTACAATAAATTTGCAGAAGTATCCAGTGGGTCCATGTGATTCACCCGATTATTCTCCATCAGTGATTTATGTTCCTTTACAGCTCTCACTCGCTCTTCAAATGAGCCATCCTCCCACTTAGATGGGTCGGAGCCCTTGATTTCCAACGCATCATCTGCCTCCAGTCCATCCTCTTCTCTAACTGACAGGCCATTCTCCAGCTGCATCTCTTTTAATCGCTGCTCTTTCAAAGCTCTAAACCTACAAGAAAGCAGAAAACCAGCGTGTTGTACCCCCATGCCCACTCACGTCCCTTCAAGGCACTGCACTGGTGCCATTTCATCACCACCACCATCATCACCTCACCACTGGCAGCATCTCAAGCAACCCTCCTTGCACATCTGGTGCAAGATAATGCGAATGCACATTCAGTTTTCAACCTTCTCCTCTTATGCCGTCTCTCCTACTCAAGGATTGCTCCAACGCACCTGAAAGCTCCTCTCGTGCTGACGGCAGCAGCTCCAGCCTCCATCCCTGGTCTAGCTCCTTTGTAAGCTGATGGAGCTGGAAGATCTTAACTCATCGCACCCCCGTGGCTTCTCCATCTTCACCATCCTGCCTGGGCTGCCTCTGGTACAGCTAGTAGGGGCTCATGCCCTGCTCCAAGAGCTCTTTGCAGCTCCCAAATCTTCCACCCTATGTCAAGGTGCTCCACACCTTGCAGGCAGCGCCTCCGGAGAATGAACCAAGACCTGCCCTGCGGCCAGCAAGCCAAGGCATGGCTGGAAACCCTCTCCCCTTCTCAGCAGCTGGCTCCAGTATCTCCTGTCCCTGTGAGACAGCACAGCAACCAGATCGGCGAGGCAATCTGAGTTAAAAATAGGCTACTTAAACTGGTGCTGCTGCCAAGGGGAAAAAAAAACCTCACGAGTATTTATGGCCTCGGCTTTCCACTGCCTACGTGCTCCAACCTGAAATAGATTGCTTATTCTACGAGTAGGATGTGCAGCTAAATAAACTCCTTTGTTAGAAAGTATGGACAAACGAAGGATTAGGGCAGGTCGCAACAGGGTCAGGGATCCTACAAAGGGACACCATCCTCTCTAAGTCACCATAGTCTGAGCAGTGCCCAAATTCACATCAACCACCCCCCTCCCCAATGAGCACCATCAGAAAAAGTTTTCTTTTTCAACTGAGGCCAACAGCGTTACCTTTGTCGTGCTAAATATCCTCTGCACACCGCTTGCAAGCAGACGACTTTGCTTCTGCTGGCTGTGTACAACTGCTTTGCGCGGTGTCCTCGCCAGGCTGCCTGGATGCTGGTGGCTGCGTCATGCCGCCGCTTGGCGTGCTCCCGCCAGCAGCTCTGGATGAGATGGGCTGCAAACTGCATCTGCAGGAACCTTCGCCTCTGCACAAAGCCACGCCAGTGGGTCTGGAGAATGACGGCGGCTTTGCTGAGGACAAGAGGGTCCGGAGATGGCTCGCCTTGCTTTCGGATCTGGTAACTACGCCAAAATCTCTGCAAACACAGCAGGGAGTTCCTTGTAATGGGTGTTGCGTGGGGATGGGAGAGCACCTGCCTTCATGCAACTTTTCCAGCTCTGTCTCCCCCATTCCCAACTTATTACAGCACTAGGAGTCAAATCCTGATTGTAAGCTCCTTCCTCGGGGAGGGGACCTGATTCTACCCATCAGCTGTATCCGCAGGATTTGTGGATCGTAATTTGCAACAAAATCAGGCACCATCACCTACCTGTATGATCACTGCAGCTTGCCTTAAGCTCAGGAACTGCCTCCTGCAGAGCATGCTGCGGAACCAGCGCTGCAGCAGTGTGATCCGGCGCAGCACCTCCTGATGCAGCAGGTCCTGCAGAAGCTGCCGCTCCCGCTCCTTTACGAAAACCTGGCCAAAAAACCCCAAAAACATTAGCATGGAAAGCTTCCGAGACCACAAGACAAATGATTTAATCCTCCTGGTTTCTGTGTCCTGGATGCCCAGAAGAAAGCTCAGCAGCTGATTTTAGTTAAGCCACCTCTAACAGGTTTCTGCAGTTTCATCTACAGCCTGTGACTGTCCAAGCTCTGAATTACAGAGCCTCTGCTTTCCTTTCAGAGGCGGCAAAATGACAGCTATCGTATCAAGCTATGTCTACAAACAGATACAGTTTTTTGAAGGCTGCCTCGTTACAACCAGGTTTGTGACTTGGTTAACACAAACCAACAATGTTCCTTACTATTTTGTGCTAACAATATTCAAAGCTTCATTTAAGCCATTGGCTTCTGGGAAGCAGAAGAAAAATAGTTTCATTAACTAAAAACATATATAAGATGTTAATTTATCATTACAGAAATGCAGGCAGATGTTAAATCTGTATCTTAAATGTAAGTCTAGAGCTGAGGATAAATGTTTACCATTGTTCTTCCAACTTGGTAATTGTCTGGATCGAGTTTTATTTTCCTGAAGAAATCATGGATATTGTGCTTAGAGGGGCTGATCCCTTGTGGCAGAAGGACATGGAAATGGTTCACAAAATCCTGAGAAAGAAAAAAGGAAACACCAAGATTTGGTTAGATGGGTCCTGCTGTGTCCTTTTCTTCTGTAAATAACAGATTTGCTTCACTGGTCTACATGAAATGGGATATATCAAGTGAGCAGAATGACAGCATTTTACGGACTGCGGAACACCAAGTTTCGTCCACCATTTGTGGTTTGATGGGAAACACATCAAAGCAGGCACCCAGCAATGTTCAAACATCTTTCAGCGTGGCAGGAGAGGTTCTGCAGAACCCATGGGGTCATCTCAAGCAAAAAATGCTCCTAATGCTCAGCAAGGGCTGCTACAGAAGGGGGCTACCAGTATATACAAAGCATCTCTGAGATGCTCCATCGGTTACCGCTGTGAGGACTCAAAGAGCCGAGGAGGTATGAGAGGAGAGATCCTCCCAAGTCAGGTTGGGATCCACGCTCATGGCAAAAAAAAAATTGAGCAGTTTTCCTTTTCTAAACAGCTGCTGCGCAGGACATGACATCTGGCTCAAAGCAGCTGCCAGCAGGAAACAAATCGACACCAGCAAAGCATGAAAGGACTGACATGTGTGCAAAACCTGGCAAACACATGGAAAAGAAGAAAACAGGAAAAGCTGGACAACTCCTGAGCGGTGTAGAGGATGCCAATCACCGTCCCGATGGGACGCAGCCAGCACTGACATGACAGGGTGAACACCATTCCCAGGTGATTCCAAAACACACACAGAAGAGCACGTGCAAATTGGATACCTTTTTTTGCAAAAAAGAAGTCCATGTTACAAAAAAACCACTGCTTTTGTTCAAAACCCATGATGTTATCTGCAGAGGGGCTTGTAGCCTTCACCTAGGTCTAGACCAGCTTCCTAGAAATCAGCAGCACAGCAGTGGACCACTCCATGCCAGACATAAGGTCATTACATCCACTGCCTTGCATGAGCTATAAATTCTTTACCTGTTAAAAACCCAAGCTAGCAACACTCAGACAACTCTGATAATGATGCTAAAGGTGGCGAAAGATGGAAAACGTTTTACTCAACCTGGAAGGAGTATTTGCAGCTGTATCCTGACTGGCGAATGCGAACGGTCTCCAGCATCCCCGTGTACCGCAGCTGCCTGAGCACCAGGCTGTCATTGAACCGCAGGGGCAGCTGTAAGGGGAAAAACAGGCCAACGATGAGCAAATATTTCCTTTAACTGAGGCTTTTAAGCATGCGGATGGGTAAACGGATTCAGCAGATATAGCACATCTGCGTGACATGCATGTTGGCAACAATGCTAGGGGAGGGAGGGAATGCGGGTCCCCAGGAACCATACTAATCCCACCAGGGTTGAATCCTGTTTGCTTCCAAGCAGCCATTAGATGGAGACTTTCAAACAGCTAACTAGATGTATAAAACCATAAAGAAGGTTTTCTGGAGCCCCCAAACTGAATAAGACTCTGCCAAGGTCACAGCTAATGGGTAAGATTGTGAGCAACTAAATAATCTCCAAGGCATAAAGCTTCATCTGTAAACATCTGGGTAAAACTCCAATGGATTAATCCCCAAGAAAGCGTCACTACTGCAACCTTCATTTTAAACTTAGCCCATGAGACAAATGCTTAAAGTAAAATTCAAGAAATATGATGCATCACTGAGTCAGTTTGAATAACATAGCTTATTCTAAAAGTATCTGCTTTTACCTATAGAAACTTTATTTTAAAGAAGCTTTAGGACTCAGTAACAGCACAAACGAATTCACAGTGCTGTAAATCTCTATTATGGGTGGCAGGAGCTTCAAAGGAGTCATATTTATTTATTAAAATGAATATATTTTTCATATAAATTAAAACTGTATATTTTTTATATACGTTTCTACAATTTCAAGAAAAGCCAGTGCAATTTATCAAGAGCAACACCCAAGTGATAACATCGATACTTCCCACTGCTCATATATAAGTATCTTCTAAATCCAACTCGATTTGGGGCTTTCTTTTGTTTTTAACCCCCTTGTACTGGGTTTGTGTGGCAAGGTTTTGGTAGCGGGGAGGTTACAGGGGTGGCTTCTGTGAGAAGCTGCTGGAAGCTTCCCCAGTGTCCGACAGAGCCAACACCAGCCAGCTCTAAGATGAACCCACCGCTGGCCAAGGCCGAGCCCATCAGCGATAGTGGTAGTGCCTCTGGGATAACGTATTTAAGAAGGAAAAAAAGTTGCAGGACACACAGAAATGGCAGCCGGAGAGAGGAGTGAGAACATGTAAGAGAAACAACCCTGCAGACACCAAGGTCAGTGAAGAAGGAGGGGGAGGAGATGTAAGAATTTACAAAATATTTCCAAGATGATTTTTATCAGCACTGCTTTTACGGGATGGGATTTACCTTTTCAGCGTTGGATCGAATACACTTGACAAAATAAGGTTCTGCTTGGCCAAGTGTCTCCATCAGCTTGTTAAGCGATGCCTGCAACAGAGAAGACATCTTCAGTCGGGAAATGGAGAAGAGACCACGATGAATAGTGAAAATCCAAGCGCTTAAATCAGAAAATTAAAAAATTTGAATAAATGATGAGTAAACAAAGCAGATGAGAAATTGTTCCCCGTAACGAGTGTTTCAGCCCAAGCAACTTGGCTGGTTTTGTCTTTGCACCCAACAAATTAGCTAGAAATAAATATAATGCTGGGTTGTATTTTGAGATCTCCAGTTTGACCTTTTCACATCAGCCACTGGAGCCCAAAGTCACATCCTGCTCTGCACCAGCAAGCCTCTTCTAGACATGAGCGGGAGCTCCAAGACAAGGATTTACACCTTGCACCAAACAATCACTGGTATATTTTAAGTACAAATAAAATTTTCCTTTATCAAAAGTGACTCAACGCAGCATTTATTCCTGATTTTTAATGGTCCAAAATTTATTGCTGGCCTAAAAATGAATTTTCTTAATGACAGTTTTGCAAAGGGGAGATCTGGAATTTGCAATGATTTTTGAAGCTTGTGAACCCTAACCACTTCATAGGTTGTTTTTAGAGGAGAATAGCTTCAATGCTGCCATATTCCTGCCATATTCCTCTGCTGCACAGTTGCGATCACTGAGAATCAAGGGTTTTCCAGGTTCTCATTTTATATTTCCCCTTATTTCTGCATCATTATTAAATGTCTAGCCCATAAAAATTTATATTGGCATCATTGCTATGCCCAACTGCTCCAGCGGGATGTTACGCCGAGTTACTGCTCCACCTCGGAAATCTTTGACTCTCTTGAGACGAAGCACAAGCTCTTTGAATAAAAACATACTGAAAATCAGAGCATGCTGAGTCAGACTGCGGCTGGCTGGGCTCCTCCACTGCATTTTTTTTTAATCTCTCTAATTGTCAAGCACATTTCTGACACGGTATTAGTAACGTGCTCCAGAGTTGATTACTCCTGATTTTAATAGCATTTAAAACTCAGCTGTGTAAAAGAGACTCTGTTGCATATTTACTATAAGCAGAGTTATAAATTTTTGAATATATGTGTTACTAAAATGGCATGATATTAGAAGGAAGAATTTTGCCTACAGATCTTCTTGCAGGAAGCCTTTTCTTCTCCTTCTGATCATTTTAAAGACATCTGTATGGGAAGCCTTTCATGTTTAGAATAATTTATCTACATCCAGGATCTGGGGAAGAGTAAAGGATGGACCCCACGCATGTGCGATGCAGCTGCGTTATGCGTGTATTAACTGCATGCAAATTGCCCCAGCGTTCCTATCCCAGGGAGCAGCAGGAACACCACGATGCGGCAGACCTCCACTGGCACACTCTTGGTTTTCTTAAAAGTAGACTGAAATCACTCTTTTTTTACAAAAGAAAAAAAGCCTATTAGGAGATATCAATCAGCAGTGATGCTGCAGCATCCCACCGTGCCCCACACTGGGCTGGTGGGAGGGAAGCAGGGGACTCACGGGATGCAACCCCTTTGCCAAACAGCCCTGCTGAAAGCCCAGCAAGCAAAGTGCTCCCACCACTGGAAATTGGATCGTACTGTGACCACTGGCCCCGTAGGAGGGGGTATTTCCATTTCAGCAGCAGCCAGCGACATCCCGCACAAGGCAGATGGTTCAGGCAGCCTCTGCCATCTGGCGCGAGCTCTGGTCATCAGGAATCCGTAAAGGACATGCAAGGTCCCTGGATTAACCCCGTACCCTGCTCCTTTGTCCCTCTGCCTGCAAAACTTTCCAGCCACCCACTCTTTCACCACCTGTATTTGGTCTTTCAGGGCGCGAATTGTTTCAGCATCACCCCATGCTAGACAGGGCAGCATCCTTTTCTTTAGGGTACCACCTGCATGCAGGATAAAAGGGGAGGCTATAAATCACTGTGCTGGCGTTTTGGTACCAGCGGTCTATTTTTCAGCTGTGAAAGCCGTCACTCCTCTTACAGCATCCTCCAATACAGATAATTCGCCTATAGATTACTGTAAGTATAGGCATGGTTAAAATCAATAGGAGACGGAGCAGCTGCAAGCCTGATGTTCAGGCATTAGCCACAAGGCAGCATTTATCAGCAACTGCCCCCCCGCCCCGCCAAACCCCATGATAGGAAACATTTGTATTTCCTGCCTGTGACCCAGTTCCATGTGCTGCAATTTTATTAGCCTGCTCTTGATAAAAAAAGCAATCTTGCTGGCTTGCACCAGGCTGCTCTCTTGAGAAAATGCTTCTCTCTTACAAGTGCTAAATGAAATTAGGGCTGGAGTGCACGGCGTTTGTCTGAGAGGAGAAGCAGGCAGTCATACCAGAGCTGCCTCTGACTTAAATAGGTTTTTATTCATTTAAATAAAAAAAGGATGTGTTGCAGGCAGAGCTTCTACATTGTCACATCATTGCTGGGGAACATCAAAAAGCATAAGGAAAAGGGTATTCGAATGACCTGCTATCCTGCGTAGGGGGGAAATCTTCATGGTGTTTAGTGGCCTTTTATTTGTACGTGCTGTAAAAATATATGTAAAAATCTCAATCATGCACCCTGAGGCTTTTCAGAGTTTCGTTTGAAGGATGAATAGGTTTTGGGAAGGCATTTCACTTCAAGACATCCCTGTTTCAATCCCCTCCATGGTATTGTATGAATTAAACTCTGCAGAAGTGTATTTTAACCAGCATACCATCAGACTAGACTAAACTTAATATATATATACACACACACAGATGTGCATTCTGCAAATTATATATACACAGATTTTTATGTGTGTGTGCATGTATATATCTGATTACTTAATCTTATCCAGATCTACACATGGAGACTTTCTAAAATTGACCCACATCTCCAAAAAAATCCCCACCAAAATTACAAGTCAAAACTAAGCCAGACTTGCTTAGAAACCGATTTTTAACTGAAAAGCTGCTTTCTAATGCTACCACCTGCTTATGCATGTGTCTTGTAGCAGTTTCCAAGCCCTGATGCGCATATTGGAGGATTATTTTTGCTGCAGCTATTCCTAGGGACGGCTGGCTGGCACACAACGCCGACAACACAACAAATGCTGTATCGATCCCTCCTCTGAATTCCTCTGCCTGCCTGGAGATAATGCAGCAATATTTTGACCTTTCTGCCCCTATTAAAATTCATGTTCTGGCTGGCTTGAAAACAGATTGAATTTCAGATGCTGAATGCAAGTAAAAAGACTGTAAAAACATCATTTGGGGATTTTGCAGTTTCTGGATCTGGCAGAGAAAGCGCAACGATGCGATGGCTTGGAAAGTGAGGTACCAGAGGACAGGAACGCACCAACCTCTCTGCTTTGCAGTTCGTGCTCGTGTCCCATCTTGCTCCGCCGCATCATCCCCCACAATATCCACCATTGCTCTTGTTTCCCTCCAATGATACCATTTAAATACCTGCAGGTGTGTCTCAGCTTCCCAAAGCCATGTCCTCACCTGAATTCATGTCCTAAACGGTGGTGAGGATGGGACAGGACTGTGCCTGCAAGTGTCCTCCTAGGCACTTGGAGCAGGTATTTGCTTTTAATTTACCTCTCAAAGGCAAAAGATTACCTGGAACTGGGCGCTGATGCTGGGTGGTTTTTTCTTCTTATGGAGATGGAGGAGAGATTTGGTAATGCGGTCATGCAGTGTCAGGTTGGTTAGGTGCTTGAGGGACTTCACGTCCAGCATGTGCTGTGGAAAAAAGAGAGACTGCATTTGTTCTTGATAAATACAAGACTGACTAGATGCTATATTCCTCTTTATACCCTCTGCAGGGCTTCCTTAGGTGACCACCCTACTTAATCTTAACAGGAAACACTGAGGGACAGCTTGAAATGTAGCTCTGCGCTATTTGGCCAGAGCCAGATCCCCAGGATCATGTTCTTCCGAGCTCCTCTGAGGACTTGCCCAGGGCATCTTTGACCATGGGAAATTTGGCTTTCCTACCCCACTAAGGACTGCACACAAATTATTCACTGTTAATGAGCAGTTCATTGATTAACTGCATCTGTGCCTCTCCAGGTGCAATGTACATGCAGGGAGGAGTAAAACCAAAGTTTGCTCCTCCTGATCCTCTGTTCCCAACCCCCAACGCAGCACCAGCAAGGACCACAATGAGCATTATTCTTCTAGGTACAACAGATCTCTTGGCATCTCTTAACATATAGTAAACGCAGCCAAGATGGAGGGAAACTGAATATTAGACAAGCCCATTGTCTGTCAGGTACCAGCCCCCTTGCATAACCTACCCGCTCATTTTAGTTTAGGGATTTCATTACCAAATTTCACCAGCACATATGTACTCCTTCCCAGGATGAGTCAAAAAGGAGCCATACAGCACTCTCCTAGCACAAATCAGGGCTGAAATCCTTTGGTTTTTATGTCCATTAAAGAGCCCTGAACAGAGCTGAGCTGACCAAGGTCTTGATGCAGACCCAAGCGGTCTTCCTCACACCCATCAGCATCTCATCACTGTACCTACCGTCTTAACCCAAGCAAGGTTAAAATGTTGCTTCCCACTCACCTTTGGGAGATTGGGTTTGGCTTTGAAGTTCTTATTTCGCCTGGGGAGATAATAAATGGCTCAGGTTAATCCATGCGTGCAATTGCAGAATGGAGGAGTTTATGAAGCAAACCCTTCCAAATCCCCTTTAGCAGCCGCTTTCTATAACCTGCGCAGAAACTGGGCTGCTTCTGCATGCTGCAAACTAGTTTTACAAATTTAGTGGCATGGGTTTGAGAGGGAGGTATCCAATCAAAGGGAATCATTACATTGGAGATGATGGGATGCCGGTAATATGGGTAAAGCAAGGGAGCGGCGTTGTGAAATGACTGACCACCCTCCTGCTTTCTCATATCCCATGTTAACTCCAGCCACCCCAGTGATGTTCTCTGAACCTTCTGATGAGGCTGCAGCATGAATCATCAACATTTCCCCACCTAATTTGTAATGGAAACTTTGATATCACATTAAAAAATGTGACTACATTACATCGCTGTCATATCTTGAGACTGGTTTGACCAGCAGATTCCTTCCTTCTCTCTCTTCCCTGTGTCTGTCACTACAAATGAATGATAAGAGTTAAATAAATCAGATGCGTAAAACATACTGGGGTCACTTTGACCCAGCCGTGAAACATCTCCAAGTCTACTTGAAACCCTGATATGTTTATATTCTGGCTATTTACATTCCTCTAACTACCCATGCTGCTCATTATGCTCGAGGAATAAAGCCAAAATCCCCTTCTTTTGCACTGACATGAGGATGCCGTGGGCCCTCTCCAGCAGCTTGCTGTTAGTCGCGTTGACAAATATCCCATCTTTGTCTAGGAAGGCACCGGAGCTGGCGAGCCTGTTGTGCCGCATCCCCATTCGGCCGTTCCAGCCAACCGCATAGGCATCGCTGCAACATCAAACATCACACAGTGTTAGGAAGACATAAAAAACTCTGGTTCTATGACAAAATAAAAAATAAGATCATAAAATAATCCGTTGGTAGAAAATGAGAGTCGCTGCTTTATTCTTTTAACTGTAAATCCGCTTCCATGGGATGTGTTCATGATGCCAGACACCACGTGAAGTGATCAGCTAATTAAGCACATTTTAAAAATCAAATACTCATAAAAGGATGAAAACTATCAACAGGAGAATAACAGCTCCCAGTTCTCCCAGTCACAAGGTTTGGGACCTGCAGTCTGCAGATACCCCAGTGGTCTGAAGGATATGAGACTATAACCTCTGCCATCAGCTTTGCCATCATTCAGTCACAACTTTAGATGATGCTGACTCTGTCTTTTCTAATTCATGCAATGATTTCATTAGGAAAAGAACAAGCAAATATCATTTGCAATAAACTAATTATCTGCCACAAATGAAGGATGCCAGCTGCAGCTGGACTGATGGGTTGGCCCAAAATCAGTCACTGGGACCTGATCACAAATCACTTGCCCTATTTGGTCCTCTCTGCTGTGAAGGAGAGCTGCTTTGTTCTCTAGAAACACTCACCTGGCTGCAGAACGACTGAAGGAAATGGTGAAAGGAACCAAAATCCTCCCTTGGAGGAAGGGAAACGGGTACTTGACAAAACTTCACATCAGGGCAAATAATTTCCAGAGTTGAGGAGCCTTCCTATGGTGTCTGGGGTTATGCGAAGCCTCTCCTGGGCTGGACCCAACTGCAATACTTTTGGTTTGGTGGTGGGGTTTTGGCGGGGGGGAAGTTCTTTTTTTTTTTTTTTTTTTTCCTAATTTTAAATTCTCTATCAGCCTTGCAGAAACCATCATATGAAATAAAGGTGATCTAAGGGAGGATGTGGGGTCTGCAACCACCCCCCAACCCCAAGCTATCTTAGACAGGAGGAAAAGGAATAGGACGAGACTCAATGCAGCACCAGTCTTCTGGTCATGAGGATGCTGAAGGACACCGTGGTTTAAATGGGGCCTCTGGCACTGGTCACTTCTGAGATCTAGCAACAAGGCAGTCCTTTGTCTTAAAAGTCTTGATTTGGAGGAAGGACAAATATCAAGTGCTGCATGGAAATTAAAAAATAAAGCATGTAAAGTTGTTCATTCAGCCAGCCCAAAGCCTGAAGCCAGATCCCTGGAGCAACATGACTCTGGAGTGCAAGTCGCCTTCCTGCCTCGCCGCAGTGCTTCTCAAATTCCTTCCTAGTCCTATCAAATCAGCATTTTGACATATACCACTATTAAAACAAAGGATGAATTGCAGCAAAGTAAACCCCTGGCTGAGCACTCCCTGACCTGCTTTTTTTAAGCAGCCCATTTGATTCAAGGAAGGCCAGCGAGAAGCTTTAATATCCAGGTGATCTCTCCTGTCCACCTCCTTTCTCTCCACAGCTAAGGTCCCATCCTTCAAAAACCTATTTGCAGGAGGAAAAAAAAAATCACCAGTTGATGGGTACCGCTAAACCTCAATGGCCACTTTTGGGATCTACAACCCATCATTAATCCTGAGCAACCTCAATGCACTCTCAGGCTTGAGACCAGCTGTGGATATATGGACTCTGAACAAGACTAGAGAATAGAAATCCCTAGAAACTCCCATGTGGTTTTGGGGGAAAAAAAAGACAGCTGTTTATTATGGACACTTTAGGATGTATACATGCATATAGTGACTGATGCAGGCTTTTTGGTACTTGGGAGGTCAATCATCTCACCAAGCCCAATCAACTGTTTCAAGACAGACTGATCAACACCTGCTTTCCTGCATGCCACTTAGACATCACTGCACATAAAACAGTTTCATCAATGAACATAAACCAGCAGGAAAACGGACAGCCCAAGAGGTTTTGGTTAGTGATGGCATGGCTTTCATTACTCAACAGTTGGTGAAGGGACTTCCAAGGCATGCCGGCTTTCCAACACTCTGCTGAAGCCTGGTTTCCACCCCCCAGCATGTGCAAACCACCCGTCCACTTTCTTCTGAGATCAGAGGAGAGCACTGGGCTCACTAAACTCTCCGCAACGACTTCCTGAGTGATGTCATGCCTCAAATTTGCTTTTAGAAGCAAGCCCCGGGCTATCCTGTGGGTTGGATGTGCAACTGCAGACTTATCAGGGACCACATGATCACGAGATGGCTTTGAAAGCAAATTCCTGTTTAATTTAGCTCTGTAAATCACTTGCCGGTCTATCTGCTGGAAAGCTGTTAAAGTAAATCTCTCTTCTATATGTTACCTTCACCCATGTATTTACCCCTTCTTGCTTGACAAGCGCAATTTAACTGAAATACCAACATTTATCAAGTGTGATATGACTATTCAGATCAAAATCATGACTCTTCAGATCAAAATCATCTTCAATGAAAGGTATAAAAATCACCTGCCTACTCCGAAAGTGCAGGCTGTATTTTAGAGATCTTACGAGAGACCCCGTTTGTGCTTTCAGAAGGAAGGAGCACAGACGACATTTGGGGACCCATCACTGATGATGCCCAAGAGAAGCAAAGATCATGGACCGTGCTACTGAGGCACCACACGAGGAGGAGCATAGGAATTGGGACAGCTTCAAAAGTACATTTTCTGCAAATATATCAGTAAAGGGAATAAACTGTCTGTCCTGACCCTGTTGTTAGTATGCAACTGCTGAGGATGATGGAAGAAAGACACAGTAGTTGCTACCCTTGATCCTGGCTGTTTAAGGCAACTTGTCTGCTATGCTGGCTTGGGTTAAGTCAAATAAATAGAGCTGACCACAGACTGAACTCCACAGTAAATAAATACATCCCCCTTGTTGCCTGGGACAGGAGTAGCTTCCCTGCCTTTACAATGGCCCCTTGCTGGGATAATTGAAATGTTTTGGGCTATGAAAATGCTGGCAGCCCAAGCTGCTGCACTAACATGCCTCCAAAGCTGGAGCTCACCCCATCCCACTTTGCAGATGTTCTTCATGCACCAACATCAGATGTGAAGGCTTGCTAGAGAAACTGCAGAACTTCTCCTATCTACATGTGAAGATCTCCCAGGGACAAAGTTTCATGTTACATCACATTTAGGGAAACCTGCGCAACCAGAGATGCTAGAAACAGCGAACGTCACCTCTGGAGACACCAACCTTCTCTGCCTCAAACATTACCATGTACCTACTATTGTCGTAACCCAACAGATTAGAGCTGTAGCAGCTATAGCATTAGGAGAAAGAAAAAAAGGAGGGGTGGGAAAGACTGATGTGAGGACAACCAGGGTTGCATCACCTTCCCACGATACGGTGAGATTGCTTGCACAAGCTGGATTTCTGCCCAAACTCGAGAAGTGGCACAAATTTGTGAATTCAATCCAACAATTTTATGGAAATCACATCCTTTTTGACCACTGAAAATAAGCCAACTTGTAATGTTATGAGAATATTCAGTTCTCCTTCAGCAGGGTGCTACCACCACTCTCAAAGGGAAGAAATTCAGGGCAAGAGGGATATTCTAGTCTTGACGGCAATCAGAGGGCATGTGCTGAACAAAGCCAGACAATGAAAGCCACTTTTGTTCCCCTAGGAAAAAAAAAACGGAACAACCTGTGTCTCATTTCTGTCTTGGCCATTTGGCATTAAAGCCAGTAAAAAATGAGGTTTAATGATATATTTGGAGGATATTTTATTTTGTGTGGAAGGGAAGCCCACTGAGATGCAAGGACCATTACAGGGGATTTGATGGACATGTTTCAGGAGACAGTGTCAGACTACTCTTGACTTGTTCTGGACTTCTCGAGAAACTCAGAGCAGCCATGAAGTTACACCTGGATGTCTGCAGCTCCAAGCAATTGTTTTAGGAGTTGAGGTTGCTTTGATCATATCTTTCCCCAGCGCACACACACATCTCCTCAGAGGGAAGCAGAGAGGCACTGTACCCTTTTAGAGGTAGTATTTGGATAATCAGACTTTCTGGGGTCTGCAGAGAGATAGCACAAGAGTAGTTGGAGAAAAGGAGGAGGCTGAGCGCCCAGATATCCCTTTGAAATGAAGATGTTTTGCTTCGTAAGTAACTTAATTCTGAAACGGATTTGGAAAACCTTTTGCAGAAGAGGCACAGATCTGCATCTCAAAGTATAGACCTGACTCTCAAGCAGAAAGGTCTCGTTAAGTAGTTGCTTGAATGGCCAGAACCTTCAAGGAAGGATCAAAAAATAAAACTGTACATAAAAACTGTAAAAATTGAACCTTTTTGAAGTTAACATGTTTCTTTCCCTTAAAAACAAGGAAGCATTTGACAAGGTACGATCTCAAGGCCCCTAACTTCCCAGGTCCTCCACACCCAGTGGCGCCTAGAGCCACCATCACACCGCTTGCATGCAATTCTGCACCCAAACACATAATTGGGTTTTTTGTGCCAGAAAAATCCCCGGTAAATTTTTATTTCCTTGATATCGGCACATTCATTAGGGTTTTTTGCAAGCATCTTACCACCTCGTATGCCACACCACCTGCAATTGCTGCCTTCTGACACAGGAAAGTTGCTTTCCCTGCCTGCCGTTTAGTCAAGTAAAGATACTTAGATATGATCACATAGCAGAGAAAGAACAAAGAGAAGACAAAATTAATCTGGGAGAAACTTTAATACAATCATTTATAATGAAAGACAGTGCTCTCCCATCCCAGATTTCCTTGTCATGCCAATGTAAAAAAATGCAAGAGACTTACCGCTGGGTCCTCTCATTGATGGTATTTACTCCCTGGAGATCTGAGAGTGGTGTCCGCGGGCTCTTCCGAGTAATACCTAAAGCAGCACATGAAAAAAAAAAGTTTCTACCTGGCTCTTCACCAAAAGGCAATTAGCACAGCCATAGCTTAGCACTGACTACAGCAAGGAGGAGCATGTACGTGTCATGGCACATGCTGGGCATACAAGGGTGCCAAGGATGCCAACATGCCCGTCGTCTGCTAAGTTCTACCTCTCTGCCACAAAGTCATCACCCTTATGAGTAATGCTGTTTGCTCAAACCTACTAATTCCCCTCCCACACATGCACGGTGTGTTAGGCACATGTTGTCCCAGCTAGTAAGCAAACAGTGTGAAGGAAGAGGTTGCTGTGATGGGGGGACCTGCCACCCATGTCCTGCATGTCCAAAATATTCCTAAGCTCTCTGCTGTGCATGGGACAACAGAGTTGCTTGCACGGGCAAAACACCTGGACATAAGTAGGGTGCTTGGAAAAATGGTCATTTATTCCTTGCACATTTCTTCCCGTCCTACAGATACATGGACAAGGACACATATAGCGAGTAGTATATACTGCACAGGGAGCTTTATTGCCTATTGAACCTGTATCCTTTGATAGGGGTAGTTTTAGAGCAATTTATATTTAATAAATAGCCAAGGAAGTTATCATGCATGGTTACAGAAGCAGACTTCAAGCCGTTATCTTCCCCAAAGTGGAAATGTTTTCTAACCAAGCATTTAGGAAGACAGAGGACAATTTTTGTAGACAACAAAACACTTTTCAAGTCACTAAACTACAGATATTTAAAGACCCGATAAGCCTGAATTTGACATGGAAACAGCTGAGCAATTTTTTAACTGTCTCGAAATCACTGCTGTGAGACAGGAAACATCGCAGTGCTCTTCTGAACATGGGAAAAAAGTATATTCCTTTACCCTGAGGTTTCTGTAGTGGAAAAAAAAATGCAAACAAACCCTCTCTGAAAAGAAAGAAGTCTAAACTATAGCTTGTAACAGAACAGGAAGAAGCAATACCATATCCCCTCCTCCCCGCATTTATCATTTTCCTATTTAATATAGCCCAGATGCTGAGCTAAAAGGTGTCCTAAGGATCTTTTTATTCTGAAGATGAACACAAAGTGAATATGCAGAGATCTGAGCCCATCCTGCTGAAATATTATTCCTCAGAGCCTGAAATTTCTAGGGTGAAGATTAATTCCTACCAAACCTCAACAGGTGACATCCCTTTAACAGGGCATCTACTGTCCTCCTTTACCTGTTGAGATATTATAACAGGTTGTCTTGAAGCCTGAACATTGGGCAGGAGATGCCTGAAAAGGCTGATGGTCAGCTTGGTTAAATTATTGTATATAAAGTGTCCAAATATCCTAGAAATCTGAGCAAAAGAAAATTCCAGAAAGTGCTGCCACAGGTCATCTTTGATCCTGCCTGTGCTCCAAGGCAGGACCAAGTCACTCCTGCTGAGAAGGTTTTGCAATCTCCAACTTTGGAGGTTTTTGGAAAGCAAGCCAGATAATCTATCCAAGTGCCTAGCTATGACTAGAGGTCAAACCTCTCTTTTTAATCCCCCTTTTTGCCATTTAAGCCATTTTTTGTTACATTTCTCATCCTAGGAGCATTCTTTTACCTCTTTCAAGACTGGCATTTCTGTGCAAAAGTGACTTGTTTAGAGCACAGAAACCCAATTGTAAAGGGGGGGAAAAAAGAGAATAATCGGGAATCTGTTTAAAATATTGCATTACTATTTTTTGTAGCTAGTTTTACACTAAGAAAGCACATAACATCTAGCTGTGTGTATTTTTTATATAGTATATATGCCTGGATACTTACCCATTAAGGCACAGAAGGCTTCTCTAACCTAAAGCATTTAATGAAAAATGGGCTTTCACTGGTATTTCTAAGATTTTTTTTTTTTAGTCCATGCTCTTCTTTTTGGAGCAAACTCTGTCCTCCTTTACTTCCCTGCACTCCCCACCAAAGAAATCCCTGAGACAAAAAGCCCCAAACACCATCTAGCCCAACAAGCCAAGCTGAAGTTATGAAGACAAGGTTGTAGCAAAATATTACTGCATCCGCACCTTGCATTGCTCAGGAAAAGGGAACTTCTATTTCAGGCTTCCAGACGATAGCTGCATTAAAACCGCATCGTAATTCTGCCAGCTTAGCACCTTATGTGACTTTTTGATTAATAAAAGTTATGGTGCACAAGCTGGGTTAAAGAGGATTGCTTTAGACATACCACCCCCCCCAAAAAAGACTTTTCTACATTGTGCCGTCACTTGGCTCTTAAAAGAAGAAATACATACATGCCGCAGCCAAATAAAAGTTGTCATATTGATGTAGCCTCTTTTCTGGGAAATAGAGCAGGATTTTTTAGAAATGAAAAGCAAAAGGTTTTAGATTTAGGCTGATGAGTCTCATGTGGCTTTGAGTATTCTCTCTAGTGAATACAGGCTATTAAATCGCATATATTAATACGCTGCATTCAAGGAACAGTGGTGTGAATGGAAACAACTCATTCCCTTCACCCAGCTCAGCTGCAGGCTAATCTATTTTACATTTCAGGAAGAAAATTATTCTGATTTTTCAAGCACATTCCCTTTTCTTCAGCTGTAGTGTTTCAGAAAGACAGACTGATCTGCCTAACAGGTCTTTGCCTTCATCAAGAAGAGCTTTGGATAATCCCAGTCTGCTTCCTACTCATGAACGTCAACCAGCAGAGATTTGGTCTTGAACTCAGAGATGTCTAAACCCAGTGCCTTGCTCTGGTGGAAGACCATAAATTAATTGACAGACTCAAAGACACCAGCAAAGCAGCTGAGATGGGAAGGGAAGGGCGATCAGTTAGCTACACAAGCTGAATACAAGTGACCTAAAGGGAATCTCAATATACTCACCAAATCAATTTGTTTCCTCTCTTTGTGCATAGCTAGAACTAATTGCACAATTCAAGACAAGGAGATGATTTATCTGGTCCCTCTCTCAAGGATGACATGGGCGTAACCTCATCTGACTTCTGGGAAAAGCAGAGTCGCTGGGGCCAACCTCAGCCTGAGCATCCTCGCCTGCGGGGCCCACAAGCTCACTAAATTCAGGACCCAAAAACAATACACGCTCCAACCCCGGTTTAGCCTGCCAAAGAAATGAAGCCTGGGGAAGCAGCTTGCAGGAGCACACCCTGTGGGAAGACGCGAAAGATTTCTGAATGCAGAACATGAATTACTTGTTTGTCAGGTCGGATGCTCTCAGCCAATTCACAAACTACAGCAATGTTACTCTCAGATCCATGTGTTGGTTTTATCCTAAGAGCTATGTGGAATAGTCTATAATAAGTAAGGTTTGAACATGTTGAGCTCAACACTGAGCTCAACTTCACTGCTTCACATTAAATTAAAGCTCTGTTCCTAAGTGGCTCTTGAGTTGTATGAATTTCCCTCTTCACGCCTAAGCAACTGCAAATCAAAGCCCCCCCAAATTCCCATATTGCTGAGCTAACCTACAAATTAAAATTGATTCATTAACTGCAATTAAAGTTACTCTACTGATAATCGTCTTCCTTTTCAATAGTTTCTCAGTAGCATCAGCAAGGTCACTTAGCACAACACCACTCAGTAAAATCTAGTGCTGTGTTTGTCTTCCTGCTTTATATTTCCTTGTAGCAATAGTAGCAATAGTGGGAACTTGTAGGAAAAAATAACATAGTCCAAATTAAGAATTAAAGTCTAAATTAAGAATTAAAACACCTCTGCTCCCCCAACGTTATGTGCTGCAGGAAGCATGGAAATCTGATATAAGGTTTCTAGCAGGAAAAGCATATTTGTGAAGACTTAACACACAACTACTGTACTTACCGTGGTCAGCTCTGCAGAAAAAACCTGGGTGTTTTGCATTTACCCCTATGTTGCACGATGTTTATGTTAGCAACTTGGGCTGAGGATTTGCCCTTGAAGAATGCATATAGCAGTGCTCTATTTCTGTAAGCTTTAATGTGCAACATGAAGGAAAAGAATAATGGCAGAAAAATGATATATCTAAAGATATGAGCACCAAATATATATATATTTTTATATATATATACAAAAAATACAGTAGTGCAGGCAAGAGTGTCCATGTTGTCATGCAGGATGAGTTTTATTATGTGACAGAGAAGTGAGGAGGAAGAAATGGAGACCAAGTGCATCTTTACCCAACCTATTCTGTAAAATAACATTGCCAAATACTTTAGTTTTAGTAAAAGCCCTTGGAGACAATATTTTCACATGCTAAAGTTATTTTCAAAGTCCAACAAAATCCAAATAAAGTCAAATTCCAGTTGTATCAGCCACGTGCCTTATACCAGGAATATTCCTACAGGACTTGCAGTGCTTTGAACATATTATCACACATGTGATAACAACAATAAACCACACAACATATACCCCTAGCATCAGCATCTTGACTTAATGTCAGCGAGTAAATGGGGAAAGCGCCAACAAAATGATGCGCTAACTCAAGAGATGTGGGTTTGCATTTAATTTCACTCTTCAAACTCTGCCTAATAATTCCCTGTTAGGCTCAAAATTGCAATAAGGCAGCTGGTTCAATCCTGGAAGGCTCCTCGGGCATTTTTTTAACCCTTTCTACACTGAATGCACCTGGTTTCCATTTCTTGGCATGTGAGTGTTGTATCAGAGGAAAGGGCGGTTGGTGGAGCCTTACTGTACTTCTCCTCCTTGCATCTCTGCAGGATCTCTAAGCTCCTCTGATGAACTGGGTGATGGAGAAAGCTAAAACTATCCACACTTTTCAAAACCGCACATGGCACTGCATCATCATGCCCTTGGGGAAGCAAAATAAAAACAACAAAAAAAAAAAATGGAGAGAAGAGAAAGATTATATAAGCAGAAATCAGGAGAGGCTAAAGAACAAGCCCGAAGGACACAAGAGCTCAAGGGTCACGTGTTTTTCACACTCAACAAAATTTAACCTTAGTTTCCTCCTAACACGGTGCCGTGGCACAGGAGCGATGGGCTGGACTGCATCCCAACCCCACTTATAATCCTTATTAGCCAGAGCATAATCACTTTATAATCATTCCGCAATTATTTGGGCAAAAAGTAGATGCTTAGATAAATCTTTACTTTTATTAACTGTTTTTTAAAATCCTTCCTGTGCCTCTGCCAGGCATTATCAGCAATTCCCTGTGCAGACGCTCCCGGACACAGCCACCTCAAATTCTCATCTTGCATCCCAGAGGCGTGCTTTGCTCAGATATTGGCAATTAAGAGGAAAAATAGAAATTATTTGAATTAAGGAAGGGTTCTGTATTCCTCAAGGGCAGAGGACACAGAGTCTGGAGTTAGGTAGGATGGGTTTGAGGTCGGAAGTTGGAAGAAACCATTGTTGCGTGGCCAAGAGGACTTTTGATGGCCCAGCTCCGATCATAGGGTGGAGGAGAGGTTACACAGGTGACACTACGCAATCAGGCAGCACCTCTGCATCATCGTTTAGGTGGCCAAGTCAAGGGATACGTCATGCTCCCGTTGAGGCATGATGAGGTCACAGAGGAGTTACCTTGTGTCAGCACGTACGGAAGCATTTGATACCAATGCATTAAATCATCAGAAAGGACCGAGCTGAACTTTACAGAGGAACACTATCAAGGGGCATCTTCCTTGCATTAACACCACTTCATACTGCTCAGTGGGACCTCAAAGATCATTTTTTTGGTTCCTATCACCTTTATTTGGCAAATACGGGCACAGGGGGGGCTTGATTCTTTTTGGGGGTGTGTGGTTTTTTTGGTGCCTGGCTTCAGGAATAAATCTGCAGAAGTCAACAGGATTGTTTTCCTGTTGACCTGTCATCATGTAGGTCAGCCACAACAGGCACTAATGCAATGAGCAGCCCTTGCTGGCTTAATGCAAATGCAGAGCCTATCAAGGGAGCACAGGGCGCCAGGACCATGAACCCTTTGTCAGAGTGAGGATTTAGGTTTGTGTCCAGCAAAACCAAGATGAGAAAGCTGGGAGTCTCCACAGCCTGGCTTATATGAACAGCACCAGTTCTTCTGTCAAGTTTTCACTAACATAGAATTAGGGGGTTTTGTGTCATAAATTTGTATCGATGATACAGCAAAAAAATTTCTTTCTTAAAAAGCTTGATAATGTTCCTTTAATCAAAGTTCACTAACAAATCTAGTTCAAATGTGTAGTTCTTTTGGACCACCTCAATCCCCCCTGATAAACTCAACAATAATAATTAAGAAACCAAATTATTGAAAACGTCCACCCTTCAGCTAATTGCAGCTTGCCAGATCCCAGTGTGTTTCATCCAAGGAGGGTTGGCGGCACCATAAGAGGTATCTCTCGGGTGGAAGAGAAAGGTACCAAACAGAATTCACAGTGACACCGCTTTGCTGCTCTTCACCTCCAGGTTAACGAGGACAATCGTGCAGTCACTAAAAGCTGCGCTACGAGGATATTAGGAGCACAAAGAAAGGAGTCTCCAAAGCCAGCAGGAAAAAATGCTGATTATCCTTACAGAAGCAGCGGTAGCAGTGTTTGGCACTGCTGACATGGAGAAGACAACCAACAGGATGACGCAAAAAGCAGAGCAAAACTTTGCAGAGCTGCTTATACATACACCAGAGATTGTTCATTAAAATCTCCATTGGGTATTGCAAGCATGACTCGGACAGGCCTTCAAACAGGTAAAAGCAAGGGACATCCATTTGGGGTTAAAAGAGGGCAAAGAACCTTAAATAAAAAAAAAGCATGCTTCAGATATTTTCCTACTCATTAATTACACCTGCCTGATGGATGGTAGCAGCAACAGACAGGACCTCAGAAACCAAGAACAGGGCAGCACGCCTTTTTAAAAATTATATACAAATATTAAGCGTGCACACTTGGATGAACATACATGTGTGAAGTTATTCTCAGATAATCTACTATAATTTTATCAAAAGCTACACATCTGTGGGCAGTAAGGCATTCGAATCAGGCTAATTAAAGCCAACAAGGTTTGGTAAAAAAAACAAAATAAACCTAAAAACATATGCTGTCTTTGGTTGTCTGCTTTTGTCTACTGAGGTGGGGTAATTTTAGTGATCCTTTAATAATTCATAAATGCCTTCTGCCATAGATGCAAAGCATCAGTCTGGGGCTTTTCTGGATTATTTCAGGGAGCAGGAGGGACACCAGCATCAGGTAGTGGATCCGCCGTGCCGCACCAGCCCACCCCACTGTCCAGACACTGGCCAAGCCTTCTGCTGAGGTCCACCTCTTCTATAGCCATCTGCTTTGTGGTGCTTTGGCAAGATGGATGGGATTTTGGAGAAGGACAACTGAACAGAAGATGGGCCTGAGGTCTTGCCAGCAAAAGCATGATGAAAACATTGCCACAGATCTCACCTTGCCAACCGCTACCACTACCTGGGCAGAACTCAAGCTAGGAGATGATGGGTACCTCTCCAGAGAGGGCAGAGGCAGCTGAACATGTAGTCCCAGCTCTGCCATTGCTTGTAGGGCAAGCTTTCCCTACAGATAAGGTATACCTCAACATGGGAATTAGATTTAGGTAATCTCCTCCCACTAGTTCTGCCTATATAACAGTGACTTTCTCCTGACTTTTTCCCAATTCAGGCTGAAGATGCATATAAAAACTCAGGTTATAAATTATCTGAAGATTATCGGGAAGTTTAAGACAAACCTTATCCAGCTTTCTGAGGGGTTTTGTTTTGTTTTCTTTTTTTTACTCAAAAAACAGAGGTTACAAAGCACAAAGACGTTTGAAAGCAGACTAAAGGATACCAGACAGATAAAAGAGCAGCACCACATGCTAGAGAAGATTTAGAAACTCATCCATTACTGTGTATTGGTTAGTTTTGGTATGGAAAGAAAAGGCGATGCAAGAACTGAGTCTCAGAATTGTCTGAAAACCTCCTGGACTCTATTTTATACCTATATATTGAGAGATATATATGTCTCTATAACATATAGATATAAGCAAGTTATTGCCGCAAACTCAAGACTGGAAAGCGTAAAGCTAGCTAGTGAGGAGACGAGCATGGCAGGCATGACCGATTGCCAGAGACACAGAAAGCCAAGCAGGGCTTGAAATTAGCTCTTACTTCCCAAGACTGGACGTATTTTTATTATCTCCTTGATCAGCTTACTTTAGTTCAGCCTGGGTTTTATGCAAGATGAAAAGGTGATGCTAGGAAAATGCAAATATGGATTTTTGGAAGCCAACTCTTTCGAGTGATGTTTCTCCCAACGTCAAATATCTTTGCCATCTACCTCTTGGCATTACGAAACACTGCTGTCCATAAATGCTGCTTTGATGTGCCAGATAGACCCAGGTTCACCAGAAAGATTTTTTTCTCATACATCGCATCCAAGCAGTTTGAGAGGAAGAGCCTCAAAAGCTGAAAGCCAATTTTTGCCACCTGCTCTTCTGGCAATGCTATTATTCGCCCCAAACAAGAAAATTATTCTTTCCACCTGTATGGTTTCCATACCTATGTTCCTTGTCCCAGGCTCCTTGGCTCTCCCTGATACACACCTCTCCAACTTAAAAAAAAATTCACAGTGCGGCTCCATGCTTTATTTTAACTCAGCTGACATTTTCCCTGCTGAGGCTCTAATTTCATCATGAATTTCAAGCCCTCTTCTGCCCAGAAATTAATAGTAATAGCTTGTACCCATCTTTCCAAAATTGCTTTATGCAGAGAAATGGTCTAAAAGCACAGCCAGGTATTGCCTGCCACAGCATGATGATGCACCGTTACTTTCCTTTAATTTAATGCCCCCACGTTTGGCATGAGGTGGTTCTGGATGACTGCAAAGCAATGAATTTTGCTAGACAAGAGACACACTCTCTTGCAGCTTAAAGGGTGAACAGCGTGAAAAACTATAGAGAAGAATTATCGCCTTTTTTTGTTTCCAGATGTAACTAACAGTTCAAGAATTCCTAGCAAAAGTAATTTGCCTTATTTGCTGAATAATTTTTATGTCTCTGTTTGAATTGTTCTGATTTTCCTATGCATGCATCCTACAAAAAGGAAAAGTTAAAGCAGCAGTAAAGTGAAAATCTTTTCTTATGATGTGTTAAAATCCAAATGTACCTTTAAATGTAACTTTTGCATAGCAAAAATCTGCACAGTATTTAATGACCTTTTAAATAGATTAATAGCTCCTAATAAGTCAGGCTACTTAAAATACTGTAGTAATATATTAGACCTAAATTGCTGGCGAAAAACAGGCACTAGGATTAGGAGATTGGCACACATACCAGTTTTCTTCTCCACGTATCGTTTTCCAGCCTCCCTAAAAGCAACCATCGCCCTGAAAAACGCTCGCAGGACTGCCCAGCGGAAGACGGCCACCGGGTCGATCCCAATCATCCCACAGATAAAGGCGTTTTTGCTGCTTCGCAGGAGAGCTACAATGTCTGGGCGCATATGATCCGTGTTTTTCTCACGGAAATCCTAGAGAAGGAGAAAAAGGAAGGGAGAAAAGAGTAAAATAAACAACATCTACAAGATATGCTGGGTAAGATCTGACAGGCTACCCCTGGGACAGCATGACTATTGAAACCTGCTTCTATCTTTTTTTTCTGCCCCCATATTAGATGCCTCTTTATGTCCAGAAAATAAATGTCTTATCCCAAAGCACTGCTCTCTGAAGCATCTTGAAGCTGATGCTGGGATTTGGCATGTGCATTTGTTGCATCAGAAACACAATTACAGATTTGCACTCATAAATCCCGAGGCTGTTTCTCTTACAGGCTCACCTGCCCACCGGAATTCCTTCTGCTAATAATTGGCATGAATGTAAATGGGGTCAACTTTGAAATCATTTGCATGGGATTTTAAAAAGTACCTGCAGCAGTGAGATGCTGAGACCTATGCTTATGTAACCTGTATTAAAAAATGGCTAATGATGAAAAAAACACTGGGTTTTCTACACAAACCAAGCCCAGAAAGGCTACCAAATACCCAATTTCAACTCACTGTTGGGATGTAGCATTAACCTCAGTGCACATCCCTAAATTCTTCCCCAAAACGCCAACTCGCAGAGCTTGCAATGTGGAGAACAGGAAGACATATCCCCACTACCTTCTCATTTCAGCCTAGCTTTTCACCAAATACTTCTCTCCCAACCCTCGCATCTCTTCTCTAGCCAAGTCCTCTTCCAAACATCTCTGTGGAGCATTTGGGGCTCTCCTTCCCCAACACAGCTAGATGATTTAAATGAAAAAAAACTGCTAGGGAACAGCTGGGTGACAGACCTTCACTCTGTACTTCACTTTGCCTGCGTAGTGTTTGATGATGAAAGCTGGCTCCATGACTGCTGGAAATTCAATGTAGGAGTTCCCTTCGTGTTGACGCTTAAACTTGTCCAGCAGTGTCTGGTTTGTGGCTTGAGGAAAACTGAATGGAAAGAATTAAAAAGAAGACAGCCATAAAGCCAACAAAAAAGCTTTTATACTTCTTTCTTGACCACAAATGGGAAAATACAGGTATTCTGAGCTTCCACTTCTGTGCCTGCAGATACTAAGCAAGCACTATTTTGTATGCTGTCATGTGGTTATATACAAATACAAGGTATAGCTGGCATTGGAAGAACTCTTAACTGATTTAGTAATGGTCTGCAATCAGTCATAAAAGCACAATAGGTGTATTTTTATTGTGGTATACTACATTGTATGCCCATTGCATGGAAATTATTCAGGGTAGCTGCGTTTACCTGAAACCCTGAGTTTCTGTCACCGGTGTTGAGGATTAGACTGCTCCTATATCTATGGGGTATCCACACATTCAGGAAATATTGAGCTGTTTTGCCTACAAATCTCACTTCAACTTCAGGGGTTACTTGACTGATCCCGGTATAGGAGAGAGGAAGAAAAAGGACAGAGCTTGAGCAGAGCCTCTTGGTATGAGCAAGCTAATCCTCCATCCTCAAACTTCATGTAAATCTGCAACTTGGGGGTACATTTCACAACTTTACCTAATTTAAGCTTTTATAGCCTGGTACAGTATCCCTGGGACAACATCACTGCTGTGTGTCTGGTAAATGAGACAAGAAACGAAGGAGAAACCCACAAGCAAAATGGTGGGAGGAGAGCTCGTGCCCTGGACTGGAGCCACGCGGATCCGAGGTGATGCCAGCAAAACTGCCTGGCCTTTCCCTGCCTTTCACATGTAGAAAACCGGCACATTCATTCAATGGGAGATCCCTTACACTCAGAAGTTTCTACCCAAAAGCAGACCTAGGAGCCACGTGCTCATCTGGTAACTTCTACAAAGACAAGCTGGATGGATATAACCAAGGATGCAAACCTGAGCTGCATCCATGATGCCCATGAAACCCTATAAAAGTGCAGCCCCTACATACAAGTGCCCTCAGTTCACTCTGGCTTAATTTTTAAAAGTAAATCGATAAATCCACCTTACATCTCAATAACAGCACCCACACAACCTGCTTTAACTCATGCACTTGGATTCTCCCTTCACTCAGCTCAACTTCAAGCATCTTCAAATCCTTACACCACAAGAGACAGCAAGAGAAATGAGGAGAGAAGCAAAGGAAACCTTTTCCCTTCCCTTTAAAAGAAGAAATTCTTGAAACAGAATTTTAATTATTATTTGTTAAGGCTTTTTGCACAGCTTGCTGATTCTCCACTGTTTGCCTTACCACCTTGGAAACAAAACTAGAGACATAAGATAAATCAACCCAGCGAGCTATTAGCATCTTTCTAGGAAGAATCACAAGAGGTAAGGGTTAAGGATAAACACTTTTTAAGTGAAAAAACAAATATCGGTAGCAAAACTAACAGTTTCCTACTCACTTGCTTTCCTCATCCAGCAGATGGAGCAGGCCTGTCGGCTTCTTACTGATCAGGTTGATGCAACCAGAGTTGTCTATGTAGTCGATGTTGTGCCAGCTAATTCCTTCTGCTCTATATTCCTCCTAAAAAAAACCCACAGATAATATAACGATACTGGATGCAAGCAAAAAAAAAAAAACAAACCAAGGTTAAATTAGAAGGGTTTCGTGGAAACTGATGCACCATTTACCAAAATGAACATCTCTTCTGCTAATATGCCACCAGTATTTGTTTTTTGATGCAAAAGAAAATGATAAAGAACAACTTGAACAACCTAAACCACAGGGAACAGCACAGCATTTTACAGTTTCAGGTGTATCAGCCTTTTGCTCAGACATAGGTTAGCTATATGGCAGACCATGCCTACCAAGGATGCACGGCATGCTACACATCATTGCTTCTTGCTTTCCTTTTCCTGGCTTGCCATTCAAGTGTTATATGATGTATTTGCATCAACTAGTATTTAGTATTTAGTTGCTAGAAGAAAACGGTGGTACAACATGCTCATTTCATTACACAGAAAACGCAATATAACTCCCTTTCCTGCTTCACTGGGCTCTACTCTTCTATATCTCACAGTATCAATGGCTGGTGCTATAAGGACTAACGAAGAGACCTCCAGCTAGCAGAAATCACCGCTCTAAGACCAGCAGAGCCACAACCCTTTACAGTAAAACTGAGAATCTGTCCCCAAATTCATGCTAAGGAAAAAAAAATTATTTATTTTCCACCAAAATAACCCCAACCCTTGCTCTTTTATAACGGTTATCTCCTCTGAGATAGATTTTCAACTGGATTACTTCGAGAAGTCTTTTGCAGAAATTATTTTAGGGCATCTGGAAGAAAGTAGAGTTTAAAAATCATAATTTTTATCATATGCTTTTAGGACTTGTGACTCACTTTCAAAACAGCAATATTGCAAGTGCACCTTACTCCCTGTGTTGGAAAAAGCCCTACCAATCTAAGCTGCGTTTTTACTTCTCTATCATAAGACATTTTGATGGCAGAATCAAAGAAAAAAAGGGAAAAAATCCTCAAAATTACACTAATATGATGCACCTTTATAACAATCCTAATCATTTTTATTGCTGCTTCTGCTTTTATTTTTAAGACGAGCAAAAAACTTTAAAAAAAAGTATGTTCTTCCAACTCTCCTCACCCAAAATTAACATGAACTCTACATATATTATTTTTAGAATTAAAGATCCTGAAGTGCTTTGAGAGATCTCACAAGGAAATTTTTGCTAAAAAACTACAAGGTCCTGAACTCAGTATTTGAGATTTCATATACCTTTACACCAACGATACATACTCTATGCATATGTGTGCGGGCATAGAAGGAGTTTTTAACAGCCTTAAAGCCTTTTGGGGTCAAAACATAACACATCCCATTGGAAAAAAAAAATGCTGAAAATAAGGAACAACTCCACATTATTAATTTTTTTTTTTTTTTTTTCTCTGAGGTTCCTGCAGAGCAACCAGGACACAGCAGTCATGCAGAATAACATTCACAAGTCCCTGCTAAACTATAGGCATTTAAAAGTCATGTATTTGACTAAGACTCATTGCACTTTCAGTGCAAGTCAGGAAAATCAGCTTCTATACAGCAATCCAGCCAACTGTAGAAGACTGCATATTTCTTGAGCGAGTGTGAGCTTCTCTTGAGTGATTTAAAAGAGAGAGATGGCGATGCGTGCAGCAGTAATGGGAGTCAGCATCATTTATCAACTGCCTGCTTCTGACAGCCGCTTAATCGCATGCAGGGTCTATTAGTCCCAGCTTTACCCGCTCAGGACTGGTCCTGAGCACCTGGAGAGCAATATAGCTTGCCATGATGATAAAAGAGCAGCCTTATTTTAGTGGTGATGGGTGGCTGGTGCATGTTACTTGGCTTGACTATTTATTATCGTGACTCTTTTTTGAACTACTTGTATGGGGGCTTTACATATTCCTTCCCCTCCTCCCCCCCAAACCCCCAATTATCTAGAGTTTTAAGTCTGCATACATCTAAACTGGGCACATGCCATCACTCTGCTCTAGAAGCCCTCTAGACATCCATAGCTCCATGAGGGACATTTGGCAACTGCACAATGAATGTTGCCGTGAAACTCTTTTGAGCACACTAAAAACTTCTACTACTCCTAAGATCGGTGCAAAATAACTAATTAGCAATGCCAGCTGTTGTTTTTTTTTTTTTTAATATACCCCAGTAAATGACCATAAAAGACCAGAGTTCAAGGTCTCTACTTCTTTAGGCTCATTTTCAGCTCTGCCACAGATGGTGCATGACCTGAGGCCAGTCATCACATACCTCCTGGCCTCAGTTTCTTCAGCTGCAGGATTTTGGCTAATTTTCCCTCCTCCGCTCTTCTTTTTCCTCTGGGCTGGGTCAGAAACACTCACTCCCAGGCTGTGGGGTTGTTCCCCACATCTGTCTATCCGCTGCTCCCTCCCTTCCATCCCCAATGCAACCTCTTGCTGTGTTGGCCAAATACGAAGCGGGATTAAAGTCCTCAACTAATAACCTTTTCCACAATAACTCAGATATACACTCTCATTTCAAGACAGGCGCAGCAGCAGGAACTATTCCACAGCAATTGCTCCGAAGCTTAAATGGAAAAAAATTCCCCTTATTTATTTTTCCTAGCATTTTTCCAGTTATTGGTTTGGTTGCCTTCAGAATCACAGCCCAGGAGAAATAACTATGGCTTTGTGATTGACTGATATAATTCCTTGGGTGTTTGCTGATCTGCAGAACACCGTGCAAATTGTCCACATTAGGGCAGAAGCTTTAGGGTAAAATCATTGCTGTCCATATGTATATGTTAAACTTACTCAATTAAGTTTCAGTTATTAATCTTCTATATGATTTGTATATGATTTCTATATTCTATATTCATCTTTCTGCACAATTCAGGAGGTACCCTTAAAACGCACCTCCAAAATATTCCTTCACTTCTGAGTACAACAATAAAGTCTCTGCCATCCTTTGATGGATGCAGGGTGCTTGCAGAGCACTTGAACATTAAGGAATTAGATCCAAACAACATGAGGTTTTCATTTAACAAAAATATGGTCAAGATGAAGACAATACGAAACACAGCCCACTCAAACAAAAAACCCTCAAACTGAAGGTTAATAAAAATCAGCTTAAATTTATACCTTGACTTAAAACTAAGTTATGTTTAGGGGCAAATTCCAATGTCCTATTCCTAGAAGGCCATCTTTACATCAAGAACCAAATCATTGACATCACCACTATCTACAAAAGTTTGGAGTGCAGTAAAGTCCATAGAGTCCTATTTTTGGCATCCTTACTCCCAAGAAAAATGTATAGATTTACTCCTCCTATCCCTGGATAGCTGAAGCCTGGTCTGCTGGAAGGTGGAACAATGCAAGTTCACTGGAGAGGAGAGCACCAAGCTCCCAAACTCGGCAAAAGGAATTACGCAAAAAAAAAAAAAAAAAAAAAAAAAAAAAAAATTCCGGTTTTT
>NW_010972775.1:847974-941054 GCF_000737465.1 Haliaeetus leucocephalus
AAAAAAAGACATTCAGGTTCTTTTAGAGTGCAGCAGCTCCATATTTTCATTTAATTATTGGGTGAGATACTACTGATTGCTCTCCAGGTGAGCTGTATAGCCACCACGAGCAGATTAATGCTTCTAATCGTGCATTTAGAAACAATTCAGCTGCCCCGACCACGATGACATTGGCAATATGTCAGCGTTGGCACCACATGTCACCGAAGGGACTCATTCTGTCAGCGCGAGCGCTATCACTTCTCAAATGCCGTCACCCAAATCAGAAGAGGGTTGTGTTGCCATAGCTGCATCAGCACACTTGCTGCAGCAGCCAGGTCAGCAAAATTGCGTAATGTGGATTTGGCCTCTCTGACTCAGCTGAAGCTCAGGAGAGAAGGGGGTTAGTGACTTAATCTCTTCTCTCTTTAGGGGAAAAAACCCCATATATATATAATGTACTTCATTACTGCATTCAGTATTTAGAAAGATGTGGCTAAGCAGGGAGGTGGCTCATAAGAAAAGGCAATATTAGTCTGAGTTTTTTTGTTTGAAAGGGGTGCTTTTTAGAGCTTAAAATGCTCATGCTGACCTGAATAAAACACAATTTGTGATGTTCAAACATTAAAAAAAAAGATATAAAATGTGGATCCAGACTTTGAAATGCATATCCTCAGAATATGAGCATAAATCTTTACTGAATATCACACAGCATTATCTGAGGCATATCAGCATGTAAAATTGGGAGTACCAAATAAACAGAATGTGGCAGAATATCCAACATTTTTACATACGAAAATTAAAGGAACTCTAGTAAAGAGACAGCTAAGCACTATTAAAGAGAAACCCTGCCTGCCTACAACCGACCCCAGAGTATGTACACTGCTTATGCCACACAGAAAAACGAATTTAAGATTAAAATATGCTTGCTGAGCATCAGGAAAACCTTCCCAACTGGGACACAAGGCTTGATGGAAACCCTACTGCTAGGAACAGAAAACATCCATAATTTTGTATTTGAATGTGTAGAGAAACAAGTCCTGTTATCTTTATCGGAGTGTTGAATCAGTTCTGTTATCAGGACTTTATTTCAATATTAAGCCAAACAAACACGCTCTAATCCCCAGCAGAATTAAAGGTTTATATATCTTGAGTGGGAGAAAATATCCATGAGCCCAACAGCATCTTGGAGGTACTGGAAAACATCTCTACACATCCACATGCTCTATTATGAATTACACCATATCCAGCCATGGTCAACAGCAAGAAAACCCAAATGCTAAAAAGCATAATTAGAGAACAAAGCATTAAATATGATTTTTAAGCTCACACTTATCTAGCGTATTGTGCTCACTGGGGGCTATTGCTCCCCAAAATCATGTGGTAAAATTAAGAGGTGGTTGGAAGAAGTGATCAGGAGGTTGAAAAATTTAAGAGAAGAGGAACATGGGAACCCAGAGAAGAAATAAAATAGGAGATATGTGAAAAAAATACAAAATAAAAAACATAATAAGTTTCCCATCTGTCTTAAAGCACAAAACTGAGGGATTAGGAAATTCAAATCAAAAGACAGTGAAGATTCAGGCCTCAATACAAAGATGTGGGTTTTTCCATGATACATGAAATTTGTTGCCCTATCACGGGATATGAAAGGTAAAAAAAATTGCCACAATTTAGAGGTCTGGAGGGTGTTGGGCATCCGCCCACACAGCTTGCAAGCTAAGAGCCATGAAAATACCTTAGCATTTCAGTGCCCAGGAGGCAGATGTCGTATACCACAGGGATATTGCCATTAGTAGCAGTGAAAATTAAGAAGCAGCCCCAAAAAATAACATTTAAAACCCCAAGATAGGGATGATGCTCTCGCCTCTTTCCTGGGGATCAGGCAAGGCTGATGGTAAAAAGAGGGGTAAAACGTAGCATACAGTGCTGTTTCAGCTTTTATCAAGTCCAGCTAGGAAATTAAAGCATATTAGAAAGGAAATGGAAAACAAAATGGTTAATTGTTTGCATGGAACTGCATGCCAGGGAAATACGGCATTTTCTGTTTCCCGAAAGCATGGCAATCCTTGCTTCAGAAATGCTCAAGTAAATCACAAGAGCAAAGGAAAACCCTTATCGGCTCATTCACCTCCTCCCAGACTGAGCTAGATAAGCCCCAGGAGTTTATCTGCCCGAGCCTTTCATTACCAAGGCATAGGAAAACCTTGTTTACACAATGAAAATTCCCCAAATAAAGTAGGAAATCAACTGAAAAATCCTTTTTTCCAGCGTAGCTCCACACGGGAGCACTTCTCATTGTGTTCCCATTGTAAAAACTCATGCAATCCAGAGCCATATGCTTCAATGCGATTGATAGGCAGATACTTTTGGATGTCTAAATGTATATATTTTGCCTGAAAAATCCATGACTAAACAGAAGGGTGTGAAATTCCTCTCTTCTTGACTCTAACACTGTCTGCTTCAGCTTCAGGCAGCGTTTGCAAAGTGAGAAACTAGGAATTAAACCCCCTTCCATGTCTCTCTCCATTCCTAGCTGACTTCCCCAGCTTAAAATAATCTCAAAATATTCTTTAAAAAGTATTACAAGTCAATTTGACACCCACAAAAATATAAACCTTCGCAAATACAAGCTTAGAACCACTAAACCCAAGCATATAAATTGTTTCTCTCTTGATTGCTTATCCAGTAACAAGGTACCATCAACCTTGCAGGTGCTGATGGACAAAATATAAATAACGTCTCAAAAAGCTCAGTTCAAAAAATTAGAAACAAAGCCATATTTCACAAACTATATTCAAAACCTTCCAGGAAAGAACATAATATTTAATGGTTTAAAAATTACATTAAAATAGGTCGTTGTTATATGATAAACTAAAGGAGCTAAACCTTGTAAAAGCTCCTTTCTGGATACATCCGTATATGTATATATCCTAAAATCCATCTTGGAGAGCTTGGGAAAGCTTTTCCAAGGCTGGAAAAGGCAGAAAGACATGGGGAAATCTCTCCGTCCAGGAGAGATCCACCCAGGATCCATCCATCATCCCATGGAGGATTAATTGCTTGTTCAGCAAATGCAGGCGGGCATCGTGAGTCAGTCCCAGCAGAATCATCCCGGCATAATGTGATAATTAAAATAAGCTTGATATGATAAATCCTTGAGATGGCAAAACCTTATTATTAGAGAGTTCCCGAATGAACGAGACCAACGTCTGGTTTGGTGCTGGTGCTTATGTGCTGCAGACGACGCAGATGCCTCGAGTTCCCGACATCCCTCCAGAAGAGGATGCCAAGGCTGACGATGCAGACACTTTCATTTATGAATAAGGTTTTTTATGTTTGTTCTCACTTTAAGTAGAAAAGGAATTTATACATGCAGCCATATATATAAAAATATATTTATTTTTTTAATAATGCACCCACAGACACAGTATGTATAAATACGTATCCACATGCTCTATAAACACACAATCTATAAACACACAATCTATAAACAGGTTTATAAGCCACTCTATTTTAATGACACCGTCTGGCAATGCAGGGGTTCTGATAAACATCTTTCCCCTGCATTTCTTCTACCACCCGGTTTTAAGTTGTAAACCACTTACGGAGCATTGGCAGACGGCTTTGAAGCAAAGGTGCTCCTTGAGATGGTCTCCTTCTTCGAGGTGACCATTTCAGCGGCTCCTCAGTGAACGGCAAGTGAATTTGGCTTTATTTTGAGGCTGATCCTTCGCCCACTGACAGTCTCCCATCTGCTTTATGTAAGCAGCCTGAGACTTTAGTTTATTGTAATTTGGATTGTCCATCATTAGAGAAAGTGTGGGGATTCAGCCCAGGGTTTTGTGCACATGGCTGTATGAGCTATGCTGGCTCTGCAGCATCCATCTCTAAGCTCAAATCAGCTCCCTACGCTTCAGTGGCAACAGCAGGTTTCAGTCATAAATTATATTTTGCTCTCAAAATGGGGAAAATTGCTTTTGCATGATTCAGCTGGCAAAACACACCTTGCCACGATCCCGTTCACTCCCTTCACAGCAGCATCTTTCTTCCCAACCTGCTCTTACAACAGCCAGAAGTGTGAGCCTAAAGATACTGCATGATCAGCTGGCAGATTAATTTCTTTAATTTCTTGCTATCTAAAATAAATAGGAATAGAAATATCTATCTATCTATCTATCTTAGTGCAGTCCTTGCAAGATGTATCAGGCTTAGACCACCTCCACCATGGTCATGGTCAACACCAGACTGGTCCTCCAGCCTAAATGTCTTCCCTTTTCAGTCCCCACTCCAAACTTGTGTCAATAAATACACCTGCTCCCGAATCCTCTCTCATTCATTCACACTTACAGTGGGCTCACAGTACTCTCCATTATATATATAGTTGTCTTATGCTACCCGTATAAAATCTTGTTGCCGTGCCAAACCAACTGTCCAGGCAGGAGTTTTGCACATAATGAGTGGAAGAGCCACGGTCAGGATGGACCATCCAGTTCTGCTTCAATATGACATTTTTTCAGATGGGTTGAAGTATTTTAGAGGCTTTTAGAGGTTTTTCGCTCATCTTCTTGCTTAAGAAGAAGGGAGCTCACATTGCACAATGCTGTCCTATGAAAATCCACCAACATGCATTGAGGTCTTTTATTTTTAAAGAAAAGCTGTTGTTCACAAGTATTTTTTGCTGAAATAACAAAAGATTTCACCATTACATCGTTGCCTAGTTTAGCTCAAACGTACAGTGCATGTGCAAGAATTTCCCCATTACTGTAGTTCTGGACTATGACCCAGGGCTTGGCCCTAAGGGACCAGTATAGAAGCATCCTAGATCACCCTAGAGCACACCTAGTGCTCTCCAAAGCAGGGTGTGCACTGGGGTGCGGGAAGAAAATACTTTTTATACCATTAATAAATAAAAATTAGTGTTTATTTTATCTTCATCTCATCCTTTCTTAATTTCTAGGTGGGGGGGGGCTTCATAATGTACATAATATTAATACATCTATGTAATTCGGAAAGAAATAAATATACATGTATTGGATTGCATCTCAGGAGCAACTCCCAGAGGAAAGTCAGGCTCAGCATTCCCAGGACAAACCCAACCCCAAGGTGTATGTCTCCAGCTGGGTTAGAGTGACAGGACTGTCCCCTGGTACAGTCCATACTCACATATATTTAGCCAATATATTTGAGTAGGAGCCACGATCAGCAAGAAAACATCATCTAACTGGAAGAAGTCAAGGAACCAGCTCAGAGAAGAGGAAAGAAGGGCTCAAGAGATGACGTTGACTTGGGAGAGGGATAACGGCACCTGGAGGAAGGTATCTGCAACTTGGAGAGCTCCATCAAGGAGCATGGGATGAGGGATGGAAGAGGGGATTTGAGTGGGAGAACCAAGGCAGTTTGGGGAGGACACGGCACTGCTGCAAGCAGAGGCCAGGGGTGCACTCAGATGCTGTGGGATGCTGTACGGGATGCCTGGTGACATTGCCCTTAGCTTGTCTGGCTCACAAAAACCATCAGCAAAGGCCAAGACATCGGGACAGAACTGAGATAATCCTTTTATCAACATAACCTTTGCTTTTGCGTGCTACAAGACAATTTCTAAAGCAGCCCATGTTCCTAAGTCACTATTGCAAGACTGTCCCATGCAGGTGATGAGCAGAAGGGACTGTGACCATCATACTCCTTCTCCTCCCCAACAGCCACGTTTCCAACACACACAGGAACACCAAGTGCTCTTCAGATCATCTGCATCATAAACCACCTCCAACCCACTGCTTCATTAAGGAAAGGACCGTATCAAACCCACTGACCAAAGGCCAGGCACAGTATGAGGTGGTGACAACCACGTTGAACCTGCCTGTTCATCTCACCAGCTTTTTGCCCAATTAATTCTTCTCTAGCACAAACATGTTTGTTTTTAATTAAAAAAAAAAAAAGCTTGGACCTTCTGTTGTCCATCTCCCAAATCAATTCTGCTTTTCCTTCTCTTTCTCCTAGGCAAAATATGAGCTTGAACCTTAAAATTACACATTACCCAACTTGCAAATAGGAGTTTTCAGTACATTTATCTCAAGAATTTTATGCTGTCAACCACAATTATGATATTTTCACAAAAGCTGGGCTTCACAGATACAGTACTTCTCTGTACTGAGCTTAAATTAAAGGTCAGGGAATCAAATTAAAAAAACACCAAAGCAACCCAAACCTGTTTCTTTTGGATACCTAATTCTAATATAGAAAAGATACAGAAAACCACACAGTCTTTCACACCAGCACATCACACCAGGAAAGCTTTCTAGAGTATTTTCTAATGATATTTTATGCATGTTTTCTAATTTGCCTACCTAGGATGCCACTACACAGATTTAAGAATACTACTTAGGGGTAGTAGTAGGGGTTCATATATTATATATAGCAGGGAGGTTGGAACTAGATTATCTTTAAGGTCCCTTCCAACTCAAACTATTCTATGATATTATAGTATATATACATAATGTAAGATACTATGATATTATATGTTATGAACGTTCATCATCTGGAAAAAAAAAACAAGAACAAGAGGGTGGGAAACAAAGCCCCCTCGGACCCAGCCCCGGCCATGCACCGCCCCAGGAGGGGAAGGACCCAAGTCAATGCTTTGGGGGACTGATGATGACCAGAGTCATGTTTTATTTCAATCCTATAGTTTGAAATCTTCCTATCCTAAAGATAACATTTAAACAACTCTAAGTATCCTTTTTTTGTTTAACATGAGTTACGTACACTAAACATCCTTTTTTCCCCCCCAAATGTGAGTTATACATGATGGCAAATTGCCAAATAATAAATCAATAACTTGTGCAGCTTGTTATTTCTCCACATGTCATATGGCACACAGCTGACGGCAGCATTTTTTGGAGGGCATCTGCTCTCCCATCTCCAACGAAAACACAAATTTGAAGCGAGCCTCCCAGTCCTCAACAGTTGACTTATGATAGTTGGCTTTTGTCTTCAGAGGCAATAAAAAGGCATTCACACCTAACCAGAGTGATGAGATACAAAAAAAACCCCTTACTAGAAGAAAGGGAAAAAGTGCTCCAAGCAGTAGGAGAAAGACCCTTTTTCATAATTTATTTTTAATTTATTTATTTGAAATTTTCATTATTTTTTTTCTCTAAATGGCATGGAAGGCTGCTGGGAGACAGAGCAGCACAGCCTGAGAAACCCTGCATATCCAAGATGCTTTAAAATATCGCAGGCTTTGCAGTCATTTCTAAATGAACAGACTAAATACACCACCTATCACCGTGTCCTGTGACAAATCAATGCTTATTTTAATTAATTCACTCCCGCTGCGATGAACAAATTGTTATAACGTTCATCATTTAGTCCAGACTGTCAGATTTCTCCACCTATTACACAGGACCAGTAAAACCTATACACCTTCCTAAGTATTTATGAAGCTTTAGATGGCTGAGCAAACATTTCATAGGACGTGTTATCTGTTATCTTTATGAAATTAAGTTTTTCTACCTGAGCAGGCTGAGGTTTGCTGGCTGGGACATCAAGCTCACCAGGGACCCCACCAGAAAACAGACTTTGCTCAACACCTGAGCTCATGCCAGTTGATCGCACTCCAAATAATATTTCTAATTTTTTTTTTTTTCAGTCTCAACCTCAGTTATTCATCATTTTTTTTAAATAGTAAAAGGATGTCCTCGAAATGGAGCTTTGGCAGGTAACCAAAAGGTAGAAAATGGAGTAGAAAAGAACTTAAACAGCAATGCCTGTGGGATGGAAAGCTATGGGATGACTTCTCAACCTTTGTGAAGCATCAGCTGAAACAGGGAAAGGTGGGTGGGGGTAACTGAAAAGCCAAGCATTGGATGAGCCTGAGCAGGGATGGGGGAAGATTGGTGAGGTCAAAGATGACAAAGTTTGGAGAATGGGATATATAAAAACCTGTATGTCTGGCCCTCAAACTGTCAAAGATCTGGAAACTTGGAGGAAACTCATATCATGGGTGCTAAGTTACTGGTGACCTCCAAACTATACCTTCATAGACAGCAATTATTTCGTGCAATGCCCTAAATTGAAAAAAAAAAAAAACACCAACCCCAAACCCCACAGTAAGTTGCAATGCAAAAATGTTATTTTCCTCTCCCAGAAGCACCTGGGTGTTACCTGAACATCACGGCAGCTCTGGGCTTATCTGCTCTGCTTGAGGAGGACACAGGGATGGAGCAGCCGCTGGGGAACAGAGAACTGCCACCAAGATGTGATGCTCTGATAGCACCTAAAAAGTCCAAGGGGTATGAGGACATCTCGCCTGAAGTCACCAGCCTGAGGGATGGATGAGACCATGCTGTCTGGAAGAGCTAAATGAGTCTGCACTTTGCGTGGAGCCTGGTGAAGGACACCCCATCCTCCTGCCGCCCAGAGCAAGCACTGCGTCAGGCAGCAGTTGCAGCCACCAGCTACAGTCCCTCATCCAACCTCCACCCCATATGCCTGTAAGATACACAGTAAGGAGAAAACCACCCTTGCTACGTGGTGGGGCAGGCTGTATTTTAGTTACGATTCCTGCAATAGCAATCCTTCTAGATTAAAAAATAGATAGTTACCGGTCTGAATCCAAGAGTTTGTCTATACAGATAGACCAGGATTTATGAGCTTGGGCTTTACCAGCTGGGTGGAGTTTGCCTTTCTTGTACTCTTCCATCATCTGCTAAAACATATTCCCATGTATCATGAATCATCAGTAAATCTTCCTTAGCGATCCAGAACAGTTGGTTTAACAAGAACGTGGTAAAGAAACATCAATAACTGTCTTTATCCAAGGCAGAACTCTAACATTTACCATTTTTTGTCTTCTCCTCCTATTTTACTATAAACAGTGGGCAGAGATGCATTATCCTTATTCCTCATGGTTGGCTCAAAAAGAGGAGGTTGCTATTGCAAAGACCTTTGCAGACTCTCGGTATGCAGCATGACAGCAGCTGTATTTATAGGAGGCATCAGGCTGAAGCCAGACTGCCTGAGGATGCCTCGGCTGGTTGTTTGTAAACCACTGGAAATAGCATTGTCTTCAGACAGAAGGTTTAAAAAAAGATTCGCAAGGCGCATCGTATTAGATTTCACAAAGAACAAAAAAGAAAAGAAAGGTTAAAATAATCCCACGCTTCTGCTAGATGACTTTGTGGTAGGTATTTTGGTTTCCATAACATCAGCTGTATACCACAGTAACAATTACATCATGGTTAAATACCATTCTTGCACACAAAATCAATTACAATTTTAAGAAAAACCATTAGCAAATACTTAAATTTGTCATATCTTTTAGCAGAAGCGTCCAACTATCTCAGCAATCTGTCTTTAGCCTCCTGCAAGCTTTGAAGATACAAGAAGCCTATCTCCGGATGCAGAGGAGGACCCTTCCATTTCAGATACTCATCACCAATAACCCCACTTGTTTTTCAGCCATGAAGACATCAAATAAACCCTTGTAAAGCCACAAATATCTCAGCTTAATCCACAATTTAAAGTCATATAACTATTTTGCCATCTTGAAACACAATATGAACTACCTAGTCTTAATTTGTAGACTGGCAACTATCACTAAAAAGCAGGTTAATCTTTGGGCCAGCTAGGAAGGAAGGATATTTTGAAGACCCAAGATCTGAATATGTATTATCAGTTTTCTTTCCATCAAATCCACTCCTCCACATGCAGCATGTAACTCCAAGAAGAGGAAAAGTAAATGATTAAACCATACAAATAATTCACCCAAGAATTAGTGCTCATGCAGCTGTACAGCTTATTTATATTTATAGAAAGCAAACTACGTAGAGATGACCGTATTTTCCACCAGCAGAGCTTGCAGTGCTCCAGCCCTAGACGGATGATGTGCTCTGGCATTAAGAACTGGAACAAGCCCTTTGCAGTTGGATGCCTCCACAACTACTCCTCTCATCCATACAGCAAATACTGAATTTAATGACTTCATGTGCTTGACAGATTTATAAGAGAAAGCTAATTAGGTCACTGGTTATAAGCTGGTCCAAGGAGAATTACAGATTGCTGCAATCAGGAGGTCTGCATATACCCTGGGCTCGGGGAGGAGCACTGACCTGCTAAGAAATCCCAGCCCAAGCACGGGAATTCCCTTACGGATGACAGCATCTCAGCTTGCTCCTGCAAAGCCGGTGGAGGCTGCCGAAACCCAAGCGCCCCGAAATCCCACCTCACTGAGGTATCTCTCTCCAGCTTTCAGGAAGGGTCCTCCCTCCCTAAGTCTCTTCTAGAAAGTGTGTCAGTTACCTTTATAGAAAAAAATAGCTATATTGGCTTTGCAATAGTCTTTTAGTTTGCCTTTTTATGGTGGATAGTGGTAAAAGGGACCTGTTCCTAGAAATACAGACCCTCTTGAGTAGGGTGCATCAACATACAAAGATCAGTTAAAAAACTGAAATAAAATGGGTTTGAGCAGTTCTGCTCCACCTTCTTGACCAAAAAAAAAGAGAGAGTTAACAGAGAAGCATCAAAATCTAGAGCAAACATCCCCCAAATGATCCACTCAGGGCTATACTGCTTATTTTTGACCATCCTCATATTCAAGGAGATGCCTCTTTCTGACTTTTCAGATCTCATATAACACTGGAGAGGGCCAAAATGAAACTATCAGGGTTTATGGGAAGGGCTGGTTTAATTCTTTGATCTCAGCTGGACTCAGGCCGCAGAGCAGAGCTCATCAAATACTAGCTCTACCGAAACCAATGATAAGGAGGATTTCCCTTGACCTCACTCAAAGAAGAATTTCACCTGAAGGGAGGGCATGCAGACTGGCCTTAAAAAAACCCAAATGTTGAAGGTCTGTAATATATTTACTGTATTATACAGCCCAATTATATGTTGTGCATCCAAGAAACAACACGTACTTTAGCAGTTTTCTTGTCCTGCTTGTTGTTAGATAACAAATGATGTTTGGAGAAGCCTCCTCCCATTCTAATTAATAGACTATGCCATCTTGTCCTATATGTTACCTGCTAAATTATGGCCTATATTGTTGTTATCTCTCTTACAGTACATTAATTTGAGGCTGGAAAGCGACACCCAGACTTAACAAACCTAAAGCAAAGCTTAAAGTTCAATCTTTCCTAATCTGCTGTGGCTATCGGAGGTCATAAGGATCTCAAGTCTGACCTTGCAGAACACGTATGAGAGTGACATTTCTCCTCCCACCCCACAAATTAACACTGGAAAGCAAAAAACCACTAGAAGATTGGGGTGGCATTTTCAACACTGATGCTGAAAAAATAACTTTTATGTGATATTAAATTACACAGTAGCAAGTCCAGGCAAAGGCAAGAAAGAAATTGCTTATGGATGAGCCCTCTAAGCATATGTCAAGGAGACAAAAGGGCAACAGTTAAGGTCTTCATGATGTTTGAGAATACTTGTATCCCAAAATGTTTATTTAAAACCAGCAAATCTCTGGCTGGATTTTATGTTACAGGTGGCAGCAAGTCATATGGTAAATTAGAAGTTAAATTTGAATAATTCAGTGTACGCTCCTTAACATAAAGGAATTAAAGGGACAATTTAAGAACTTTATCAGTGCCACAAACTCATGTCAACACTCATTGGCATCAGAGAGTAAATACTTCCAGACCTACCTGTTCAAGTTTAAAGATGTGTTGGTTAAAGTAGTGCTGCAAGCGCTCGTTGGCGAAGTTAATGCAGAATTGCTCAAAACTATTATTTTCATAGTCTTCAAACCCAAAAATATCAAGTACTCCAATGGATAAAGTCTGCAAGAAAAGTAAGAATGAGGATTAGAATAAAATCACATAAAAGTAAATGGATTATTTGTATGCAGTACATAATCAAAAGCATACAAACAGAATTAAACATACTTAATAGCAGGATGTATTGTGTTTGTGTGGTGGGGTTTTGGTAGCAGAGGAGGGGCTGCAGGGGTGGCTCCTGTGAGAAGCTGCTAGAAGCTTCCCTGGCGCCAAGTCGGACCCGCCTCTGGCCAAGGCCGAGCCCACCAGCAACACTGGTAGCACCTCTGGGAGAACAGATTTAAGAGGGGGAAACCTGCAGCGGGGGAGGAGATTGGAATGTGAGAGAAACTCCTCTGCAGATACCGAGGTCAGTGAAGGAGGGGGAAGAGGTGCGCTGGAGGAGGGGATGCCCCTGCAGCCCGTGGTGAGATGGCAGGCTGTCCCCCTGCAGCCCACGGAGGAGCCCACGCCAGAACAGGTGGATGCCCCCAAAGATGGCCATGACGCCATGGGAAAGCCCACGCTGGAGCAGTCTGTGCCTGAAGGACTGCAGCCTGTGGGAAGGACCCATGTTGGAGAAATTTGTGGAGGGCTGTCTCCCATGGGAGGGACCCCACACCGGAGCAGGGACCCCAACCCCCATTCCCTGTCCCCCTGTGCCGCTGGGGGGAGGAGGTAGAGAAAATTGGGAGTGGACTTGAGCCCAAGAAGGAGGGAGGGATAGGGGGAAAGGGTTTTGATATTTGGTTTTACTTCTCATTATTGTACTCTGACTTGATTGGTAACAAATTAAATTGATTTGGGTTTTTTTTCCCCAACCCAAGTCTCTTTTGCCTGTGACCGTAAGTGGTGAGTGATCCTGCCCCGCCCTTGTCTCAATGCGTGAGCCTTTTGTTCTGTTTTCTCCTCCCCATCCCACTGCAGTGACAAGGAGCAAGCAGCTTCCCAGTGCTTTGTTGCTGGCTGGGCTTAAACCACAACACAGGACTTTTAATTTTTACTGTAATTGTTGATATTATGCCATCTGGAAGACTTCACCTACACCAGAGAGACAACATGTAACTTTAACTATCTGGACAGATGGCCTTTTTCTAAAAAGAAAAAAAAAAAAGTCCTTTTAAAGTTGTTTCTTGGTTTGGGTTTTTTTTTTTATTTATAGACAAATTAGCATCTTTGAAGAAATCTGAACCCAGATCCAAGTTATTCTGTTGGATCTAAGACAGTATTTATCTTTGAGGGAGAAACAGGGATAGGGTTGGGAAAAAAAGACTTAAGTCGTGAAGACTGTCCACAGAAACATGCCTACAAGGTGAATAGAGGGTGTCTAAGCAAACATGCTCCAGTTGGAAGCCTTCTGAAGAAACACCTGCATGGCAGGGGTTTGCACAGAAATAATCCATTGCAACAAAGGAAAATAAGTCTGGTCAGAAGTAAAATAGTGTCAAATATAAAATATCCACCTTGCATATCAGATGAATGTCTTCTACTGAGAAATGTAACCCAGACGGACTGATTTTTTGAAATATTGAGTCGTTCTCGCCTTACTGAAGGGGATGTAAAGTAATGCAAAAAATAGTAATGCTACTGAAAAACAGGGCTCAAGTCCATCCTGAGTCAAGTTCCCTCATAATTAAAAACTTAGACAACAGAGCTGTTGAGCAAATAAAACAAAAGCTCCTTTTCTAACCTAATGACCCAAGAGTGTGCTTCCCCAGCCTTCTGTACCTTTTGAAGACTCAGCTACTGCTTGCCTTGAATGAGGGTCTCTGGGCAGGGAAGGGAACCAAGCTTCTTTTCTGATGGATGCTGTCCCAGGGCCCCGTCCTCCAGCACAGCCATCCCAGCCCCTGCCACCAGGACACCAGAAATGCTCTACAAGACCAGCCCAACACTCCTCCCAGCCCAGCATCTCCAACCATGGCAGCAGGATGTCCCACCCTGGTGTGACGGATGCGCTCCTCATGTTTGAACTAACTGTACTTTGGTCCAGGACGATGCTCAGCAAGTAGGCCTAACCGAAGTTAATCCTATTGTGTGAGGCTATTAGTGAGAACTCGGCACCAAACCCAATAAAACCAGTCAGGCTGGAAACTGGGCTGATAAGTCACTGAAACCGCATTAACACAGCAGAAAATGTGACTATAAATCAACTACTTTACACTAGAAATATCTGCAGCCATCAGGGTCCGTTGAGCTCTCCCTCCATAGCAGCTGGCTGTGCGGCGATCTCCCCTTGAGCAGGGATGCCTCTCAAGGTTACCTCTCGAGGCTGAGAGATCCATTACCTGACACCAGACGTTGATGGGTTGGTAAGTGACATTTTTTGCACGCATGTAACATTTAAGATACGTATAGTAAGTTAAGCAATAACCTTTGTATCCCACACTAACTTTAAGTGTAGTAAATAGCAGAGTATTGACCGCCAATCCATCTGTAGTTATTAAATATTTTACGTACCTAAATTTACAGATTAGAACTCAATAAACTAACTACTAGCTCAGGTCTAAGCATGATCTCTGACTCTTCTCCTGTGATATACCTCCTGTGAGGTATGTCAGCATGGCTCTTCTGCAGTCCATCACCCTCTTCTACCAGCACCCACAGTTTTGTGGTGAGGGAGATGGAGAGGCACCTCTGTGCTCCCTTTAGTTCATGGACAAGAGATAGGTAAAAAAGGTACCCATCCAATTTTTTTTTGGAACCCATTGGCACTATGATCCCTCACAGCCTTTCAGGCCAACTTCTAGAAGTTCATGATAGAGAAGGGTTTTCTTTTACTAAACCCACACCCCATAACATAAATTGCAGGATTTGGTGAGTTCCAGTTCTAAATTGCCTTTTTTCCATCACTTTGATGATTTTGTAAACTTTAACCATACCCTACCCCAGCCTTTTCTCCAAATTGAAGAGCCAAAGCCTGTTTGGTCTTTCCTCTAACCTACAATGACCTCTTGAGACGCTTATCAAGACGTGGGTCCACCAAGGTTTTCTATGTCAGCAAAACGAGGCCAGCACTGCTACGAAGTCACAGCTTGCTTTGCAACCTTCTGGCCCCCTCATCTCCGCCCAAACCAAGTCCTCCCCCCCCATACCAGCCAGGCAAGGGCTGGCAGTGGACCCCTGGCCACATGTATGTTGGCGGGCAAGCAAGTGCAACCCACCGCTTCCTGGCTCAGACTATCCTTCCTTCCCTTAGTGGGAGCAGAAACGTGGACCTTTCTCCTTCATGTAGGTACTGGTTTTCATAAAACTTGAGTCCTCTGCCTGTTGGATGGATTTAGTAAACCCAGGGGAAGACAGACATGGGGATGTGACAACAGATAAACCTCATCGACCCAGGGAGCCAGGGTGAAAAGCTTAAGTAGGTATAATTTTTGCTGCAACTTCCAAACCTGTATATGACTGTTCTGTTTAATTAGTTACAAATAAAACTCAGACTGTGTCCACCTAGCAAACCTGTCGTCATCAGAAAAGGAGTGAAGAGCCTAAAGGACATGGGCCCAGAGAGCTCCACCAGCAGTATGTTAGCAAACCACACTCTGGGGTCTAACCAAAGCCATCTCACTTATACACAGGCTCTGTTCATACATTACAATTAATTAAATAAAAATATTAAGAGAAGCAAAAGCATTAGCACTGGTCAAATGAACCAAACCTCAAGCAGGGAGGAGAAACACCCCGTCCTCTCCACCTCAGAAGAACCTGACAGCTGCCACATACCCTGGTTTCAATTTTATTGGTCTTATCTACACTCTGGATTTCATAAGACTACCTTCCTAAGACTAGCCTAAATCCCCTGCCAGAAATATAAACGAGAATATCCACATGTCTCTCTAAGCTGCAGTTCATCTGTTTTCAACTGATCACATAATGTGGGAGGAAAATATTCCTTCTGTGCTCGACTCCTGACCAGGGAACCACCTACGGCTGGAACAGACACAGCTGCCGTGGGCAGAGCAGCCACCCGGCTTGTGAGTTGAAGCTTTGTATGATACAGACTTTGGCTATCAGAACAAGTGAAAACACAATAAAAAAAGCATATAAGCACAACGATAAGACTCTAACCCATTTTCCCAAGAGGTCTTTGGCTACTTTATCCTTCGTCCAGGCTCTTCTCCCTATTCCAGGGCCAGGCAGACGCTACCTCCTCACCCCCACCCATGCCATGACAAGGATGACTACTGAAGGTCCTCGGCCAGCTTCCCAGAAGTTCGTATCACTTGGCAAAACACCCATGAGAAACAGCTATTTGACCAGCAGACGGAAATTGGGAAGCCACCAGACCAAGGACTGAGCCTGGCAGAGGGATTCACTCTCATTCACTGCTTCCTGGCGGTCAAGCATCCTTCTGCTTGTCCAAATGAACGTGGCAACCCTTTTGTTCACAGATACATTCATTAAACAACAGCCTAACAAGCAGTAATCTTCAGCTTCATCTTTTTTTAAACAGATTTCAGTAAGAATTCTTCTTAAACAATTTGTATAATTAGCAGCCCATATTTTATCTATGTTATACATGCAAAAAGCGATGATGGAAACAGGACAAAGTGACTTTTTCTTATCCACGACACTGATGCTCCATTTGCATCGCCCTTGTGTAAGCCCCAACCACACCACCACTGTGCCAGCTTCTCCCTACAATCCACAAGAGCTCCCTAAAATTACCCTAGATAAGAGTCCCTATTGCACTGCATAAAAACAAGACTTAGAAGATAAAATGCTCACACTTCCAGAATCCTTATGGAATTACCGACACTAGCTTTCACATGTGCCGCACTGATGCTTTGTGGAAATAGTTAAGCCCCTGCCACGAGTGAACGCTTTAAACTGAATAAGGTTTTCAAGCTCTCACAAACATAATAATATGATATAGCTGAGCATAAAAAAACCTCCCCCTTTTTTTCAGTGCTGGTTCATTTACTGTGTTAAAACTGCTACAAAATATATTTTAATATGTGCGTGTAAACACATTTATAAAGCAAAATAGAAGAGTTATCTATAGAAAAAAATGGCTATTTCAGGTACAAAAGAATCCTATTAAAAATATTATATTTTGAAGTTATTTTTTAATAATTTTTTTCTGACACCCAAAATTAAGCTCAGACAGGTAAAATGCACAGAACTAAAAAAAATAATAATTAAAAAAAAAATCTGTATTTTACAAAATCCCTGCAGGTATCAAACCGCACATACAACATAAGGATGGCTAATTCTGCCATGGTTGTTACACAGGGAAAACCACCATTTTTCTCCCATCACTGACTATGTGGATAACTCCCATACACCTCCAGAATACAAATTTTAAGATGTGGGATTTTTTGCAGAGTTTCAAGTCAGAGAAATTAGGGCAAAGCACTGTGGTGAATCAGGTTGTTTGCCCTCTATTGCAGGAGGCAGCATTGCAGAGTGTCCAAAAGAAAGAGGCTAAAGCATGTAAGGTGGTAAAACTTTTAAAAATGAGAAATTGGGAATTTATGGCTATTTTTCCGCTTTCTGGCCAAAAAATCTCATGCTATCTACCCAAAAGAGTTATATCACTTTTTCCATTACAATGCAGCACAAATCTACCAGTACAGAGTCATTCCTTATAGCAAAGGGAAAAAAATTACTTCTATTGAGATATGCATAAATGTAATTATTTTGTTGAACTGCCTGACAAAAGCATATAATCTGGCTGTTTTTAAGATTAAGTTTGCAGTACAATATTTAAAGAAAATACTCAAAGGAATTTTACATTTACAAATCTTCTAATTCTTCAGTTTCAAATTCATACTTTGAATGAGCGCCATAAGGAAATCATACAAAGATGTAATATAATTTAGACCTATACTAGGCAAGTCTAGTTTATGTGTTAATGGTGTTCCTTTATCAAAACTAACATTTACAATTAACAAGTATGCAACACGGACAAGCCTGCAGCAGATGACTGTATTACTTTGTATATCAAATCTATAGCAAAATTCCTATAATTAAAAGTGTACATCTACAAGGATTTTTAAAATTTGGGCGAACCCTGGGTTAGTAAACACTTTCTGGTTGTGATGATAAAAAGTGACCTCATGCTTTTCTAAAAATGTCACAGCTATGACATTTAAACACCAAGCATGAGTTTTAAGGGCTTTTGGCAAACGATCGTCTCGAAGCTACGTGCTCTCCAATTCCCAAACCACCAATAAATAGCGATCGTTGGAGCTGATTTATGTCACCCCAAATGCACATTGGTGATGTCATTGCATCACGGAGGTATATTTTGGCAATCACAAATAGGTCTGCTTCAAATTCGGGGGGGGGGGGATTTTTTTATTATTATTATTATTAAATTTTTTATCTGTTTTAAAATTTTTTTAAATTACTTTTTTACAATATGCCAATGCCAATACTATAAAAAACCCCCACAAACCAACCCCAAAAAGCACCACCACTAAATCTAAAAGGACTACTCCAATCTACATCACCACAATATACACAATGACCTGTTATATAAAGTGAGAGGCAGTGATTTGCTACACCTTTGGAAGTTGGGACCTAAAAATAATGAACAGATGTGCATTAAACATGTTGCGTATTCAGCAATTCTTCCTCTGCTTCAGGTCTGATAGCCAAGAATTAACTAGATTAAGTTTAAATGAATTTTCTTCATGGCCATTAATTTAAATGAACTTTTTTCATGCCCATGAATTCGCATTCACCATCATCACCACATACGCAGCACCTCATCTGAAAACAGCAGCAGGGTTATTTAGGAAGAAATTAAGACACTTCACAAGAACCAAATGGGAAAAGCTTAAAAAAAAAACATTGGAAGAAATGCCTTTTGGCCCACCGCGACCTACACTACATCATCATTTTAAGCAACGAGACGGACTTCTAACAATTCTTAACCTAATTTATGGAAGGGGAATTAAATAAGAGACTCTATGAGGTTTAGTAATCTAGTTCTCAAGAGGAGGAAAAGTCTCTGACCTCATTAATAAAGGTCAAATTTCAGTTTGTAGGGGATCATCAGAACATAAAAGAAGCTAAAAGCGAAAGAGAGAAGACCGAGGAAAACGGAGTCAGAGTGAAACTGATACACAGCAGCACTGCTATGAGCATAAAACAAGCTGTATCAAATAACTTACTCACAACTTGGTTCAGAAATAATATGCTACAAATCCTGTCAGCAAGCAAGATAAGCCAAATCCCACTGTGTTTTCCCAAAATAATTCACTGTATGTTTAACTAAATTTGGATATCAAAGGTCTGATTTACATCTTTCAAATGCTTGCTTGAAAAACAGTGGAAGAACAACAGCCGGGTGCTTATTTTTTTTACCCAGCTTCATCTTTTGATCTTCTCCTTACTGCCGACAACAAATAAACACACATATTGGGATATGAAAATTGTGTCCATTCCCATTGTTACAGGTTCTCCTGGGGTTTGGACTTTGTTAGGATCTAGATCTTCTTCCCACCTATCGCCAAACCAGCTAGTCCACCAGCGATTAAATAGGCCTAACTAGCTATAAACAGCCTCCTTGCCAAATACCGTCTGTACCGATGAATATTATATCCACCACCGGTTTGGTTGAGCATCAGTTTTGGTGAGCGCGGTTGTCCCAGGTGGCTGGGGCAATGCTGCTTTGCCCCAGCAAAAGGACTTCATCGGATGCAGAGATGGCTGCACATGTTTCCACAGGACACAGAGCGGAGAGCAAACCCGAAGTTCATGTGTGTGCCATACATCCATCCATAAGTATATGTTGTCTTCTGCAACCTCCAGCCTTCATGTCAAAACCCTGAGCTACCACAACCAGGCAAATACTTTCATATTCATTTTTCTCATCAACTTCAAATGCAGTTCTCTTCCCATATATGCTCTGAATTCAGATGGTTTTGAGTCTTATTTTACCTCTGCATAACATGACTGTCATATAAAAAAGCCCTCTGCCAAAAACCCATCATCTGACAACCTTCTGAACCTTCATAACCTGTGGGATTATTTCAAAATGTATCTTAAAAGTCAGAGAAATATTGGTGGCAAGTGTGGACTGGGATTAAGTCAGGACATTTGCTCCAGGGGGAGTCGCATATTGCTCACCCACTGCAAACTCAGGAGTCAGCAACCTTTTGCAGTGAGGTGCAAGACTGTATTTTTCTTTCATAAATCAGAGACTCAGTGTGTTTAGGAGATTTTTTGAGGGAGCTGATAGATACCAGCAAGTTGATGTCATCCAAGTGCTGAGATCTTGCTTTGCAGCCAGGACCTATTCCCAGGGTCCACAGATGCCCCTGCTCCCAGCCCATCTTCCAGTTGGTGTTGCCCAACCTCAAGACCACATATGGGAGGTTAAGAAGAACCTATATCCTCATCTGGGGTTTCTCCAGGCATGAACTGAAAAGGATTTCAAGAGGATTGTGAAGTGGTAGGAAAAACCAAATTAATCGGCATCAGCTCTGTTCCTCCAGGGCAGAGAAGGGTGGTAATTGCTGGTTGGTGTCTCAGCAGCAGCCGCAGAGCCCAGGATGCCCTCGGCCACTTGCTGGCAGTAACGTTATTCCTTGAGGGCAAAGGAGCAGCTATTCCCAGCCCTGCCCGGTCCAGGCAGGCACTTCTCCTCCCTCTCTGCTAGAAGGAACCAAGTCGGGGGCTAAAAAAAGGGGTGAGGAGGTGATGCTGTAGAACAATTTGAGAGAAAATTGGCTAGTCAATGTTTAACGAAGCAGCTCTGTGCAATGCACGTAAACTCTCTTCCTTAACCTCTCTACCTATAAAACAGGCAGGATTCATGCATTTTCATGATTTCTGGGGGACTTGTGAAAATCAATCAATGTTCACAGAGGACTCTGAAAATAAACCTAATTACACTCCTCTCTCTAGAAGTATATATTTCTTGGTATTTTGTGCACTACCTTCCTGTTTCAGAAAACCTGGCCCGCATACAGCCCAGGACTGCCTTCCTGGATCTCGCCACTGGTACGAGCCTGCACGTTCCTGCATGTTCCTGCAGCTCCAGGTCCTGGGCATTTGCCAGCATAGGCGGATCTCCTCTTGCGCAAGGGCAACACGGTGCAGCGCTTGCTGCTTGACCTGGATCTTATTGCTACACTGTGCGATTTTGGGGAGGGGGAGGAAAGGCTCAGAAAACTGGGAATTGGGAATTTGTGAGATGATATAGGGAGACGGGCAAGGGGAAGATGGTTACGCTGCACAGGAGTCTTGGCTGGAGGAAGCAGAGGGTTAACATGCAGCAGCGATGCTGGAAAACAGCATGAATTTGGGTTGCTCTGGCTCTTACCTGCTGAGATTTGAGGTTGGGAACCAAAGTTTAATGGCCCATAAACACCTATGGTTGTGCCCTGCTATTACAGACATGCTGACTAAGCAAGCAATAGTGTCCTAGTCTGATTTTGTATTTAAATATTATGGAACAGATATTTAGAAAAAAAAAAAAAATCACTGGATCATTAAAAAAAAAATTATTTAGTATTTGAGATGCATTTCCTTATCAAAACAAATCCACCTTCTTTGCTTCACCAAATACACAAGCAGTGGGTCTTTTTCCTGACAGCCCAGACAAAACTTTTGATGACTTGGAAAAAAAAATCAGGAGAGAACACAACATTTTTGGTGAAATATTAAACAGAGCGAGAGGAAGCATGTGCAGTCAGAAGACACGCTGGATGTGACCCACTTGAGCAACCTTTCTTGTCAGAAAAGCATATTACCAAGTTTTCTACGCATGTGTTTATTTCCAGTCTATAATTACACTCTGCAAGCATGTCTGTGGAGTTAAATAAAGGACTGGCTACACTGTAAGCCTCTGCAACTCTGGTCCTATGGCATAATTCAAAGGTAATGTTAGCACTTAGCAAAACAGCGGCTTCAGCTTAGATATACATCCCCCCCCCGCAAAAAACACACGCTGCTGGCCCATGCCCAAAATTTCCAAGCCAAGGGTAGCTGTCGAGCTGCAAGCACATGCATGCATGGATGCATCTGTACAGCCGTGCTTTTTGGGGTCAGCGTTCCCCTGCCGCGATGAGTGTGGATGAATACACAAGAGGTTTTGGAGAGTATGGCCTGGATTGCAGCACCCAGACCTTGCTATCGCAGGAAACATCATGTCATCCCTTCTATCAGTTCTTCAGGAACACAGTTTGGCACTGCGCCGGCTTTGCTCTTCCCATTATAATCTTTTTTCCCCGTAATATCACTTTTCTGCTCGTTATAGATGTGCTATCTCAGTACCTACCGACACCACAGCTTGTTCACCTTTTCTAATTATTTTTATGGAGCAACTTCATCAAAACACCTCACGTTAGCAAGATTTCCTTTTTCCCCCCTCAATTATATATGGTCCTATAGTTTTACATACAAGGAGAAAATTTATTTGGCATTGCTCCTGGAGGAGGTGGGGGAACAGGCTTTTGTGGTTACAACAAAACCTCTTCCCCAGTCACTTTGAGGATATATTATTCGAGGTGCTTCACCCCTCCCGGCTCAGCAAATGCCACTTAAAATAACAATGTACTCAGTCTGAAATATTAACCAAGGAAAAATTAACCTTATGTTAAGCAATGTGCTGTTAGGAGCTTGGGTAATGTTTTATCCTGTAGTTACTTATTTTAAAAACACAAGAGCATAGCCAAAAGAGCTGGCAAGACACTACCTTGGTGCTTTCCTCCATGTCCTTTGAGTTGAGGAGTGCATGGTTAATTCTGAACACTATCCAGTCGAACAAGGCGCTATACAACGATTTAGCCATGGAGTTTCGTACGGTCACAGCCTGAAAGAGAAAAGAGAAAAGGTGATTGGAAACAATTCCTGCTCTGCGCTAAAACGTGTTTTGCTTCTCAAGCTTCCACGTCCAACGTTCATATTTCTCCCTTGCCAAAGCTTTTGTCTACTATTTTAATTTATGCCGTGTACGCCATCGGTCCTGACGCCATCGGGAGTTGGTTGCAATCCCAGGGCCATGAGATGTGCCCCCTGACTTTGGCTTGGTTTCCTTTTGTGCATTCAAGCAGATGATGCACGAGATCACACCACAAATCCCATCACTGGCATTGAAAGGAAAAGAAATGAAAATACATATATTAAAAAACCTACAAAAAAAAATTAACTTCATCAAGATCCTTGAAGAGTTTATTCAGAGAGAAAGAAAGAGGAGGGTGGACGTTGCATAGCAATGATAGCAAGTGATGTGAAAGCACACGCTGGGGCAGGCAGCGTCTGGTACCAGCAGAAGGGTTACAAAAGCAGAGGCTAAAACCCCTATAGTAAATCTGTAAGCGTTACTGAAAACTTGATGTTTTCCAGGTACTGCCAACTGGAGCTACAAATCATAGCAGGCAGATTCACTGCTCCTCTAACAGCTCTCCTAGAAAGAGGAATAATACCTCTGAAGCAGGGCCATCCCCACCGCAGTGTTCTCAGCCACGATGCAAAGAGATTGTTTGACCAACAGTGATGAAACCCAAAATCAAAGGAGGGTACCTGGGCTGCACTTTCTCAAACATGCATGCTTTGGGACAGGCACGTACATACATAACCATAAAGCAGTAATTCATATTTAAGGGCTATCTTGGTTCTTGCTGCTTGTGATTCTTCCCTGGTTTAAATTATTACGTTGAGTTGGGTTGCAATGCTTTAGTACATACTAATCACCTAAAATCTCATGATAACAGCTGTGACTGTTAAATGTCGGTTCATTTTAGCCACTGTAGAAGAATAAACAAGGAAACAGAAGGTTCACGCCTAAGTATTTTAGTAAAACCTTGAACTACAACAAATTGGTGGCCTGTCACACATTGCCTTGAAATCCTTCTCACCAACCCTCCCTTCAAGGTACATCAACTGAGTGGCCTTATTTCACTGATCCCAAGCAAAAGAATAAAGCTCACGTAGCATCATTTATCTTCTATTAACTTGTTCCCACCTCTTTTTCCTTGAATTTTTTGTGATAGCATCTTTTACTATAATCACATACTGTTCTGCCAACATTTTGCTCTTAACGTGCAATTAATCCCGTACGTAGCCTTGCCAACTCTCCCTCTTGAGTTGGAACAGGAGAAGGCAGTAACACGGTCCATAACTGAGGATGCTTACAAGCTCACAGTCTACATAAGCCTCCGTACGCTGCTAACCATTGCTCGATGGCAATAAATTGCTGTCAGATAAGCCACATTACAAGGATAATTACAAAATATTGCAACAATTAACAAGGAATTACTCACTTGCCCCCAAAAAAGCATTGTTACAAACTGAAAACAAGCGTATGATGAAAATATATGAGCAACAGGACCGAAAGGATTTGTTGTAGCACAGACCAAAACAGAGCTTTTAAAGACAGACCGTGAGCTCTTGAATGTCTGAGTTACAACAAGTGTTGGAAAGCGGCTGGCATTTAGAAATACAAACAGCTCTAGTTTCTAGCAACTGTTTTTTCTTCCCTTTACTGAAGAAAAGGGTTTGGGGAGGAGGGAGTTGCTGGTTTTATTACAAGCAACGTGGGTTGTTTGGGGTTTTTTTTGCTGTTTTTATTTTTTACATTTCCCCAAATATCAGGGAATATTTCAGTGATTAATAGAAAATTTCAAGACTAATTCTCTAACACCATGCTCCATCTCAGCTTATTTGATTGGATAAAGCTGGAGAACAATCAGTGCCACTATCACATGAGAAAAATCAAGTCTCCGGGGAAAGACGAAGGCCCAGACCCGGGGATGTTTCTTGCTGCCGTAATGCTTTGTCCTAGCATAAATCAGCCCAATTAACGCCTCCAACACAAAGGTGTGCAATCAAAAAAACCCCATTTCTATTTAAAGCCAACAAATAACAGCACCGTTTCTTCTATACAGTCATATATGGGTTTATATTGCAGTACTTTTCTTTCCCCCTTTTATTAGAGACTCTAGTGGATGTGCAGGACTTCACTGCTGAATTTTCCTCTTTTTTTCTAAAATAGATGAGGATATCATTAAGCCTGCACCACCCCAGCATTGCCCAGTTTCCTCCAGGGATGTGCAGGGTGGGCTATAAGCCATTGCCCTTCTTCCCAAGAGGAGCTTGGCTACATAGCAAGCTGGGAAGCCAACAGAGAGCTGCTTTCCTTGCTACGCTTGGGACCCAAAACCGTAATCAACAGCCCAGATCTCAAATTCTTCAATAGTTATTTTTAGAAGCGACAGCCATATCATAAGGGCTGGTAGGAAACTCCTGGCAAAGCAACATATAGAGAATATAGAGGGGGTGCAGCACACATACACATGGATCTCATTTGCAAATTTGCTGTCTCCTTATAAGCCAATTTCTTCTCTCTGTTGTACCGACAAATCCAGATAATTCCTCGACAGATGCACCGCTGTAGTGGACTTGAGGTGGTGTAAACAGCACTTCTCCCCACATGATGAAATGCAGTTGGGCCAAAACTGGGATGCTCACTTTGCCTCATGGTATATGCAGTCTCCTCCGGGCAGGATTTCCACAGTGCACACAGCAAAGAAATCTGGTTTCAGACACCCAAGTTTCCTCCAGTGCTGCTAAGTACTATGAGGTCCCACCAAAATGGGCTCTCCAAGCTCAACTCCCCGCGCTGTGATGGACCTGCTTCATGGGGAGTGACCTCCACCAGTGCTGGGAATGAAGTCCACGGTACCCAACGTCCGTGGTACCCAAACCAGCAGCAGTTTTCTAAAATGAGATATTTTTAATTGGCTTGAAGAGTTAAGACAGTACTTTGCCTTCATGCAACATCCATTTATAAAATACCAGCAAAAACATTGATCTATTTTATATGACTCAAGTTTTTGTTTGGTTTTTTTCTCCCATTTCAATGAAGTATTTATTCTTTAGAATAGATCCTGGATGATGTTACATTATAGATAAAGCCCCTCGCTATCCTAAATAGATATCAAACTACCTAGCCTGAGGACCCTCTGGGAATATTATTTCTTTTCAAATTAAGGAGCTGCTGCAATTTCAAGTGTATGATTTCATATTTCCCCCCAAATTGTTGGAATAGTCCACTTTGAAAAGAGTTTTTCCACTTTTATTTTTAATTTCAGCCATTCATCTTGTATTGCCATAAGCCACCATACAGATGGTTTAAAACACTACTAGACCCTAAAATCCTTAAAATAAAAAAATAAATAAAAGAAAACGTGTACAGCAGTTTGTCTCTTTCAATAAGTCTTGCTCTTATTTTCTCTGTTCAACAGGGTAAAGCTGTGGAGGAATGGCAGGGTAAAGGATGCTCAGCCTGTCCAACTGTCCCTGCTGTTCACATCACAACCTGGTGTGCAATATTCAGGATATTCTTGTTGTAATTACAGGCTTGTTATTCAAGAAAGGACCGCACTACGCGCTTACATCCGCTCCCATGCAGCAGAGCATTTAAAATAAGTGCTTAAACATTTGTTCCTGTATTTATTGGGGTATTTATTTATTCCTGTATTTATTATCGTACATGTATTAAATGTGAATATTCTCTGAAATATATAGCATATATTACATATGGCTTGCCTTCAGGTAGTCACCTACAGCTTCTTGTCTCTTCTGCAAGTCTCATTATGTGACATTTAGGCAGATCTGGAATACTGTGGCACTCATCAAACCATTTTTATTTCGCTCACAAAGCAAAATAAAAATAGCTCCCACGACGCCAAAACAAATCTCTTGGGGATCAAAGCGAGCGCAACATCTTGCACACACACAAAAATATTGCTGATTCGAAAGCAAGATAGATCAAACACACTTTAACTCGGTGATTCAGGAAATAAGCTGAAGACAAGGTTTTAATCAATAGGTTTCCTGCTCACCAGGCTAGCAAGTATATATATTTTATTTATTATATGCTAGAAATGCCACTTGTTGAGGTTGGCCTACTTTTACTAAGATCTTGATATAAGATATTTGGGTTTCTTCATAAGATTGCATTGCCAAATTAGTTGACCCAAAAGTTTTCATGATAGGCATTGGATTCAGGCCACCTTAAAAATAGATATACTTTTGGAAACATCTTCTGCCAAAAGGAACAAGGGGAAGACAGACTTAAGAATTAAAATCTCTCTTTGAAGTGTTTTGGAGCAAGGACTTACAGTTTCAGCAGCGACAGCCTGTGTTTTAGAGGCGGCAAAAGATATAATCTGAGAAAACCAAATTTGCTCAAATTAAAAGGCTCTGTAAAACACATTTGTAAGCATTCAGTAGATTCTTAATTCTTAAGATTACAAACTCTCTAAACACATACAAGCACATCTTCCGTCTGCTGCCGTCCCTACAACATCACCACCGCTCCCCACCCCTGGGTCAGGATTTCTTACTCCTCCTGTTCTGCACTCAGCTGAGATTTGAAACTCTGAGTAAAGGTCTTTTTCTGCTGGCATTATTCAAAACAGTTGCTGGTACACAGATAATCCAGGGAAAGCAAAAGGGTTAGAACCCCCCACCAAACTTAAAAAAGGAAAAAGCTGGGAATAAAGTTTAAAAAAAAAAAAAAAAAAAAAAAGGAAGGAGGCATTAACACTAAATAGTATATCTGCTTTAAACAAAAACATACAAAATTTAAATTTTCTTCCCTTCCTCTAAAATAGTTCTGCTGGTTGCAATCAAATTCTAAAAATCAGTATTTTTTAATTATTATTATCTATGAAACTTGAATTTTATAGGCTGCTTTGCTATAACAATGCCGCCTTTGCATTAGAAAGCCCCATACTATCTTTTCCCACAGAACCAATGACTCACGAAGAGCAAAAACCAGAAAAAAGCTGTATGTGATGATGTAGAAGGGTGGTATTTTAATATAAATTTTTTTTGCACTGCTTCTGTTGCTGCTGTTAAAGCCTGTGCAAGGGGCTGGACAGCCAGAGCCGATATAGCTCTTAGGAAAGAAAAAAAATCATATTTTTAACAAATGCCAGAATGATGGTTTCTTTCACCTTGCTACATATTCAGAAACCGCAACAGCTTATACATAGATAACCAAGATTAAAGCATCCTTTTCACTTCCAAAACCCTGGTTAAACCAGCAACTTTTTAGTCACCCTGCCACAATTTGTTTGTTTTTTTTTTTTTTATTTTAAAAATAAATCTAAGGGAGCAATTTCATGCTACAAGCTGCCACTTGAACTTTATGGCTTTAAATACTGAAAAAAAATGGACTGCCACAAATGTAGTGCTTCACAAGCAGATGGGCCCTTTTGCTGTACAGCTTAGGCACTGGATGCACCAGCTCTGAAAAACTCATTAGAAAAAAAATCTTCTTACTTCTTTCTTCTTACTTCTTCTTACTTTCTTCTTACTTCTTACTTCTTTCTTCTTCTTTTCAAACCTCAGGTCTTTCCCCTGCATGTCTCCCTGGACCTTCCTGGAGATGCAGGGCTGCCAGAAATAGTAAAACTCAGGCCTGTATTTGTGCAAAGTCCACGTTGGCATTGCAACGTCACAAATCTTCCAGACTCTGGACTTGGTCCTGGAGCCAAAACCAGGATAAATCTCCACCTTCCTGCCCCCAATATGTTAAGGCACTGGCTGTTGTAGGGGCAACATCAGCATTTAAGACATAGTTATCTACCAGCATGTAATCTAATAGGGAACCTTCAATGCCAAAAAACCATCTTGAATTGAGCAGAGGCTGCCATTGAGGTGGTCTGTCACAACCAAGCTGAGCTCAGTCCACTTTTTATTTATAAGGCTGGATGGGTTTGGTGCTCAGTGAAGGCTCAAGTTAAGGGACCCTTACCAAACACAGCTCATGATTTCATCTACTTGACACAGCCCAGTAGAGAAGAGGCACCAAGCTCCGCCCTGCTTTTGGACTCTCATCTCCTCATAAAGCCAATAGATGACTTTGCAAGGCGCACAGTGAAGAGATGCCCATGTACTACGAGACAGGTCTTCATTCTGCTGACTCTACCGTCTTACCCTCCAGTGCCGCCGCAGACCCTGAAGGCTGCTGTGGTGACCTGCCCTCCTGGCAGACACTCAGCCTTTTACAGACATTTTCGCATGACCTGCTGTGATAAGAAGCTCCCCAGTGTGCAGCCCGCAATCCTTATTGGATTCGGTGCTTACTTTGTTGACTAACCTAATATATGAGCATGAGCAAGAGCAAGCAATAGTTCAATTCCAACAACAAAAACTCAAAAATTTATAAGTTTTTCAGACTAAGGGAAATAAATAAAGCCTGGAGAAGAGAGGATGGGTGGAAACAAATGCTGAAGGGCTTTGAAAGGCAAAGAGCACCAGTTTATTGTGCATAATTGCAGCAACATCCCAGTGATTGTACATCCCAGGTAGCAGAAGGCAAACAGATTCTGCTGAAGAAAAAGCCATCAAGATGCTGGTGGAAGCTACGTGTTTTTAATCAAAGACTTCCACAGCCAAGATGAGCATTTTCTGCAGTGTAGATCCCACTAACTCCAGGGAGATCCAGAGTAATACTGAAATGCAAAAGCCAGATCTTCTCCGCAATTACTTCCTCCAAACCAACCCAACCCTAGACTGGATGTGGAACAGCAATGGGCCTCTGACATTCAACTTTAAACATTTTTGACCCAAACAAAAACATAGCATGAAGGACTCTTGTAACCAGCATAAACACTTCCACTAACATTTTGTTCAAAAAAAGCCTGCATAAAATAAATAACCGTTTCTGTGCAGTGTGTCACTTGACACAGAGACTCAGAAAATTAGAAGGCGGCGGAAGCAAAGCAAAGCTCATCCCTTTTGTTATCACTTAGGAAGAGCACTATATTGATGCACTGATCAATTCCAGGTAAGAAATGATTCCCAAGTGGTATTTAAGAGACAGCTACAGATCTCTAAAGACTTTAAACATCTTAGCTTGTTGAGAGGTCTGCCCATCTTCCTTCACTGCTAATGCAAAGGACAAGACAGAATGATCCTGGACAAACAGAACAGAAAGGCTGGGTGATGGATTTTTTTGTATACCGGCAGCCCTTATGACCAGTTCATCAAAAAAGCAATTAGTATTACATTTTAACAGCCACTGAGCTTGCTCAGGAGGATGCTGAGCACCACTCCATCACTACTACCTCCCAAGCATAGGAGGCACTGCATGGTCCTCTCTAGAAAAGTGTGGCAGAAAAACCCAAAGACTATTTTGCACAGAAAAAAATGCCCTTTCACACATGCATATTGGAGAGCAGCAATCTATTTTGGGTCACTATTGTAAAAAATGCAGCTTATGAAGGCTGCATGCGCCCAGAGCTGGGTTTTTGGACCCCACTTCCCAAGTACAGACTCAGTTAATGAGAAATGGACTTTAAAAGTAGAACTGGAGAGTAAGTGTAAGCACCAAACCAAATTAAAGCCCTAACGAGGATTAAAACCCCATAGTTTATTAACTGTGACAGCACATGCAACCCTTACCCTATTTCTTCAGCATTATGCAAATCTATGAAACATCCATAAAGACATGCTGAACACTTCAGTTGGTCAACATGATATTATTACACCTTCAACAATTTTTGGTCAACATAATGATGTTAAATCCTAATTTTCCACCAGAGGACAACGTAGACCGTGGGAGCGAGGTCAGTGTACCCACTCCAGATTTTCTAAAAGCTATGAGTACTTGAAAATGGGATGTTTAAATGCTATTTCTCAGGCACAACTCTGGAAAATTCACTGGATCTAGAAGAGAAGGCTCGTTAGAAGACAACGACAACTTGTTGCCTTGCTGTTGGTGTAGAAGACGAATTATTGCCTTGTTGGTCACGGTCCTTTCTTTCTCCATTTTTTCAGCTTTTCCCCTAGAGACTGTGTGTCTGTTTTTCTCATGGTGGACATTATCAACATCATTTGCTCCCACTGGATAAAGCCATTGCCAGTGCCTGTGTTCCCTACGAAGGCAAACCTCCCACGCATCCCCCCAAAAAATCTTTACAAGCAACTCTCCTTGTAAACTTCCCAATAAGAACTTGCAATAGTCTCCAAAAATTTATTTGTTAAAATAGGAATGAGCTCGATACAGTCATAGAAACTACCTATGGATTTTTTCCTCTCCTAGTGACCCAACGGCTCTTCCATAACACGTACATGAACACACACATATGCGGGTGTTTCCTGCCCTCTAGGAAGAAAACAAACAATGCATGCTCTCCTTTCAGACTCATATCAACAAATACTTACAAAAAACAATTAAAGTAATTCCAGGATGGCAAGAAACATTTCTTTCCGAGTGTGAAGTTTGCAAGCCTTGATGTAAAACACAAAGACAGGAGTTAAGTTATTTAAGTAAAGCCAGGCACCGCACAATACTTCACGTTTTCTGCTTGTGTATAACAGAAACGGAGATTCCTCTTCTCTTCAGGAAATAAGATATGAACACAGGAAGAAAGGAAATATCCCCTTCTCCCTTAGGGCCTTTGATAGACTTCCTATAATTTCTATACAAGGATGAAAGGTGCTTCCAATGAAATATTCGGGGCGGGGGGGGGGGAAAGCAGCACTAGGATTCTTCCCCTTCAGGAAATCTCTCCACAAATCAAATCTTTATGTATATTTTTAGTGGCTCTATCGGGGCTTTGTTTATTTCTTTCTCTTTTAATATGTGGAATAAATTTTCAGTGCGTTACCCAATGAATCAATTGGCATTTCTGCTCAGAGGGATTTGGCGCTAAATCTCAGGAACCTGTTGATATCCTACCAAAAAAAAATTTAGTGAGCTATTATCATACACAGAATTTGATTTTTGTTATCATTTGATATCTGTTTTAAAATCTTTATTAGCCATTCCCATTTTTCCCCCATTTATTCTCTAAGGTGAAATTCGGCTTCATAATTACATTTGCACTAACTGTAACACAAATGTCTTATTCCAGGATGACTCAGAGGAAAAAACACATTTTAATATCTACTGAATTTTGCCCATGGTATTTACCTAGCATTTTCTGATGATGCCTCCCTCCTTCAACCACTACCGCAGGTTTGAGCAATATAGGGGAAAAATAGGGGAAAAAAAAACAGGAAAAAAAATTTATTTGTTTTCTTATTTGACTCAAAGCATCTATTCAACAAAATTACACTGCATGCATGAGTAAAGGATGAAATAAATCAGTTTCTATTCTAAGAAAAGCCACATTTATCTCTTTTTGGTTTTTTTAAAATATATATTAGCAATGCTTAGCCAGAGTGAAGAGCTATACTACTACTAGGGATAGGATTTATCTGAGATTAGAACAAGCAAAACCAAGAGCAATTCAAGCTCTCCTAATACACTTGATTTGTATCTCATAAAGGGGTCTAATGAACAGGAACAGAAGCCAGTCCTCCATTCTCACTAAGTCTTGGACATGCAGTCAACTGAAAACAGCACACATAGGCATCTTGGTGATGATGATCTCTGCAGCAATCATGAATTACATGATGAAATAAAACAGCCTTAAAATACACTTTTATTTGAATAGGGCTTAGGGGTGCCAGCTATTAATAAGAACGCTAGTGCCAGAGAAGTAGCTACTGCATGTACTAAAATACTATTAAAATCCAATTTTTATCTCTGACACTGTTACTGCTGTGAGGGCTGGGAAAAAAAAAAAAAAACTACGTAAGGGGGTTTCAGCTTGGGTTTGTAGTTGCATGGACAGAACAACTGCCAAGGGATGGCTTGTTGGGTCTGTCACTCCTGTTCCGAGATGGAATAACATCTAAGGAAGAGAGAGAAACGTAGCTGTGAAGCAGAGCTAAATTAGGGAAGGAGTAGAAAACCAGGAGGATGGTGATGAAGTATAGTAGCACCGCATACAAAACCTGCCAGCACATCGCATCCTCTTTACAGCTCACCACAAAGTTGGGAGAACATTTCTGGATTTGAAAAAAATAGATGAAAAACTATAGGTTGCTAGAATTAGGCAAGGTCTAAATCTTTTTGTCCAAACGCAGGTTTTAGTGTCTCACTCTTATCTCACATCAGGTTCAGCCTATTCAGTGGGTCCCAAGTCACACGTGTGTGCACACGGAGAATTATGGTTTCCTGCTGTTCTGCTTGCTTTCTATTTATGACCGAATACATCGTGCGTCTGGTTTACATTCACAGCCATGTCCTGCGGCGGGAGATAGATTAAGCAGCTTTTGTGGTTCCCCTTTGGGTCATGGGACATAGGCTGAGACAGGCAGGCTTAGCTTTTTTTTTTTTTTAAACAGAGGCTTAACACCCAGAGGAAAGTATTCTTGCAGGATATCAGACTCTAGCTTAATCCCTATCTTGGCATCAAGGAGTATTATATCATACTCGGGCTGGATAAGTATGATGTAATTTTCCATACTCACATTTTATCTTAGCATCATATTAAAATCCTGTCATTCTCGTGTTTGCTTTTCCTAAGAGAACTCAAATCATTAATACATCATGCTGACTCCAGCCTGCAAAAGGGTTTTTTTAATGATTTTTATGTTTGATTAAGGAGAAGGAAAAATATCTGTAAAAGCATCACTGGAAGAAGAGGAGTGAAAGATGCAAGATGAGTCTAATTACAAAAAAAAAAAAAAAAAGGAAAAGGTCATTTAAAAATGCTATAAACTGCCCTGCAAAGGCTCATTTTTATGTTTCACTTCTATAAATGTACCTGCAAACTACATACTTAAAAAAAACTAACAAAACCCAACCAATTCCCTAAGCCTTGCACTACCACAGCTGCTGGTTCCTGCCTTCCCAGCTGGCTGCCACATCCTGGCAGAAACCTTCCACTATCACCCCGGAGCCGGGAGTGTCCTGCCAATGGATTTTATCCAAGAGATGCAAGTGTCAATGATGTTTTCCAGAACTTATGGGTGGATTTTACAATGAGGAAAAAATAGAATGGAATGTCATTACAATACAATACCAAAATCATTCTGCAATACAAACTGAAACAAGAAGGCATTGCAGAATTTTTTCACTGTATCAGTTATAAAGTTCTCAGATTTAGAGAGATTTTTTTGGTACTAGTTTTCAACTTTACATATCAAACACCTTTTTTTTTTAATTCTTCTTGTGCTCTCCCTTCTCTAGGACCAGTCACCCAGTACCTTCCATGGCCACCTTCCTTGGACCAATTTCCCAGTACCTTCACAATCACCCTCCTTGGACAAAGGTCCATCTCCAACCTGCCAGTCTGTATTACTCACAGGTAGTTTTAGCGGGTCTCCCAAACCATGCCAACACCCTTCCCAAAAAATCCCAACAACAACAAGAGAAGTCACATCAATGGGTTTGTCCACTGAGACAATCTTCCTGTGTCAATATGTCATCAGGTTGAAAAGAAAGTCCTTCAGAGCTACTAACTTACCTGCTACTCTGGGAAATAAGAAAACATTAATCATTAATTATTAAAAAAAAAATCATTAATAACATTTTTAATATTGCACTTTTTTCATCAGGGGTTAACGTGTTCATCCTTACACTGCTCCCTATCTCGCATGCATTCCCAATGAAACGGCTCATGCCATTCCTGTGCTAACACGACTTCCGAGGAATAACACGGGAAGCGTCAGCATGCTCCTGCAACCTGCCCCCTCCTTACTCATTCTCCTGTCGTTAGACAGCTGTAAATGAGGAAAACAAAGTGGAAAATCTGAAACAAGAACATCTTCCGTGGGTGTCGAGGACCCACCTATTGTTCTCAGCTGGTGGCAGCAGGCAGGACTTGGAAGAGGACAGATAGGACACCCATCATCCCCATCACAGACTAAAGCCTGCCTGCTATTTATTTTTTGAGCTGTTTTGCAAGTCCCCGTCTATAATATTGTGATATTGTAGCTGACTATCTGCAATACAGTGTGGTCATGTTTTTCAGAAAAAAGCACCCAGGTTACAGTCAAAACCACACTAAACCAACAAAAACCTTGCTAGCGATTTTCTCAAAGTCTCAACCGTGGAGTCATGCGGTTACAAGCATCATCTTCCTCAAAAGACATCAGTCAAAGCCTTCAGCCTTCTGATTTGGATAGCATGGTTAGAAAATGTCATCTGTAACAAATCAAAAGAGAAAAGAAAGAAAAAAACCCACCCTCTCTTCATGAAATAAAACTCTTCCAGAAAATGAGTCTGGGGTTCTCACTTCTCCCCATGGAAGAAAGGATGAGGGAAGACACTCAGAGCACCCCTACTGAAAGGTGCTCACCAGAGCAATCATGAGCCCACCATAAAGAGCTGCAGAAGAACAGAATCACCAGGCAGTTGAATTTGTAGGATCTGCTGATGGCAAAGGTTTCAAACACTTTTTTCAGACAAAGAAGTGTTTTCCTCCACCTGTGTTCATCCAGAGTCTGTTCTACCAACAGCAGGAACTGAGATCCCATTCAGTCTGTGTTTTCACAGTGAAACTGGTACATAAACAAATTAATAAGTTACTTAGTAGCACAAGAAATAGATGTGTGACCTGACCTGAGAAGGAACCCGTAGGCTGCATTTAGGGAAATTTGCTCAAGACTTTACAGGGACAATGTACCAGCATTCCTACTGTGAAGTCCAATGCATCGCCAAAATTAGTACTTGAGCTCTTATAATCCAAACCCTGCCTTTCTGTTGGCCCTTTCCAAGCAGAAGACACTATCACAGAAAAACTTGTTCTGCCAGTGTATAATCATCTACACTACAGGCTTTTTTTTTTTTTTTTTGGCAAGCTTCCTCAAAGAGAAATTGTTTCTTGTCACACCTCAGGTGCTACAGCTGTAGAGGCAAAGCCCCGTCCAGCCACAGAGCTTCTACACCTCCTCCTCCATCAAGCATTGATAAACAGCCTTAGGCTGAGAAGAAATCAATCTAAATTTATTCAGATTGGGATTATATAGAAAAATCCCATATTCCAAGCAACTGTTAAGTAACAAAAGGGACTCTGTGAAATTAAAGCTTCTTTTCAGTAATCAGATGTAATCAAAACAAGTCTTTAAAGAGACAAGAATGGATTTGATGACAGAAAGAGCAGCTGGAGTGGGGAGGTTGGTTACGGGCAGAGCAGTCGATGGAAAATCAGTATTTCCCTTCTTAAAGTCCTTATTTTGGACTTTGCTCAGAAATCTTGAAATCTGAATGTCTTCCTTTTTTTCCCACACATTAGTGCCAAGTAAATAGTATGAACACAGCTAACACACAGGAATTTCCGTGGTGGCACAGAGCAGAAGAGTGACCGTAACATCTTCTGCACATAAGCGCTGGGTTCCCTGGGTGTTCGGATGTACATTGTCCATGATGAAGTTGTGCAGGTCTGGGAGATCCTCATAGAGACGAGCTCTGTTCAGCCAGATCTCAGCATCATCTCCCATGCACCACTTTGTGGGAACGTTAGGGCATATAATCATATTATAATGTGAAAAAATCATGAAAACAGGTTAAAAAAAGACCCAATGTCAATGGACTCAGTCTTCCTAATAAAGGAAGGATGGTGCATCCCATGAAGAAATACATGCAGCACGTTAGTCCAATAAAACCACTAGTCTCATCTAATCCATATTCTGTCACCAAGCACAGCTGTTCCTTGCATTTTGAAGGGAAAAATGAGAAACCTAATCCCACAAAAAAGGGGTTAAGTTCTACACTGACAGGTTGCCCTCACGTCCTAAAGCAGAGGCACTTGCTTTGCTCTTAAAAGCTTTGTGGGGTTTCAGTTTTATTCTATTAATATTTTTCTGTTAATTCTGCATACACTCATCAACATATCAGGTCTTCAAAGGAATCCTGCTAAGCTCCTGATGCTCATAACCTGTGGTGACAATGAGTCTCCTAAGCTAATGGGGTTTGATATAAGTAGGTGCTTCCAGCAGTTTTGCTTTCTATTCCAGTAAGTGTCCCTGTCCTCATTCTTCAGGACTGAGAATTTTCATTCCACTTTCTTCACACTATTAATTATTTTGTCTCCTTCCCACATTTTCTCCTCTAATATTTTCAGTCTGTTAAATGCTTATGACTAGTTGCAACTATGATCTTTTCCTTTGGTTGTTTTTTTGCTTTTTTTTTTTAACATCTTAGGTAATGTTATGCCATTTGGCTCTGGAACTCCATTCCTTTTCTCTTTATAATGGTCTGAAAAAGGCATTAGACAGTACCACTGCTAGTACATAAGCTAATGAAACATCGCTCAGCACTTTGCCATAATGAAATACTTTTTTCCCCTTATTAAGGTCTGCTCCACAAGGGTTCTCTATCTTGTGTCTCTGCCAATTAACCGTTACCATGCTGAAAATCAAATGTTCTCCCAAAGCTTAAGCCACTAACACAGTGCAGTTTATCGTCCAAAATAACCATCTTGTGATGGATATTCATGAACATGCCAAGTGTCTTGTATTCATCAGCAAGAAATTCATCCCAGGCAAAGAAGGTCAGGGTGAAGTGACACTTTATGACATGAAAAAAATATTTAATGGCTTCATGCCACCAGAAGGGAGAGATATGCCTCCTCCACTGCCCCTGAGCAAAGGTTCCCTCCTCTCCCCCTTTCTCCACCCAGCACAATGCTGGTGTTTACTAGACTTCTACTGAACTTAGCAAAAGGGCACAAACCCAACTCTCCTTCCACTCCAAGGACCTTCTCTATGTTAGCTAATTGAGTCAGCACAGACTCAAGGATGACGAACATCTGAGACAATGAAAGAATGGAGCAAGGCTGCGCAGCCCTTGGCAAAGGCAGTCACACTAAAATCACGGTTCGATGCTTACTACCCTCTGCTTTTTTCTGCGCGTAGCAGATTTTCAGGAGACTGAATATTTTGGTTAGCAAATCTGACCTGAATTGCATAAGTGCTTTTCTAACTAATCATTAGCTGACTTCACATGGACCTATAGCTGCACGTATTTATGCAGAATAAAAGCATTTCACAGATTCAATTGCAATTTGGGTGCTCTGCACACTGTCACAGAACAGTTCGATGGTCTCCTTCCATGGCCACATGAACTACCTGCATGTAACACTCATTTGTTAAATAGCATATAGCCATTTAAGCAAAGATATGATGGCACATTATATCCTATAAAAGCTTGCAAATAGAAATTTTCAAAATATCTTGGCATTACATAGAGTTTTAGCAGACTGCAAGAACTAAGGACGCTTAGGGCAGTGCAGAGGGACTTAAATATGCTTGCATCCCAGGTCTTGCTATCACAATGTAGAAGAGTGCCATAGGGGCAGGATATAACATACCTTTTTTTTTTTGTGCTCCACATCTGCTTGCAGGGACTTCCCTGAACATACAACTCAGTCCCTTTCAGTTCCTCTGGTTTTTAAGGTAGCCATTTTCCACTTACAATTATGAATACACATTAAGTTAAATACAAGATATATTTATGGTGACACTCATCACATCGAACAACCAGCTCCTAACAGCTTTCCAAAATTAAAGGAAGAAAAGAATCAGGTCACTTGTTGCCCAAAAAGTGGTCTCACATCTTTTATTTCCTTTCTGTTGGGCAATTTCACATCAGACTTCTTCCAAAAGTGTGAATTAATTAATTAACTAACCCTTAGGGATAAAACATCCTTGGTCACAAATGGCTGAAAATTATAAAGATTTGTTAAAACAAAGTCTTTTTGCAAAGTAATTTGCTTAAGAAATACCAACAGAACTAAATGAATTGAAAGCATCATGGAAAAATCTGTTTTCTGGAGGGCCATAAAAGAGGATTCACTAACAGATGTCTTTACTTTGAGAATGAGTTTTTGCTCATCTTATGAAGAACACAGAAAAAATGCAGAGACTGGTGAAAAACAGAGAAGCAGGTGACACACACCAGCCTGATAAGCAGAACAAATAGGATGGAAACAAGGTGGGGATGGTTAAGGAGCTCAGACACAAGGCTTGTCTCCAGCGTGATGGAAAGGGGGAGCGAGAACCACCAGTCAACATGCTGAACAGATTTGAGAGAGGTATATTACTGTATTAGTCAAGGCATAAACTACTGGCCTTGGAGCCTTGCAGTAAGCTGAAATGGAAAAATCATGAATTCTTTGAATTATTCAGACAGAAGCAGGAAGACAGACATCGCCCAGAAGGGCAGTTCCTTGCACAGATGAAGCTTAAGATGATGCTCAGATTACAAGCAGGATCAAGAGAAAGATTTTTAACAACCCCCAAGTTCTCCACAAAGATTTGATTAAAGCTTTCTGCTCCTGCATCATCAGAGTGTTTCCTTCCAAACATCAGTCAAGCCACTTAATATTTAGTGGGTCTGTTTTTTTTTTTTTTTCTTTTAAATACCTGAATTGTGGCTGATGAAACTTCCCTACCTCAGTAGGGAGACTGCAAAAATGCACATAATAATATATGAAAAAAATGCCCAGAGTCTGGAGTTGAGGGGCACTTGGGGAAGGACAACAGCAACCCTCAGCATGTGTTATTATTCTGCTACCATTAAAATCCAATTTTTCCCTATTTCATCTACGCACCTGCTATATTTTACCTTATTAGGAATAATACTGTGGCTGCAGAGAGATGCCCAATGTTCAAGACAGACCTGGATCAAAATACTCTAATCATCCCAGACACCACTGATGGCTCTCTTGCTCCCATAGTCAAATCTCTTTTTGATGTGTCCTTACCACTGCATTTTATTTGCTAAACGAAGTGGACTTGGCCAGCTTGCTGTTACTAAATACTGCCCTCACCCTGCACGGATACACCACGATTTCTCTGGAAATTCATTAACTGCTGCTAGCTCCATCAATACACCATCTCGCTCCTGATAAAGACATTGGCAGCTGTTTTGGACAATGAACCAAGACCTCTGAACACAACTGCAGCCTTTCATGTCCATGCAGCCTTTTTTCTAAGTTTATCTACAGTGTAAAGCTTCTAAACCTTAGCACTAGACCAAACTACGCAGTTGTTTCAAACACTGCATTAAAATACCATCCAGCTACTATAAAAGGAAAAATGAATGGTTCCAGGAGGCAGCTCTGTGGCAGACAAGCCAGCGTGGCTCTGAAGATAAGATGCAGCTGCCAGAGGTAAATATAAGCATTATTTATGGATGTGGTGTCCTTGCTCATTTAAATTTCAGCGAGCACTGGAGATGCAGACCGAGAGTGGACAGGCAGCTCTCCCCGCAGGGCTGCAGACGCATGGGGTCTACAATCAAGCCCACATTTGCCATCGGTGCCACAGCAAGGAGATGTCGCTACTACAAAGCAGTGGTGATTTTTACCTTCAAAACCAGGTCTCTCCTTGACTGCCTCTCCTTAATTTCAGAAATACCAATAGCTCCAGCAACACAGAGATGTACTCAAATGGTAATACCATGATCAGACATCATCTCTTAACAATATACCATGATTTACTGAATGATCAGAAAAACCTGATGGTACATTATGCTTTGTGGGGTCTTCTTGAAGAACCACATGCTCATTCTGTAATCCTTGTAATACCCTGAGGGCAGGATACACAGACTACGCACCAAGAAACAACAGATCTCACCTTGAAATGGGAGGTCAGTTCACAGTTTCTCTGCTCCTGGCTATGGCCCTGCTTAAGCAGGTGCTGCTATCATGTATCTCGTACCCTCCTGGGTGAAATAAAGTAAAATGAAATCTGTATGTGCTGGGAAGAACTCGCTCAGCTGAAGATGCCGGCACAGGAAACTGCTAGTACACAGGAGGCAGTGCTTTTGCTTTGTTAGAGTCCTACCTTCTTTTGGGACTTCAATGTAGTAATTTAACCCATTAACCTGATTTAGATCCTCCAAAGTCATCCAGCAGAACAATTGTATGCAGGCAAGAGTCAAAAAATCTTGACTTATTAAAAGAAACACAGAGTTGACAAAGCCAACATTTCTGCCTAACTTAAAAATGGCACACAACTCATGGGTGCAAAGCCATCAAGAAAAGTCATAAGAAGTACAATACGAATAAACAGAGATGAGACGGTTGCTAATTGCAGCTGGCTCCTTCAACACTGTACGCTTCAGGCTGCTGGGATGTCTGTCAGCAGGTTGTCCCCACAAGGACATTTTGCAGTACCTTTTACCCAAGCATCAAGATGTGCCAGAATAAAATATCTAGTTTTACATAAATTACTGCAAAGATGAACAGAACAAACCCAGGATGACAGCCTGATATAAATTTATAACTGTCATGAAGGAGAATGTTTCAAACGAGGAGTTGCCAAGTGCTCAAACCACTGTTTCAGGAAAAAAAAAAAAAAAAAAAAAAAAAAAAAAAAAAAGCAGCCCCAAACCACAGGACAGTGTTTCTAATCAGCGTACAATAACAACGCAGTGAGCAAGCATGCAGACAGAGAGGAATGCGGCATCACTGCAAATCCAACAAAGGCATCCTCTCCATGTGCTTGTGGGACTACAGCTCTGGAAAATGGAAGAGAAAAGGCTTGACTTGCTATAATATAGGCCAGTCTCAGCTCTGATGCCTCCAAACCGTGGAAGGAAAGGATTACTTCAGGCCACCTGCGTCTCCTCTGCCTATTCAAGACTATTAAGGGGGGGGTGACAATTGTCATGGCAGGACCCTGAGGTTACATAGGAGCCAGGCTGGGATCACAGAATGATCACATTAGCATTAGCCATTTCATGGGAAGTATTTCTATGTCGAGTTGTCATCCACATACATTCCAACACTGTCTGATGAATGGGATCAGCAAACATCAGCCCCTGTGCAGAGCACAGAAAGTGAAACAATGCCTGAACCCCTATGGGCAAGTCCAACCACCTGTACAGAATATGGTATGTGTCTCTTTAGTGTGGAGTACGTGCACATAGGAACCTCATTAAAGCTCAAGAACCCACCCCAAATGTAAGATCTCAAGGCTTTTTACATAAGAATGTTTATTTCAAATTAAAGCCCCATACTTCTAACTCCTCGCTAATAACCCAAAATTCATAAAGAGGTAGAAGACAACGAAGAAATCCAGGTCTGGAAGTGTCTCATCTACAGAGCCAGTGGCTCCATGAGGAGACACAAAATCTCAGCGACAAACTTTCCCAATATCCTGAGCGATTTCATCAGTGATGTTGGAGGTAGAAGCCCAATGCTACTTACTCCCACTTCACCCATAGAGCCCAATAATTTATTATTTCCACTCACGGTTTAGACAACAGGTTTCAGAACCAAATAAAATTCCTTAGAAATCCTTCTTTTTCTGAGTTTTCCCTCTTCTTTTAGTAACTGCTACACTGTGCAGGTTGCCTACATAAAATTGTTCAGTCCCTTGGAAGGCACTTGGTAGATCCAAGTTGTTCTTCCTGATGGTGTAAAAAAGCAAGCACATGCCAAAATGATGTTTTTTACAACTCTTTTTTGAGAGCCACTGCAGTACAGCCTTTTCCAGACAAACTCCTCTGAGACTTCCAGTGTATCAACAAGCTATGCAAAAAACATCAAGCTTTTCAACATCTGAAACATAAAGTAGCTGCTACTTAGATCATTGCTCTATCAGGAAAAGCAGCTGCCTATGAGTTATAGGAGTTGTGGTGGGACAGTCATGTCTGAAAAGCTTCAATCACTCTATCCATTTGAGCCAACTATAATGCTCTTTTGTAAAACACACAAGATGAATAACCAGCCCATTGGTTCCCAACAGTGCAACAGTCCAATTAGTCATGAGTGGGATTATCGGACATCAGTATTCTTTGTAAAGTCTCAAAATGTCAAATGAATCCTACTCTTCCTTCCTGATTCCGATGGATCTGAATCTAAGACACCTCTCCTATGCCCTGAGACAGAGGAAGACCAGGAGAAGACCTCTTATCATGGTGAGGTTCCAGTTAAAGCATCTCAAGTTCTGCTCTAGTATGTCAAGCACGAGCAAGTCAGTAGTGAACCTGCTACCAGAGAGAGGTCATTGTCAGGTAAAATTTGGTGGTCAGGATATTAATGTTGTAAAGACAGTGGAAAAAAAGCATGAGTGATGCCTATTTTTTCTTAAACACAATTCATGGCTTCTTACAAAATAATCATGGAGATTACATCAACCTCTCCTACTAGAGCCTTGTGCTCCTTTGTCTTTCCCCACAGTCACCACAATCATCACACCCTGATCTTTCATTTCTTGTACTAGATATTGGTGACAAACCTTTATAAGTGAATACCTGAGAGTCATGAGCATAGACATCACAAAAAAACATTTTGGAAAGCACCTGAGAAATTCATGCTCAGCCATTTTAGGTAGCAAGAGGGCCTCTTTGATCTCAACAGAAGGAGTATCTAGGTAAGTCTGTTTCAAGCTGTTTCAATACAAAACCTGGTGGCCCAGGTTAAAATATTAAAAGAAACAGTTTAATCTAACTTGCCAAGTTTTGCAACAAGGTGGTTGAAGGCAGATTGCTGTGCGTTGTTCCATCATCACAGCTGTTGGGAAGTAACCTCCAGCAGAAAGGTAGTTATAGTTACGTTGTAAACTTTTCTAGCAATTTCTTAAGCCTGTGCCCAAGATGCAGGAAAAAAGTACAAATACCACATCTACTATATGTCCATCACAAAGACATAGTAAGAGCGTTTGTATGCCCTTTGTTAGGAGAGATTCAAGCCTTGCACAAAGGCAACACTTAACTTTTAAATATTAAAGCTCAGTAAACACACAATCTCAAAAGGGGAGAAAAGATGGGGGTTTTTTCCTGGAAAAAAGGAATTAAAATATCTACAGCTGACCCTAATGACAACACATCATGTGCTTGCTTACTTGCGACACAACAGACTGCTCTCAGAGACATTACTCAAGGTGTTGCAAATTCTGATACAACCACATGTCAACAAGGGAAACCGAGGGACTGAGCGTGGTGTGATGCCATGCTCAACGTTCTTAAACTGGGGGAGGAGGATACAAGAACACTAGATGCAGAAATAGCCAAAACAAGTATTGCAGCAGAATAGAGCTTATATACTTTGGAGAATATAAGAAGAAAACAGAGGTGCTTCTGTTTACCTGCCACAGAATATAATTAAAAATTCCTGGAAACCACGTATTTAGAAAAAAACCATGTATTTGCTGACTTTGTAATCCTGAAACAGACCATAACAGAGAAGTTAAACATTTCACACGGTGCTAGCCCCATGGTTAGCAGTGGTGCAGACTACACTCAAGTTTGAGAGTGGCTGATGGAGTTGTGGCTGCTCCAAGGACCCAGGTTGTGAGAGGTCTGAAGAAAAGATAATGGGAATCTCCTACAGAGGATCTCCAGCTCCTCCTGTACAAGAACCATGACTAATGTAGGCACTTAGGACCCCACCAAAAATGTCGTGTAGGTCTTAGGTCACCACTCCGCTGTGGGATGAATCAGTGCTACAGTTTAAGGAACAACATATGAAGACTACTACTTCTATCATACACACTCAGCAATGCACACTTCTGCTTTGGAGAACACTTACACAACTGTAAGTCATTAAAACAGTTAAAGACTATCACAGAATACAGCGCTAACCTGCTCTCCAGGAATGGCATAGAAGGTAAAGTCAATCATTTTCTAGATGCATACACATTAGCTTCTCCTATATTATTTTTACATAAATACTGAAAAAAACTCTACCAGAGCTGAGTGTACATCTCAAAGCATTGAAAACCATCCCAAGAGTTCCCTTTTTAATAATAAGCATCATGTACAGACCTCTGCCAGTTTGTACGGTAAGATCAGCTTCTCTCCTACTGTCACTGTCTTTCTGGTAACCAGGGCCTCAAACAGCATCTCTTCTTTCACCTAAAACAAAAATCTTGATGTTAGTGATTATTCTAGGAATAAATTTTTTAAAACATAATTTTTTAAAAAAATTAAAATGTATAAGTGTAAACATTTTCATAAATTTAATTTTAAAATAAGTTTAAAACAGTTTTGCCAGCCCTTGCAGAGTTAATGGTTCAATGCATAAGAACAAGCTAGCCATTGGGAGGAGACAACTCAGCACATAAATCCAGCATCAGAAACCAGACACCATGGTATTCAAGAGAACCTGATTTTCCACATTCAGTCATTGCATTTCTAGCAATTTCCCATTGGTTTCCTTCCTTCTCAGTGCAGCTCCTCCCTCCCACACTTTTTGCTGGCAAAATAAGTCAACTTTCTAGTGTTGTCAAGATGACATCATACAAATTACTCTACAAATAAGCAAAATAGTGTCATCCATTCGAGATATATCCAAGTGGAGGGTTTTTTTGGTGTTTTTCAGGGTGGGGAGGAATTAGGAGGAGGAAGAAACCTTTTGAAAAGCACCTGATATTTACTCTGCTATTCGCACCTGATATTTACTCCCTAAAGACGCCAGTTCCTGGTGAGGTGACAATCTCTAATCAACTGTAACAGAAACCAGTTTGCAGAAAAAAAAATCAGTTGTGTAAACACAGATATTTCGGCAAATAGGTAAACGGTGCCAACAAATTAAGCAGTGCCTGCCATGAATTGTTGGGAGAAGCCTCTTTTCCAAGCAGTTTCAAGTCCCTTTTATTTTGACACTCCTGGAAAAATTCTGAAGCATTCCTTCTCTACCAGAATAGACAGTGAAAGGCTTACACATAAGTTAGACCTAAATACTTTGCATCGTTGACTGCTCTTTGCTAAATATCAATGCCAAAACTAGAAATTGTTAGTCTGGGTGAAAATCTCTGAGCCCAGAGTTAGTAGCTATGGATTGATACAGAGATGTTGCTTCAGAAGCTGCACCAAAGTCTATACAGGCCGCTTATCCTAACTGAAGGCCTCCATGCAGACACCAAACCTGCTCAGAACATCACTGATGAAGACTAGAAGCACCAAATCCACATTTCTGAAGCCATCTAAGGCCATACTTTTATCCCCGGTAAACCATTTATGGTTTGATGCGGATGATGGGAAACTTAGTGGTTTATGTACTTTGGCTTATTGGTTTAATCCAGTAATTAGTATGAAGAGCAATGCAAACAAGCCAGTGGAACTTACAAAATTTCACAAAGCATCACCATAATTATGCTGTTCTGTACAAAAAACTACTTTCTACCAAAAATACTGTCATGGGAGTCTCCCTGCTAAACTCCAGTGCATTTTTATATAACTGACTTTTCCTGCAATACCCACTAACAAGAACTTGTTGCTGTGGTGTGGAAAGCAGAAAACATCAAGTCACCTGTATATGACTTTCACCCACCAGCAAGGTCTATGTCGCTAGAAATCGAATGTCAACACCTTGAGGTTTGTTTCATTAGTCCTCAGTAATGCTGTAGAGGCCCTAGTTCTTACGATCTGATTTTATGTTTAAAAATCAAGCAGAAAAAAATAATCTTCTGGTTTATCCGGAAATCCACAGCAAGTTTTCATATTTGGTTTCTATTCCTCTACATTCAGCAAAATGGTGATTTTTTAAATTTCAGCTCTGCAGGCAAAACGCAGACACTTTTCCAGCAGCTTGTGACTGCAGGACCATCGGCTGCCCTCCCTCAGTTGCACAGCTTGGAACAAAGGTGAGTTTTACACCATCCTTTATCCCACACAAAGGAGGGATGCTCCAAACTCACAGCCAGCATGCTGGCTTTTTTTAATTATCAAAGGCAAAAAGGCAGAGGGGTATCAGATGGTTACTAATCAAAACAGCGCAATGTAATACTCCTAAACAACCTAAATGCTTCCAAGTCCCAGATTTGTTAGCAAACACAGGGATTTTAAACGGTTTAAACCACTAGCCATGCCATCCCTCACCATCCCCATCTAATGTTTACCCTGGTTTCCTTCTCCCTCTGCTCTCCTGATGGATGAGACCTGCAGATGTGCATCCTTCATCTCCAGACCTGCTGCAAGCTGACGTGGAGAGATCACATCAAACCATCTTCTCATACAAAAACATACTTGGCAAGGATGGGAACATAATCCCTGCATCTCCCTGGGTCTCTGCCTGCAATTACCACCCAGTGGAGCTTGATCTTGATTGCTTCATCACCTCCAAGAGCCAACACCATGGGTGCAGCCAAATTATCCTAATTTTCATTTAAGGTCACAGCTTGAAGGTAGCTGACTCCTGATGCCAGCGAGGAGCCATAGGAGCTTTCTAAAGATAAAATCGGCACATGCTGATGACTAAGGACAGCTGGTACATGGAGATACTTGCAGATTCCCCATCATGAACATCCTATGCTTCGTCCTCCAGTAAGCGTGATACGCTAAAAAAGAGACAAAAACCATCCTAGCAGATTAGCAAAGAGGAGAACACAACTTATTTCTTTATTTTGTGCCCTGGGAGTTACACATAAAAGTTACGTTTCATGGATTTTTGCTTTCTGGTGCTAAAGGGCAAGTCCTGCTCTCCCTCTTAAAAAAAGCTACATGGCCCATGAGTTTATATCTTAATTACAGGGACAAAATACAGATTTAAGACTTCACTGCCACATGCAAGTCGAACCAACACTGAGAGGGCTGGATGACTAGAGCTCTAAAACTCAGTGAAGGATGACCTGCAATGCTGCCACGGCTATAAACGTCAGCAGAGTGTGGCAGGGAGCAGACAGCCAGTGGGCTCCCGCAAGGGCTGGGCTGGAGCCAAGGCAGGCGGAGATTGCTTCTCCAGTAATGCTGGGGTATTATGTTATAGCAGCTGAAGAAAAATGAACCACTTCCAACTTGAGAGCAAGAAAACATTGCTTTTTGTCTCTCCTCCCATATTTGAGAAAGGGATTACAGCATTGAGCGCTCGTTCAAAAGCTGCCTGGTGTGGAGTAACAGAAAATAAATTCAGATTTCTATCAGTTCTTCTTGAAAAAGATCTGAACCTTCTCTTCAGACTTTCTTTCAAACAACCAGAAAGTTATCTGACTTGAGTTCTGGCTCAGAGCTTCGCATCCAAGGAAGATGAAGATGTCCCTGCTCATTGCAGGGGTGTACTAGATGAACTTTGGAGGTCCCTTCCAAGCCAAACCATTCTATGATCCCCAAACTTTGTCCAGAAAATGGATCCAGAAGAGAAGGCTGGATGCAAGCACTGGCTGCTTTGTAATCCTCACCTCCCTTTTGCTCCCCAATTACTTTCCAAGATGTTTATCACACGAGGAGCATGTCTGTGAAATCCTTCTGGGAAGCTGAAGACAATTTTTTAGTAGAAAAAGAACTTGAGCACATAAATCTCCCATGGAGGTAGACATTAGCTCCAAAAGCTAACATCATCAATGCAAAAAGAGATCTAGCAAAACTAATTTAAGACACTTGATAACTTTTATTTACCTTTATTTGCATTGAGACTGGTCACCTAGGCCTAAAAACTGAATACAAAACTGCTCCACTGAATGAAGATGGAATGTGCCTTCCTTACTCCATGCTCCATCCACGGAAATAATTTCCAGTATTAGTAAATGTACACAGTTAAAATGTTCCTGCTTTTCTAAAGGAAAAAAGGTCAACTGACACTAGATCATTTCTGATAGATTGCTTTTGTTAATAAGCCCACAAATGAGCCTTTCCAGGCTTTTCCCCAGAAACACAAAAGTCTCCCCTAGTTTTACACAATCCTCTATGATTTCTGCAGAGGACCCGTGATATTTGCAGCACTTGCACAGGACTCCACATCTGCTTAATCCATCAGGCAACCTTGACATCACACTATGGCATGGCATTTCAGCAAAGTTTAAACAAAGGCCATGAAAAACCTGCCAAAAGCCTCACATAATCCACACGCTATGTCTATTCTAGAGAAAAAAAAAAAAAAAAAAAAAAAGGAATCAGGGTCTTACTGTAAATGAAACAATGATCTGCAGAGTCTGGCCAAAATCCTATATTGCAGTTTGCTTTTTCAACAAATGCTAGTCTGAACGTTTTAATAAACCAAAAACATATTGGACAGTGTTGTTGGTATCTAAGAAAAGTCAAATCCATCGCAGATCATCATCTCATCCCAGATTCCTTAAAAAAAATCTGCATACTAGCTTCATTTTATAGGGACACAGATCTTGTTATACAGAGGAAGGATAGTTGTTCGGTGTTCTTGCAGTAACTGCTGCAGTGGGGAAATTCCCCCAGTTGTCCTTAGAGGCTCAGAGGCTCCAACATAAACCAGCTAGCTCATGATAATTTGGGCCAGACTTTTCTTCGGAGAGGGAACACACCTTAGCTTTGCATCCTGCACATTGGTGCTGTGCAGGAGGACCTCTGCATCCCCTCTTCTTGGCTGGTCTCAGAGGTGGCCAATGCACCTCCTGCTTCTCAGAGCCCTTCCACCAATTCCAGTTAGACTTTTTTTTTTTTCTCTTTTCCATGTCAAATCCTTGACTGAACAAATCCAGCAAGTCATTTAAGGAAAAAAACCTAAACCAAAACACCCCCCAAAGTAAGTATCAGATCACAGTAGATATCGTTTCTTCCATCATTTTGCTACACTCAAGACCATCCTGCCAAGCACCCAGTGGCTGTATGAAAAGAAGTTAAACTATTTGTCAACTAACGTTATTTAATTCCAAGATGATTTTTTAGTCTTAGTGAGTAATGCCAAGATCTAGAGAGGAGATTAATAACTTTTTCAATGCATTTCATATTTTCAGCAACAATAGTGTGAAAAGCAAAACTGTATACTGTTCAGTGACCACAAAAAAACCCGTAATAAAAATAATTACCCAAATGAAACAAAAAACAAAGTGTCAAATGTTTCAACCAGTATTTTTGGTCTCTGGCTGAGAAGAATTCACTATACTTAATTTGGAGAGTTGTAAGTAGCTAACTAATGAATAAAGTGCAATGGATGCTCTTTGTAATGAGGTTTCATCTGTTTGAACCCAGTAGTCCTCTGTTTTGGTCAAATCTGAATAAGCATTATAAGATCTGTTCAGGTCTGCAAAGAAACAGAAACCAAGCATTTCAGAAAGAGAAACCAAGTCTCTTCCGAAAATGAGATTATTGGCTTTATTTCAGCTGATCGGGGAATGGGTCTATCCGAAAGTTTACACTTGGAGGCAACCAATGTCTCCAATTCCATTGCTAAATTACCATATAAATGTAACTTTAAGGACAAGCTACACCATTTACTCAAATGTATTTGGGTATACATCTGTATATTTTGGTATACCCAAATACCCAATGTATTTCACAAGATCATACCTGAGATCTGCATTGTCCTGATCTAATTAACAAGCATTTTATGCTGTATACAGTCATTTAGCCTGCAGAAGACATACCAAGATGAACAGCAACCTATCACTTCGCTCAGCTACACCAGATTCTACTGCTTTTTCAAAATGGTGAAGTTAAATACTTATATATACCTTCCCCCCCCCCCCCCCATATTGTTGACACTATCTGCAAGTGAGCATGGTATCCATGCTTATGTTGTACCAGACCATGGCACTAAGCCATCACTGGATCTATATGGCTCAATCGATGCATCATTTCACATGTACACATGCAAAAAATAACCCGATACCTTACAGCATGCAGATGTTGCAGAAGAAAGCCAGGGCAAAGACCCAAAATCTAGAACTATTTCAGATCTCTTAGTCACTCTCTTATTTAAAGCTTTTTTAAAAAACAACTACTTCTTAAATGACTTGGCGCTCTCGCTATGGCCATTTTTAAGAGGGTAAGATCAACAACATTCTCCTCCAATCTCCTATTTTCCTTCTGTTTATTTCTGCAGTCTCCAGGGCCAAGATGCAAAGAGCATCCAGCTGCTTATAACCATATTTTACAGAAGCTTTCCACTCCCTAAATTCAAAGCATTAATGAAGTGCTATGAAAATCTGTGAGAGCCAATTCCCGAGTTCTTTAGGTAGTGAGATAGCACAACCATTATTTAAGGGAAGGAATGGGAAGAGCCTCACGTGTACACAAAATGACAAGTTATCTTCTGATGCTATCATAAAATTAGCAAAAATTAACCTTCCACACCATCCAGCGAGTACAAAGGGATAAAGATAATAGCTGTTTTAACCATCTACAAGTATAACATTTCAGTATCCTTTGGAGTTAAAAGTGGTTTACAGCATTTCAAGAAAAGTGAGATGGTAAGGAGAGCTTCTGACCACCTATATACACGTCAAGACATGTTGAGCCCAGCTCTTGAACACGTAACAGAAGCACAGGACAAATTGGCTCACTGAAATGAAGACTTTTCTCATGAACAAGTAATGCCACAGCTTCGTAACCTGCTTGGGCTAGCAAATTAGCTCTCCTAAGAACTTACATAGTGCTTCTGCACTGATTTACAGAATTGGATATGGCCCTGGGCCATCTGGGCCGAGACATACAAACCCTTCCCAAACGATATTGGCACAGAGGTGAGTCACAGAGGACAAAGTGCTTTCAGTAAAAGGTCTTAAAAGCAGATAGCATCAACAGGTTCACAAAAGACCTAGATAAATGCGTGGATAATAGGTCCATAAATAGGTACTAAAGGGATGAGATGCACCCTCCAGCATCTCTAATACAACCTTTGTGGATGCTGGCAGGGTAACAACAGACAGTAAAACACGGTGAGCAAGCTCAGCATCTCCTACAGCCACCACCTGAACCAGAAGAGCGGGCTGATGGTCTTAAAATTGCTCTAGTTTCTTACATAAATATTGGAACAGGCTTCAGGACCATCAGGGAATTTTGGTGGGGGAGCTGATGGTTGGCAATTGAAGAAACTACTGCATTGAACGGTAGGTTTGCTTTCCATGTAGAACCAGTTTGCAATCTTCCAAATTTTAATCATAGAAACAGTATTTTCAGTCAATTAAAGCTGAAGCTGAAGAGTAGAGGAAAAAAACCCTACATTAAAAACCTCATTAAAAAAAGTCTTTATAAATTTTCACTGGCAAACACAAACAACCCATATGAACGGTAACACAAGAGAACTTAACTCTTCAGCAAAACTGGAAATAAATTCTATTATAAAACAGAGGTGGCTCATTAGGTGTGAACGTTACAGGACAGAAAGCGAAGGCTTACCTCCAGCAGGTCTGACACAATAGGTAGTATTTCAGGGTTACAAATATCGATGGAGTCATCCCGGTAAGTCTTCTTTTTGTAACGGATGTTACCCAAGTGTAGTATTGCCGACAAGAGAGAGAAAATTCTAAAGAAAATAGAGAGAATTCATTTTCACTCAGTTGTTTTTTCTTAAAGCTAATGAAAAAGCAAACCACATCCCCAAACATCCAAGTGCCATCTTTGTATTTGACTCATTCCTCTAATTTTCAATTTGAAGTAGTTTATGTCTCAAATCTCCAAATATTTCTTCAAAAATGATTCTCAAATGAAGCATCCAATTTACCTCATGTAAAAAATATTTTCACTTAGTCAAGTACCAAACTTGCATTGCTTTGGCTTTCTTGAAAATTATTTAATACTTCAAACCCATGGTTATAAAATGGCACCCCATATTATAAGAAAAAAAGAAATCCTCAAGTAATCTAGATATCCAGATTAAATATCTATCAAGCAATTGTCTAAATTAAGGGCAAGACTGGACTCAGCCATGCAGGAGATCCTTCTTAAGTCCCCTGGCACATGTAGTTATCACCTTCTCAAATCTAGTCCCAGGTAGGAAGCCTATACAAAAAAGCATAAATGCTTTTATAATATATAAGCATACTGAGACAGAGAAAAGACATTACACTTCAAGTAAATTTATCCAGCTACTTTTTCTTTTTTTTTTTTGTTTTGTTTTTAATTTGGTCATTTTTAAGTTATATCCTCACTCCTCCAAAAAAAAAAAAAAAAAGCTCTTTGAGACTATCAAATCATGGCTGACTTCAGCTATAAACTCTGCTTGTCCCTATTTCTACACTCTCTGGGGAGCTAAAAATGAATGAAATCAAATTTGATTCCTAGCCATGCCACCAGCTTGTCTGGACAACACACTTTCACCTCTCCAAGCCAGTCCTTCCTTATCTCTAAATTAGGGATACTATTCCTCATCATGAATTACAGGGATGCAGTTATAAAAATTTCTCTTCTGTAACTGTTTCCACAAAGGTGAAACCCCATGTTTTGCTAGAAATGATCACTTATAAAACTATAGTAATACTTAAAATGTCCTTCCTTTTTATACTCAGCTGAAGGTCGTTACTTATTCGTGTTACAGTTGTACAACACCAAGCAGAAAAAATTTGCTTGTAAAGCAAAGAATCCAGCATAGTTTTTTGACAAGCAAAATTCAGTAGGAGAAATACAAGAATGTGTGCACCAAGAAAAGTTATTGCACAGTAAATCAAAAGCATAAATTTACTGCAACATCCAACTGTGCTCAGTCCCAACACTTACTGATTGGTTTACTCCATTGATTAAACTCCCTTATTGCACCCTAAACAGGCTTTAGAAAAACCTTGTCGCTGAAACCTGATTCTTGAAAGATAATGAAGCATGCTGACATATAACATATTTACACTAGAAGTATGTATACTTGGGTTTATCCATGTGTGTGGAACGGATAAAGAAAAAGCAGTCTTAATTTCATAATTCATTCGTTACAAGTTAGGGATAAAGGATGAGCTTATGAAAAAGATTCTCGGCTGGGTGAAAATTTCTTGTTGGAGCAGAAGGCAGGACAACGTCTCACAGTTAAGATCTTCTAACTGCTGGCTTAGATACATGTTAAAAAGCAAGCAAGAAGGTGCTTAAAAGAACAGGAGGTAATCCACCCAGTTGGAAAAAAAAAAGTTACACGTTAGCATCTTAAACATCATTTACCCAAGGTGATGAATAGGGTTTCAAGCGCCATTAGCATTAGAACAAAGCAGTAATACTCTGTTCCCACACAAACCTCAAGGATTTCAGACAGAAAGGAACCACATTCATTAAATTATTGTTTGAACATTTTGACTTGAAAAAGCACGAGATTTCTCATTGTGTTCCAGCTACTGATGTGCTTTTCAGCAATACTTATGATAAAAAAATTACCTCAAAGTGAGTAGGATTTTGACAATACATATTTTTCTATGCCTGTTACTAATCTTAGTAACATATTTGTCAAATTCATTCAAACCTACTCAAGACTTTCAAGCCAAGAATCAACACAAGAGGAATTGTTCTGTGGTTTTGGTTGAAGACGACCCTCATATGAAGCATGTAATTCCTTGCAGTGGAAGGCGGTATTGCAACCCAGCTAAGAAGTCCAGTTTTTCAAGCAGCACTTCCAGTGAATTACTGAATGAAGGCAAGTTGGAAATGAGTCTACAGAATGGGCAATTGCATATAAAGGATTAAGTATGATGACTAATAATCAGGATTTCTGATTAAACCAGGATCTGGATTCATGACATGCAGAGTAAGACATGACTAATCACGAATGGTTGAAAAATACTTCCAGGTGCCAACTTCCTGCCAATGCACCATTTGCATAAAGAGAATCGTTAACTACAGTAATGATGGGCATATTTTGTTTATATCTTTAAATTTTGTTTACTCCTTTATTGTATGAATGGTCAAGTGTCATTATTCATAGAATGGTTTGGGTTGGAAGGGACCTTTAAAGATCACCTAGTCCAACCCCCCTGCCATGGGCAGGGTCATGTTCCACTACACCAGGTTGCTCAAAGCCCCATCCAACCTGACCATGAACACTTCCAGGGATGGGGCAGCCACAACTTCTCTGGGCAACCTTCTTCCAGCGTCTCACCAATTATTCCTTCTCACCAGCCTCATACGTTATGCAGAGCACAACAGTTATGTTAGCTCAAGTCAGGTGAATTATCTCACTGATTATGGAGGTTATATTAACTAATATAATCTTCAAGCTGTTAATACGGAAAATAAACTCACTGTCTGCGAGTTTTGGGAAGAAACCCCACCATCTCCATAGCTAGTTGTAACCGCTCAAAGTCATGCTTCAAGTCTTCCCCTTCCACAGAAAAGCAGTCCTGTTGGGTTCAAACAGAAATATTAAGCACTGAAAGAAATTAAGATCAGAACACATCCAGATGGCCAAGTCAACACTTCATAAATATCATTTAGTGATCTCCATGCCTTTTATCAGCAACTAGAACATTTCCAATCTGGCGCTGGGAAATGAGATATCCAGGAGGCCCCACTGACTTTATGGGGAATAATTGTGGCTAATTACCCCCGACATCCAGCCCAGGGACAGGGGGATTCACAGCACCATAGCAGATACAGCAAGAAACACATACGCAATACAATAAAAGACCAGGATTAGCTCCAGTGGCAAGGCAGAATTTTTCTTCTTAAATATTAGAAAGAATACACACCATTGAAAGTTTGATTTTTTTTTTAATATACTTTTTTAAAGTTTGATTATTTTTTTAATTTTTTTTAAATCAAGCTCTTTAGGAGAATCTGCTTCTACAAGGACTTTATGGAAAAGCTAACCAGAGTGCACATTTCAATACAACAATTATTTATTGTATACACAAACATTTTTCTCTGTATTGTGTTTTTACCCAGTGCGATGAGATGGTCTTTCAAAGGACACTACATCTCCACCACAAATGCCTTGGTTTGAATAGCCTGGACCTCAGAGAGGAGTACATTGGTATACCTTTTCCAAAATAACATTTTTGGCTAATTTTTCCTGGAGATACATCCTTATTTCCTAGGCTTAACCTTTAACGAAAGAGTTGAGTCGCACCATTCTAAGAGTATGCCGAGAGTTCATCAATGTGGGACAAAGAACATACAAAAAGCATGTGAATTAACAAGATGAAATATGTTACACATTTACAGGCAGTTTATTCCACATTAAGCCCTGGTCCATTAGGAGTTCCTATAACTAAAGAGGAAGAATTCAGTTTTAAAATAGAATTCACATTAATTTCATGTAAAATATCAGTGAACTAAATCCTGCATAAGAAAGGGAAAGCTTTAAATATATTTCTCACTAACTTTATTCTAACTACCAAGAAGTTTTCTAAAAGTGCAAGCATTGAGAGAATTTGAAATCTGCTACATTTATATATTTCTTGGAGACTAATATGTCTGAACAGTTTAGTTTTTCAGATAATCCACAACCTGACAGAAGTCATTGATACTTTCAGGGAAATCCAATGACATTCTGGACCCAACCAATATTGTCCTGCACCAATATTTAGGGAACATAAATGCTCCTTAAATGAGCGTATGAACTATTAATGACAAGTTCCTTCTGCTTTGGCTCACTGTGGGCCCCCCCCTGGATTATCGATTATTATCTCTCACTTCATAGCCCACATTTAATACTTTTTCCCATTGCTGCCTATAAAAATTCCCAGTCTACGAATCAAAATTAGTTTAGTGTGCCTCACACAATACAGTGTTATCTTAAACCTCAGAATAATTTACTAACACTTAAATAGAGGCTTTCTACAAGTTAATCTAGGTATGTTAATTAAAAATTACAGCTGCAGTGGCAGTAACAATTAACTAAGCAGCTGCATCCACATAGTTTCTTTTGGTCATTTGTCTGTAAAAGGTGTTTACCACATGAGCAAGTGTGCACAAACTTTCACACAAATAATTCTGAAAGTCTGCACTAAACAGGGTTACGTGAATACTACAGTGAACATTGTCATACATGTACCAAGTAGTCACAGGATGATGACTGTTACTTGAAGAGACACTTGTACTCACTTATAGTACATAGAATAAATCATAAATGCAGAATATATAGAATGAAGTTATTTTATAGTATCAGCTTTGTGTCTTACAGCACCTATCCACACTTAAAGCCTCACAACTGTATCAGTGATATGTTCTTCATCCCACTCTGTAGCATCATCACAGCAATAGCTACTGATTATCGGGGGAAAATTCTTATTTAAGATATTTATTTCAACATAGGTGACTACTCACACACAACTGCCCTATCCCCTTGACTAAAAGGTAGAGAAGTTCAACAGCACAAGAAAATAAAAAATTTTTTATCGATAGTCCTCAGAGACAACAATTTCATACTGCGCAGACAAAGTGAATTTAGAGATGTTGAGCATTAAGACCGTTTAAAACCATGTGCAGCATCAATGAATGTAGTGTTTTAAATTTAATGAAAAAATAATGCTTGCGTGTTCTTAGGAAATACTAATTGGAAAAGTGAAGCTTTCACCGTCTATTAATAGAAGATTGAAAATTACCCTTTTCAAGAGATGTATAAGGTGTTTGTCTGTATATATTATCCAAAGGAATGCAACAAAGACATCTAGACTAAATATCAGTAAGATCAGCAGGCATCAGCAATGCAATTATTTAAACCATAAAATATCAGGATAAGAAGTTGTCCCTCCTAAACTCAAACCTTGGCCAACTGACTTCCTCAGCCACTACACACATACGCTGAGGAGAACCTGCAGAAGTTTCACACCCACTACGGTGGGACCTGGAGTCTGCAGGACAGTAATATACCCACAGATTCTGCAAATAAGTCTTTTTAAAAACTTTTTTAAAAGATACCAAGTGTCGCTTTTAGTGACGCTCCACATTCCAGGAGACGATTTCATTTTGTGGCATCATTCATCCAAAATTAAGTCACCAGGCAACAGCAAAATACCATAGACAACTCAGAAGTAGCACAATCTATGCCAAAGGCAACTTAATTAATGATTTGCATAACAATTGCCAAACTCATTAATCCACATGGAAAGGCCTTTTGTAATTATCTACTTAAAAGCAGATGCTCTCTGTAGTGTTTCAGCTCTGTACTTTATCCTAATGGATGATAATTATTTTTTTTTTTTTAAAAAAAAGTAGTTTCCTTGATACTAGGGCATTACAAAGTCCATGCCTACAGACCAAACTCGTCATTAATATTCTGCCGGGGCAGTTAGTTTCTCAGCAAAGCAAGTTCCCTGCTTACTATTGTCACATCGAAGCAATCCACAGATTTCCACTGAAGTTTAAAGAGGATATAATAAATAGGGTTTCTTTATAGACTTTATAGTCTGCAGTGGGTTGAGTCCAAGGTTATGGGGAGAGGTCCAGGGTATGCTTAAGAGTGAATCATCAACTGAAGTAAAGATGTGAGTTACCACAAATATCACAGAAAATTATCCCAAGTAAAATAAAATACCAGATAAACAGCCAAATTGTAATGGCACGCAGTTTTGTTTTGCTGTGCAAAAGAAGGACATAAAACATGGTAACCCCCGAGCTGGCAGGGCATTATTAGCCTCTCCAGGAGAAGGTAACAAATGTGGGGTTTGTTTTAATTTTAATTCCTCCAGTCAATTGTCCTAACCCATTCCTTAAGCAATTAAGGTCTTTGCAACCTAGTAAAGTGTATTAAGGTATATAGAAGAGCATCTGCTCTTCACTCCCTGCTCTTGTAGGACCTCTAAGGATGCTGATGTATTAAGGACACCAATACAATATTCAACATTTTTAAACCTTGGGGGGTTAGACTCCCTTTCCCTCCTCCCTTCCTAAGGATTTTGCAGCGTAATCTTGCTGTTAAGACTCTTATATAGCCCAAGTGAAACCCAGGTGCTTCACAGATTACCTTACTCTTCCAGATGCATCAGCTAGAGTTCAGCAACCATTAAGCACACGGCAAAATTAGCAGAAACAACATGCAGCTGATCTGAAACATGCTTCCCCGTGCAAGACAAAACCAACAGAGACCATCACGGGACACACAGACACCCAAAGCACGTTGCCAGCTGAAGACACCACCTCTGACTCGGTTGCACAGGAGGAGCCAGGGAAGGGGAAGAAGCTCCACTGTTCCCTTTTTTGGGTTGATCCATTTGGAAAGGATGATCATGTCAGCAGAACTATTTTAGGAGAGGGAATTGTTTTGGCGTTCTGAATAATATCAGGATTTGATTTTCTCGCAGATGGCTGGGGGGGGATGTTTTGGATCTTGTCTTTTTTTCCCTGGAAGCTGGAGAGCAGACTCACTGCTACAACCATCATGAACTGATGCATCTCTTAGGGCTTCAAGAGACCAATTTGCTGTTTTATCAGAAAGGAATTTCAATTTTCACATTGCTGCCATATCGCAATTTCCATAAATAATCATGTATTATATCAAGAAGGAACAAAAAAACCCCTTAATTTGCTGAAACTAGATGACCATATCCAACTGTTGAAGAAGCTTTCCAGATGGAATGAACCAAAAAAGGGCAAGGGAAAACACATCTGTATTGTCAATGAGCTAATACACAAGCAACACCACGGCAGGGCAGAGAAAGGGAGAGGGTCATTAATAGGTTAAATTTAATCTGACTTTGTTTTCTGCTCAGGTCTTGGTGCACCTAACAAATCCAAGTGAGCAGCAGCCCTGCACCAGCAACACAGAAGACACGGGTACTTGTACTGACCGGCTCAGAGTCATAGCAATAATCATCCCAGCTCTGTCTGAGGGGTTTCTTTGTCATCTGAAAGCAAGGCAGACCGGGTTAAGTAGTGTTCAGACCAAAACCAACCCCCACTACCTGCTCTTTAACCAGGGCAGTAACGTCAACTTTCCAAGTAAAATAATTGTTGATATTCTGCATAGTCATTCCTTACTTTCTTTTTTTTTTTAAGGTAAGATTTATAATGCTTTTGCATTAATGGTGCTCTGATTCCTGCTTACAGGGTTTTCAAGACAGTGATGACCTCTCACGCAATAAGCTTAATGGATTTTCAGATCTCTCCTTTTTCTCCACAGTTGGAGAAACCTTTGGTTTACCCGGAGCTGAAGAGCTATTGATGGAAAACCGCACTGAAGAGCAGATTTTTTGTTTCCACTCTCAACCTCTGCTCTACACACATGTAAGTGCTGCAAAAGTGCAATTCTCTGACCAGTTAGAAAGCAACACTTGAAAGCTTTTTAGGAATTTGTATCTTTTTCCAATCAGACAGAGATGGAGTTGAGAGAAGTCAAAGCACACGTCAGTGACCAGACCCAAGAGGGAGAGACACGTGGCACCAGAGTTCCTGATGAACTTAAAATAAGGATCTAATCCTGCAAATCACTGATTTCAAAATGTATAAATGTGAATAACCAGCACAGAAAATACTCTGCAAGTTGCAGGGTATGCAATAGTAGGTATATCTGCCATTGGTATGAGGTATGGAGGAGTCATTCAAACTCAGGGGACAGTTTAAGTAAATTTGCTTTTTAAAAAAATTAAAATCTTTTTTTTCAAACCTGCTCCCTGCACTTACAGATCAACAAAATAACCGCACACTTTGATGAAATACCTGAATAGATAATTTCTCATCTGCAATGCAAAATGCACGTTTGTTTTGCATAACACAGTGTGAGCTGAGGAACCTGGGAGAACGAAAATAATGCTTGACTCAAGGACTGAGTCAGTCCTTGACTTAAGGGGCTTGGTTCAATACCTTATAGCTTTTCAATTTTAATATTTAATTTTTTAGTTAAACACTTAGGCTCATTTCTGAGCTTGTTCTTTTTCCTTTTAAAAAGGCAGGGTTTTCTCTAGGACACATTTAAGAAGCTAGTGTAAACGCTCAAGGGTCATTGTATAATTTTCCCCTTTTATGTTTCCAAAGTTTCTTTTCCCATTCCTCCACTACCTCTCCTTTTTTCTCCTTATTTTCCTTTTTCCCCTTTGCCTATAGGGCACGGGAAAGCTGTTACTGTGCTCTCAGAAAGCCTTAATATGAAAGAATGCCCTGAACACATATAAAGGAGACGTTTTCCCATAGTTGTCAGTCTTAAATGGTCTCTCTAACACTAACCCTAATTATTAAAAAATTATTGTAATAAAACCCCTAAAAATTCAGACTGTCAGTATTGTCCATACACGGTGTTTAGGCAAGTCCAGAGTCTGCTCCCCTGATACACTGGATGTACTTCAGCATCCTTCTCCAGCCTACTTGCCCACAGCATCCTAATTTCGATTAAAATAAACATTTCAACCTAAATTATCGCATTCCTACTAGTTCTACACACTACATGCCATTGGATTTATAATTTTACTTTAAATATTAACACCCTTAAGCTGCTATTAAAAAAAAAAAGGACTGAAATTAAAAGCAATGTTTTTGACTAACATAAAACTGCTGGATTGCCCAACAAAACCTGTGAATCTGACAAAACATTCGATCCAAACGATCTTGGCACTTTCCCACTGCAAAATGGCAGTGCAGATGGTCGTGAAGATCACACCACGTTCTCCAACTAATGCTTGAGGCACAAAGATAGTGAGCAAAAATCCTTCAGCTCTTAATATGTTACTCACTTGTGCAAATTTCCTGATCCTGCTAAGAGTGGGTGGGAGTCGTTAATATTACAATAGATTTTGGCTTTGATAGCTTTAAAAAGATCTTTAAAAAGCCCCGGGTAATTGAGATATATTGCAGAGTTAAATTATACTTCTAGAAAGACTAAAGGCTATTTGGGTTGCACTGTGCATACAAGTTTCTCTCCAGATTATGGGTTAAATCACTCTTTATTGCTAATCATGTTTCAGCTCCAAGAGAATTGCAATTAGTTAAAATCAATGTACAACCTAACTACCCTTCCGCATATTTCTACTCCTTTTTTCTTTTTTTTTTGAGCAAAAAGCAGTAAAGTCCCTATTCACAAGCATCAGTGGACAACTGCATCTTAAATACCTGAAGTAAACCAGATTTTCCAAAGTATGAGTTTATCTGGCCATTGGTAATACCTCACTCATTTTTAGTTCACACATTTTCAATGGTTGCTGTGGTTTTATTTATATTAAACTTATTATATTGTTAAATTCAAAGGATCATGCTACCAGCCAGCCATGAAGCTACAGAATTAGGACTACCTCATGCAAGACGTTATATCCTGAAGAGCTACTATATCACACATTTTCCCCTCTTCTCCTACTCAGCAGACAAATGTTAATGAATAAATGACATTCACAAAGATAAAAGGTAAATTATTACTGTTTCTCCCTTCAACAATTAAAACCACAATACATTTAACATATCCCAGGTAGAGGACAAAAATGGAAAACACTGATTTTTTTTCTTTTTTCGTACTAGCAGGTGTTCAGATTGGCAATGCAGAATTTTTCCAATGATGGAGGGCTGCCTATAGAACATTAAGACAACCCATTTTTACTACTCCACACATTTTCTTTATTAGCATTAAATATCAGCAGTAGAAAAGGCAAGACCGCATATTGTATTCCTGTATAGTATTCCCACCTGGTTGAGGTAATGATATTCCTCAGGCTGCTTCAGATGAAATGCTGATCTCTCTTCCTCACTTGCTCCTGCCAGGAGGTAATAAAATACATGGTAGTTCCTGGTGACAATTAAAAAAAAAAGTTAAACTTCAAAATATATAGTAGCATTAAGCAGAGAAGCGTATGTAAACCTCATAACCTGATTTTCCAGCTTCCAAACTCAGACCTGAACACTGTTTAGAAATGGCCCATACCCACTTTGCAGTGATGTAAAAGATTAAATTAAGTAATGGAGAATGAGATCCCTCTTTTCCATCCAAGGACATCCACTGCCCTAGAATATACTTTAAGAATTCCTAGCCAACATTGCCACATTTTCCTTCAGAAACATGTGCAATGCCTACATATTTATTAGAATCAAAACAACATATTTCCTTGCAATACAGAAATTATTTTTTTTAATACCTTATTACCACTAAAAAGGTAATGATTTTGCAGTTGCAGTTCTGTAAGACAGAACGGAAAAATCTTCAATTTTTACAGCTACTTAAATATTCAAAATACTTGAATATTACTAATACTAAAAACACCCCAAGTGACACTTCTCTGTTTTGCTTCAAGACAACTCTAACACAGATTAACGCCAAGACCGTAGGAGTATTTCTAAAATTAAAACTTTGCTTTTATGTTGGATGCTTTCCAAGAGGAACTGAGGTTAATCATCTTGCAACACTCAAGAGTACATTTGTCAAGGCTGTATATGCTACTTAACTTCAGGATCAGCCCATGAGCATTTGAGAAAACTTCTCACACGTCTGTCTCAAAAGGGAAACACAGACAGAAGTGCCAAGAGTTGAAAGACAACTAGAAGCAACAAATTTATTTAAAATCAGAGTAATAATTACTGAGAGAGGAGTATGTAACAAATAATACGTTGCAATTAGGAAAGAACAATTTGCTTAAATTTGTTGTCGATACAATTTTAGCTTTTTCTAGAGGCTCTTCTGATGGCTAGTGTGTTAAGAACAGTAAAACAAAACTAAAATACCATCTCCCCCCCCAACTAGATATTAAATAGCTTACAAGCTGTACAAGAAAATAAATGGTACATAATAAGCCATATGACATGAATCATAAAGACAATGGAAAATATAAGTCAAGGACTGTCAATAAAATAACGGAGTTTATTTTCCCTGGGTTACAGTACATCCCTCCCTAAACAGCAAAATATAAAATGCATCATTTATCTTTGAAGCACAGGGTTGAGCAGTGTGAAAACCCTAACCCCCTCTGCCAGCCCAAACAGGGTTTTAAGCTATCTGTGCCACGCTATCAGCATATATAGAAGTCAAAACCAATCCCGTAAGCAAAACATAGGCACCTACCGTTCATTGTGCTCCTGATAGACTAGTCTTGATTTCTCCAGGAGGTACTTTTCAACATAAGCTCTGGAAGGAAAAAAGAAAAGTGTTATTCATTGACCCAATATTTGAATTAAATGAACATAGCTTACCAGGACTTTTCAGTCTTAGTACGCACAAAAAAAAGTTTCAGCCTTGTTTCACTTAGTTATATAAATTTCTTCCTAGGCAGAACAAGTCCAATATTATGTTTGGCTTTTGAGGTTTTTTTTGTCTTGATACAAAGCCAACACTAACTTGGATATGAAAAACACGATCTCAAATGCATTAGCCTATGGGCAGGGAGCGCAGGGGGAAATTTTGACAGCAATGAAGAATCTTGGATACCTACTTAATCCAAAGCCAGCAAAATAAAATTGCTTGCAGACCAAGATTTGCGCACACAAGAAACGTATCTGGGTGCAAAAGTTTGCAAGATCAGATTTAGCTGCAGAATCGGTCCGCAAATCACCATTCCCTCTTCCAGAAGAGCCACTTCTCAACAAAAACTCAGGCTATTAACTTGTAGCTATGGTCTAAAAAGTAAGCAATTGCAAAAGCTCCTTATTGGAGTTTACATTTTATCCTAAGAGCATCCATAATAAACATGCTTAATTTACATATTAAATACTCTTTTCAAGCTTGTAAAGCTAAAACAAGCTTCAACAGGTTTTTTCTTCCAAACAATACTAACCAGTAATGATAGGGATTTAGAAACCAGAGTTATAATTGGCAGTTTTGATGATGTAGCTGTGCTTTTCCAGCTACAGACGCCCAGTGACGTGGCACCCACATTAGCAGCCACGTATGAATCGGGAAACCCAACAAACCTTGCTCACAGTAGGACAATAAAGGTGCCTCTACACTTGCTTCTCCACCATAGCCTCCAGGTAGGGAAGACAGACCTATTTATTACTTGCATTTCAGAAGTTCTCCCCTCCTTTCACTAAAAACTACAATAAAATAAATAATTTGGATGTGCTGCAGAGGTTTTGTGACAACTCTTATGGCAGCTCTTCGGAGAGGCTACTGGAAATGGCATATCCAACCGCCCATGGGATGATCTTGCTGGATAGGAGGAGTAAAGAAATACAGACAGTAAAGCAGTATTATTCCTCTGTATGATGTGTGCCAAAAAGGTTTATTCTTGTTTATTCCCTGTGAGGAAGCTGAGAATAGTCTATGGATATTCCTCGCCGAGAGGTTTTTTTTTTTATCCCCTTTCTAACCTGAAACCAATTTTTCCTTTCCAAGCCACGCCATAAATTTACTGCAGGCTCAGTGAACAGATGAGAGAAACACATATCAGTGTCCCAGATCCCACTCCCACCCCGGGTAGTAGCTCAGCTCACTGCTGTACGACAACCTGGATCACGTCCGCCGCCCTTGACATTTCATCCCTTCCCCTGTGATTTCTGCTCTTATTACAATTGTGTGTGTCCCACCCCTCAAATCACTCTCATGCAATAATTTAGGTCGGAAAGGTCTTCTAGAGGTCATCTGGTCAAAACCACTATTTAAATCAGGGCAAATTTTTTTTTTTGGTAGGTGCAACTAAAATACTGTTTTGGTAAAATACTCCTTGCTTAGTGTAAAGGTCATAATGAATGCATGTCCCAAGAAGAACATATGTCCCCTCTTGTAATAGGATCGTGAAAAGGAAAACCAATTTAAGTATAAAAAAGTAGATGTCTCCAAGTGTTTTCTTTTTATCTACTGTGGTCAATTATATCAAATTTACCTTTAAGAGTAAAGAAAAGGAGTTCTAAGAGTATGTTTTCATGTCAAATACTAATTTAAGCATGCTACAGAGCCTGTACTTAGCATCCTAGGTAACATATCTGAATTCTGAGACTGAATTTCATATACAATTACCAACATGCAAAACACCCAAGCACAACATGCTTGAAAGCGCCAACTCATGGTATTTGAGATACAGCCTCATGCCATTGCACAGATTTACCATTACACCAGTGCATTGTTGCTTTTAATTAAAATGTCTCCTATCTGGCTCTTCTGCAATTTTATGGAGCGTGTCAGATGTTGAGGCTTTTGATCATCTTAGGAGGACTGAACAGGTTGCAAAGACCTTCCTCCAGAACTCGCTTATCATTGAACAGGACATAATAAATTCATAAAGCCTTACGGGAACGCACTTAACTATAGCCATTGCTCATGCTCCATCAATTTTAAAGACATCTTCAAAGACTTCATTTCATGAGGTGGGGTTGGTGGCTACTAAATCTCTTGGCTATTACATCTCTTAAGTCTTAAGTTTAAATTCACTTCAAGTTTTGGGTCATTATATTCGTAGGGTTTGTAAGCAAATATCCAACTGCTATTTTCAGCCTCCGAACAGAGCAAAATTCTGATTCAGGGCTGCAAATTACAGTTACATTAACAAAGCAAATAATATGCAGAATACAGGGTGATAATTGACTTGGGTTGTGTTTAAAATCTATGCTAAGTTTAAAAAAAAATAAAAATACTTGTGATCTTCTTTGTAAGACTATGGAATAAAATTGTGGTCTTGTATGCCAGGAACAGCTCACAGGTTTTTTTAAATGCCTTTTTATTTTCATTAGGGCAGCACTGCAAGCTTATAGCAAAGCACAGTCACATCACACTGTGCAATCAAGGACCAAGAAAGTGCATTTTTTTTAAAGAGGAGAGAAAATTCCTCTTATTATATGAACTAGAGTATACAAATACAAATGTTACTTGCACCTATCTGCCAAATATAAATAGAGGCCACTTGCACAGAGCTGACATAGCATGCCAAGATAATACAGTGTTAAGGCATTTGTTAGATTCACGTTACCCTGTATTTCAGTAGGTATTAAAAAAAATTGAGGCTTATCCTTTTAAGAGAACTGTTCGCCAGAATTAAGGAAGGAAAAAAAAAAGAAAAAGAACATCTGATTTGATGTAGGATGAAAAAACAGCGGGATGGTACACAGAGTACCCAAGCTCACTTGAAAAATTAATGGAAACTATTTGTGTGATACTGTTCTGCTGGAAAACAAGAAAGAAAAAAACTTAAAAGCAATTCTCTAAAATAACAACAATGTCCCAGCAAGAGATCTCTTAGCTAGCTGCAGAAATCATACAACCCCTGGAACGCTACTTCTACTCTTCGTTTTTCCAACTGAGTTAATTAACCTGGACAAAAAGCAGAGTTAACAAAGCCCTGCTCATTTAGAGCTAGCTTGAGTCACTTTGTGATGACCTGATGCCATGTAAATTGTCTAAAGCCAAAGAGAAAGCCAGGCTTAAGTAAGCCCACCCAGAAGGTTTCATCCATAGGCTTCCAACCATGCAGCACTTCTGCTGCAGCCCTCCCCAGGAGAACGAAGGTTTGAGTCACAGCTGGATGTCCCATGAGCTCTGGGTAGCAGAAAAGATGCTGAAATCAACTGTGGAGAACCACAACGGAGATGAGCATCTCCTTGCAATGGCCCGGGCGAAAGAAGAGGCCCTAACTGCTCAAGGGCTGGGTTAAAGAGAGACTTCAGGGTAGAGACAGAAACATATGGGGAATTAGACAGTGATCAAGAAGAGTCTGGCTCCATTGCCTCTGTACCACCCATCAGGCAGCTGGAGATTAAGTCTCCTCTTGGCTTTCTCTTCCTGAGACTGAGCAAAGCCAGCTCACTCAGCCCCGACTTCCTACCATATGCTCCAGTCCCCTAACCCATCCTAGCTAATATGTTCTGCTTTCCTGCCTTAACTGCTATCTTAAGAGGAAAAGTTCCATTTCAGCTTAATTACAAAGCTGACATCATGATTAAGGAGAGCTCGACTGGCTTGAAGCCAGCTCAGGTGTATTCACACTTCAGTGTGCAGCTCAGATATGCCTACATTTTCATACCAATGGATTTAAATATGCTAACCCCCCCCCCCTCCCCCCCCGTTTTGGGAAACGTACTGGCCAAAAAATTAACCTTCTTTTTCATGTACCTCCTACAACGGCCTGTTTAGGCTCCTTGTGCAGGTATGTACAGCATCTTCAACCTGATTCCCACTTACCCTCGCACAGTGCCCGTCTCCTGATAATTCACTTGAATAAATTTGCCAAAGCGACTCGAGTTGTTGTTATGTGCTGTTTTTGCATTTCCAAAAGCCTGTGAAAAGAGAGAGATGCCATCATTACGTTCCAAAAGCCACCACTTCACCTTATTTATATGCACGTCACTAACAACTTAACTTTGGGGATTTTGCTATCATTGTACAATTAATAAAAAGCATATGGTAAAAGTTAGTTGAATGGTCTACAAAATAATACAATGAGCTTCTGGGGACCATATTCATTTTTAATTTGGTATTCATGAAGGGCAGATAAACACTGTTTAAAAATAAAGTGTTAGCTGTATAAGAGAGATTTAATATTTGAAGCTATTATAGTCTATATTAAGGCTGTGCTTTATTCATTTAAATAAATATAAAAGTACACTGCTCCAACAAGACTCTAAATTTTAATGAGCTAGAGGAAGCTGCTTTTTAATTATATATGGAATTAGGGAAAAAAATGCTTTGAAGCCTACTCAGATATTAGACAATGTCATATATAGCACCAGCATAACGCAGAGTATTTTCAGCATTTCAGACACTGTAGTTTTGATTTGCTGCTGCTGTTTTTCCAAAATCAAAATGCTTTTAAGTCTTTATTATGCAAAGCTTTTATTAAAACCCTGCCTTACCGAGGCACCTAATACAGAGAGTCGTTTATTGCCATTTAAAAGAAATCTCTGAACAGAAGAGCTATTGGAAACCTGTAAGAACTGCAGCTCAGCTTCACTGAAAACTGGTATTTTCAATAGTGCCTAAATCACTTTAATAATAATCTGGCCCACAGTGACAGAATCTGTCAAGCTGCCAGGTCCAATTAATGTTTCATTTATTAAACCAGTTTTGATAATCATGCACATTTTCTTCTAAGGCAAACTTATTTGAAATAATTATACGCAAAATAATTTCTAAGTGTTGCATGTGTGTGGACATTGAATTACAATTACAAATACATTTTGTGCTGAGGCTTAATATCAGAGCTCAGCTTGGAGCTTCCAATAGATTTATTCCCTGCTCAGCTATTTATTAGAAAAGATTAAAAGGGCTTTACATCTATAATCTGAAGCTTTTCAAATGACCCTTTCAGATTCAACTTTGCAACTAAAAGCAAAAAATAAAGGCCAAATTAAACAAAACTTTGGCAAAAAGGTATCAGGCACCTTCAGTACCTGCGTGATGCATGCTCTCACATCTACTTTTATCTTCCCGGGCAGGTTTATTTAGCAATCTGGTTAGATTTAATGATTTAAGAACCGAAGGAGGTTTGCTAACAGAATAACAACGTGATTTTTTTCCCCCTATTTGAATACAGGGATTTGTTTAAACTCAGGCTGTTGCATATGAATTTGCTTTAGTTGACTAAAACATGTTCTGGGATAGCTAAAACCTGCCAAGCAAGCTGATTATACTTGAGAGAGGATTTCAGACACACAGCTAAGGAACGCTCCCCTACAGAGAAGGGCTGCTCTTTTCAGGCTGCTCACACCTGTTTTCTGCTTATTCCCCCCCAAAACCCTCCCCACACCCAGCACACCTCCTCTACCCCACCCTCCAGAGGGTGTCGAAGATGCCCACACCTCCAGGTGACCACCAAAGCCCCCAAAACTCTCCTGGTAACAAAAATCCAGGCATCCTCTCCCCCAAAATAGGCGTTTTGGTATTAAAAGACAGGGTGCTAGTTAACACTTCCAAAGGATTTTACCTGTCCTCCTCCAGGTATTTCAGTGAGCAGAGACACAGCAAGAAACTTATAAGCAGAATATGTTGATATTCAACACAAGCCAGTGCATCGCCATATATTTAGATACTCATTTTAAATTATATTAATTACGTTACGAGCATTTCCCTGCAATAGGATCGACTGTAATCTGAGACGTCACATTAAAGTAATATGATAAATTTTCTCTATACCTAATTAATGTTGCTCACTTGAGAACAAACGAGCCAGCAACAATATGAACTTTAATCACCTTTTCATATAATTTAATAAAGAATTCAAGCAAAAAACAATATTAAAAGCATTTTCTGGTTTGGTTCCCTGTACTTATACCTTAAGTAATAGCTTATGGAGAGAAATAAGGTCTGTTTATTAGGATTTCTTTGGGAAGAACCTTACCCAGGAATAAATTTTTTTTATTCTGTAACAAGGAACATTTAGAGTCAGGAGAAAATGTTTCAAATATAGGAGTGGGGAACTGCGAGAGCCCTCTTTTTTTATGAGTTTTTTCTGGATTAACATGCCAGACCACATTATATTTTATAACCCAAACGCCTACAGAAATCATAACCCATAATATCCCTCTTTCATGCATTTTCCTTTACTGCTGATGTAAATGAGAAAGCTCTTTGGATCACATCTTGTTAAAACTTAAGGCTGACTCTATGGCAAAGGCACGCTGGTGAAGGGCCAACAAGTAGCTAAAGAAATGCCTGATGTTTAACTTGAGACAACTTAATACATTTTTGTTTGGTTTACTCACCGGGTTTCTTTAACAGAACTATTGGGCTATAAAAAAAAGTGCTATTAATTCAATTTATGCATGCCTAATCTAGATATACTTGAACAGGACACCATGTCCTTCTGCAACCAGGGCATAATATAATAGTTCAGCCTCAGAAAACACGAAATGAGTTACAACTACTTCCCTAAAACAAATTATCTTCTGTTCGTATTATTTCCCTTTACTGACTCATTGATTCAAAGCTGCTGAGCAGCTCAAGAGACAAAACTCCGTAACAGCATTCCTAAAATTCTGGGGGAGACCAAAGCTTTTACTGGCCAGGGCTCAACATTTTGAAGGAAACAAAATTCAATACATTCCTCTGTAGGAGCAGAGCATCTTCTGGACTCGGCGCTGGTGATTCAACAGTTTAGAGAAGGCAGAGAAATGAGCAGCTCCATTCCTCCTGCCTCCTACCACCCTTCTGCACAAAGAAATGCTTATCATGGACAGCAGGGAAAAAAACCACACCACTAACGAACAGTTTCATAGCTAAATACTTCACGTTCCTCCTTGCCTGATCTCCAAGGCTCATGGTCTCTTCATTTTGGACCAAATATTAATGCAATCTGGATTAATTACAGATTACAGGCAGAATAAGGATTATTTTAATGCCCTTCCTGAAATAAGGTTATTTTCCAAACCCCTGCATCTAGGAAAACACTGCAGTGACTTGCTCTCATATGGCAACGGCAATAAGATGCTGTTATACAGATAATCCTAACTGAATGGCATTCCCCTATAGAATAACAGCTGCATTCCCCTATAGAATAACAGTTTCTGCGGTGAAAGCACTAGTGGAAATACGTGCCTTTGCTGATGTATTTAAGGTCCCCAGCCTTGCCATTCTCAATGAGCCTCTAGTACTCACCCTTAGAGGGAAAAATAAATACATCATTTTATCTTTGGTATATAGAAATAGAAACATATTCATAGACAAGAGTTTTTAAATGGTTTCCCATCTACTTGAAATGTAAATTTAATTTTTTTGAAAGCCGTACCATGAATTTATCAGAAGAAAAGCAAGCCAACTGCTTAAATCTCAATACGGGCTATGTCATCATGGAATAGTTATATTAGTAGTTATATTCCATCGTGGGGCACTGAAGGGACTGGGAGCAAGATTTAGTCATGCTCATTTATGCTAGGGACAAGAAATAGGTTAATATCAGACAAGAGACTGCTGGAAGACTTGTATTCCCTGGTTTACTGTGAATTTTGGAATTAATGAATCAAATGCATTCATAAAGTATGAATGACTTGTAACTGTATAAGCAAGGTGGAAACTCAAAGTGTCAGCCAACAACATAGCAGCCAGGGAAATAAAACAATCATCTGAACTTATGTAAATAAAGATAATATTTGTGAATTAAAATCTTTGCATATATAGGTGCTGGTAAAGGACAAGATGGGTGCAGAGTCCATACAATGCCCAAACAGCCCTACCTCTAATGCACAGGGACTGAGACAGCATAGGAAAAGTCCATTTACCATCATATAACATCAACACAAGGCCAGGGCCAGAGTCAGATGGACATGATACAAATGATGTAACAGCAAGGATTCAATGTACATCAGATGTGCATTCGCATGCTTTACCTATAGCTTCTGTTAGAGAAGCCCAGCATATGCTTCCACAAAGAGTGGTGGTTTTAAACATGACCTGTAATTTATTTCCGTTTTTGAAGGCTATTTTCCCAATATTCTATACATTATGTTTGAAAAAATAATAATTCACAACTGACTTTATTCCAAAAGAAAAAAAGACACAGCAAAAAACCAGCATATTGAAATTTTGTAATTTTAATGTCTTTTTTATGTGACCAGGGCATTCACTGGCTTCCTAAGTTGTTCTCTGTAGTTATGAATTCCTTTCTGCATCTTGAAACGTAAGCAGATGGATGATAAAGATCATTTTTGCTTGTTTTCATTCAACCTGCAACCAAGTACCCAGCACTCTTCTTGTCCTGTTATATTGCTTTTTAACAGAAATATATTGAATTATGGCCAGAACATAAAATGCATCTAGACTGCTTAAGTTAGAGCCTTGCTAAATCCCTTCTCATTATTGCTTCTACCCTGGGAAATACTTTTTTAAATCTGCAGCTCACTGCCTGATAAAACCTATCAATCTGAATTGCACTGCTAAAACCATACAACTTTGACATATCTCCCCCAACTTTTGATTTCTATAAGGAGTCCTAAAAGCCACCTCTATGCAGCAGAGACCACAACACCTAAATAAGTACCACAGCCAAGAAGTATGAGCTACAACTTGAATTCTTGCAAAGTAAAATAGCATTTATGTGAATCCTTCAAGGCGTTGTTCTGCGTGGCCAAGTAATAATACTGAATATTTAGTTTATAGCAATTAAATATGAGTTCAAGTGCTGACACCTTGTTCTTTAATTCTCTCGGTCGTGGCTAGATGTTCCATGCTGCCTAATGAAACCATCGATGCTTTTATGGCAAAAAGCACAAACCACAAAGTATTTATAGCGTTCGTGCTGCAATGCTTGAGCAGAGCTCTCACCAAGAATGACCTGCAACCCTGAACTGCTGAACACTGACCTTTAAAATCTTTTAAAGATTTCTCTTTCGTCTTCCTTTCTTCAGCGGCCCACTGGAACACATTGCAGAGCCAAACCCCAATTTTCCATTTCAAACCACAAAGGTGACACAAAGCAGCTTAAACACAAGGTCTATAACGACAAAATACTTTTTTTTTTAAATTACAAATTGATTATGTTTTTCTCTAACATTTTAGAGAAAATTTCTCCTGGATGTTGACACGAGCAGAAGACTTTGAATGGCAAATACAAATTTGAAAAGACTATGTATGCACATATATATCTAAAACCTCCAAGTCTCTCACACATACCAGGATTTATATACAACTTCAACCAATGCACAACATATTTTAAGGTATTCCTCCTCAATGCACTCCCCACCCCATTTAGTTGATAACCCTCATGGCATCTCCTGGTTGGCAACACCTACAGCACACAGAAGGTTGAGTGAAATAAAACAACTCAGTATTTGTAAAGGAAAGCATTTGCAAAGTTCCAGTTGCTGCCGTACCACAAGAAGGAAAGAAAAGAAAACAAACAAAAAAAACCAACAAAAAACCAACCCAAAACCCCTAGATCTATGTTTATCTTCCTTGCCATGCAAGTCTGTTACAGATAAAAGAAGAAATTAAAAGCACTCAAACCTCTGCAAGCCCCGCAGCAGCTGGCTGTTCAAAGGTGCCGGTGACTTGATCCATGGTGGGAATCCAACTCCCCATCAAGCCAAGAAACAGCAACTGCTCTAGGACAAGACCCTGAGTCTACTTCACCTGCTTTGAGCACGGATGGACCAGACGTCCTCTGGAGGTCCCTGCCAACCTCAATCATTCTTCAGTTTTCAAGTATCTAGCCATCTTCCTCACTACTCTGGTGCAAAGAGAGCAGGGACGTGAAAGTCATGTCTCAGCACATTACCTAGAAAAAAGTCCAGTCCTATACTAGTCTTTGATAGCAAACCACAGCAGAACTTCTCTTCGGTGGTGTTTGCTTTCTGAAGCGTCTCCTATTAGTGTGATTTTTTTTGCTTACAAGCTTCTCAAAACCATGTAGTTTTTTGTTTCTTCCCATAAAATTAGTAATGCAATTTTTTTAAGCTGGCACAGCAACCAAAAGATGCAACCCCACCCTCTCTTTGTTTTTCACTCCCCAAAGAACCTTTCAAATACAGAACCTGCAAATTCTTCAGATGGGGAAAGTCCAAAGGATAAAGACACCTGGGAAGTGGTGATGAGACCCTTCCTCTCCCTCCTGTCCATATGGACCTTATAGAGAACAGGTCATAGAATCATTTAGGCTGGAAAAGACCTTCAAGATCATCAAGTCCAACCATTAACCATGCCCACTAAACCAGGTCCTGAAGTACCCCGTCCACTCACTTTTTGACTATCTCCAAGGATGGTGACTCAACCACTTCCCTGGGCAGCCTGTTCAATGTTTGACAACCCTCTCAGTAAAAAAATTTTTCCTAATATCTAACCTAAATCTCCCTTGCCACAACTTGAGGCCATTTCCTCTTGTGTTATCTCCAGCCACCTGACAGAAAAGACCAACACCCACCTCACTACAACCCCCTTTCAGGTAGTTGTAGAGAGCGATAAGGTCTCCCCTCAGCCTCCTCTTTTCTAGACTAAACAGCCCCAGTTCCCTCAGCCGCTCCTTGTAAGACTTGTGCTCCAGGCCCCTCGCCAACTTGGTTGCCCTCCTCTGGACACGTTCCAGCAACTCAATGTCTTTCCTGTAGTGAGGGGCCCAAAACTGTCCACATGAACAGGCTTGCAAAGACTCACTGAAGGTCCAAAACTATATTTAAGGGGTCTCCCGGCTCCAAACAAACATACCATTTGTTGCATTTATGAAGGTTAAAACACTCTTCATCCCACTGTCAATGACAGCGCACTACGCAGAATTAAACTCAGCAGTATTCTTTCAATATAAAGCACATCAAATACTTCATTTCATAATTACAATTACTGAATGTCAGATAAGCAAGTTCTACCATATTAACAGACATACATACTTTCTTGTAATTTAACTTATGTATAAAATACTAGTCTCATGATACAGGCTATGAAACATCTTTTTTACCTTTTTTTTTTTTTGTTACAGATATTTCACGTCAACTAAAAATGTCTTACTATTGTAAAAGGTTTGCAGTAAACCTACCTGGCCACAGCAAAACTGAGACTATTCAAGGGCAGCAATTCCTCCCTCTGCTAAATCAAGCTGCCATCCTGGGACAGAGCAATTAACCAACGAATTTTTTGCAGTAATTAGGCTTAAAATACAGGTCACTTAAAACTGCTTGTCTTTGTGCATTTAGAGGTCACACTCCCTGATACAAATATGGGAGAAAATGACTTTTAATGGCAGAGCACTGATTTGGAGAAGGTTTTGGGGTCAATTTAATTGAATAAAAGAAGTGCCAGTGTATGTAACGGAAATATCAAGAGCATCATTAAACACACTTAAAAAGTAAGATACTCTAGATAAAGTACTATAAAAGTCATTACGACACACACTTGCTTGGGAGATTCAAAGCTCTGCTGTTGCAGGTGCTCTATCAGTTACGTAAGAAACAGGATTTAGCATCTGCATTCCTGGCAAATGCTTCAACATTGGCAGAATATTCCTCCTTTTCCCATACTTAAGCATAGGATCAGCCCATTTCAGCTTCTTCCTTTTAAGCAACACTTCGGAAAAAGAGGAATTACCACGTAACCACAGTGCAACAAAATAAAACCCCAAAACAAACCCAAAGCTTCCTACTTAAGTCCTTTTCCCAAATGGGGACAGTTTTCCTATACAAGTGCCATAACAGGAAAAAAAACCTGGCTAAGCTGGCAGACAGTTGTCGGCAAACATCGGTATGGATAGATCCTGGAGGCAGAGGCTGCCAAATGTGTAAGGTCTGGCTCACATCTCTGGTCCTCTGCTCATACATTTATTTTTTTATGCATAGGGTGGATGGCCCCGGGAACAGCAGCCAAACGCACGTGTTTTCCAGCAAGCTCGCTCACATCAGCCAACAAACATTTTGGTGGAGAAAAATCTTCAGCACGGGTTCAGCTTCGGATTTACAGAAGTATCCCAAAATGAAGTTGGGAAATTCAATGTTATTACTAGTGGTCTCTCCAACCCAGGGGATGCTTACAACTCCCAACATTTATATTTTGCAGCCAAAGAACAAACTTTACTACATCAGATGCAGATAGCAAGACTGCCAGGTTCCAGGGCCCAGCAAAATCTCCTTAATCAGTGCTTCAAATGATTTTTTCACACTGATAGAGATCTAAAATAATCACAGAGCAATAAAATGACCAGCTGAAAACAAGTCATGGCTTAAGGAGGAGACTCTACACTCCCCCGGTAGGCAATACAAGTACCATAAACAAGCACTACAGCAGAAACAAAACAGCACTAATAGAGTACTGACAGATAAAAAACCCTTAATATATATTCAAAGTGACTATCAAATAGGTTATATTGTATATTACAACATCAAGTCATACCACAATTTCCTCACCTTGCATAATCCATTTTTGCAGAGCTAGATTAAGTACAGCGATGCATCACAAACAGCTGATACTGCAATTAAAGCTTCTCTGTAATTGCTAGAAATAACCCTGCAGTGTGTCAGGACCACAGCTGATTTCCTTTACTTTAAATAATTTAGTTGCAAATAATACGTCCCTTGAGCTGAGCAGATGACATGCATAGCACCAGGATTGCCCTTTTTCTCAAGGTTGAGGCTTTTGAGTCTCCAAAGCTGTTGACCACTTGTGTCTCATCTGCTGTGAGGCCACTGTTAAAGAAAATATGACTATTCCGTTTCCAAATCCAGACAAACATCCATGTGTTTCAGTGCTCTGCAGAAGATGGGACTAAATTGCTGCTTCTGAAGCATCTCCCATAGCTTTTTAGTGCATCGAACATTACAGACAGCTGGATAAAGGCAGTCCTCACCCATGGCTTCATGTACTTCCAGAAGTAACATGGTTTGAGTCTTCTTGGCTAGAAGCACATTGTCTTGGAAACATTGATGTTTCAAACGATACAATACGCACCATCCCAAACCAGGCACTATTTTTTAAGACATAATTTCATTATGCAAAAACATCCAAGGAGGAGACTACATTCCCTTAGGACAACATTGTAGGACAACATGTTTTGCCTTACACAAGCTCTTATCTCTGTTGTTGCTTTTTGATGGCTCTAGTAGCACTCAGGAGTGCTTGCTGAAGCTGTGACTCACTTATTTTAAGAGCTGGTGATGACAGGTTGGTATCACTGACAGCTCACCCAAGCCCAGGCTGCAGCTCTTGCTGCAACACTGCTTGCTTCAGGTGGTGGAGCTGTGGACCGTCAGCCCGAGGGCAGGTCCGGAAACAAGCCATCAAAGTTTGGGGAGGTCTTCTTGAAGAGGAGCATCTCCAACGCAACACCAACCTCACCTGGAGCCAAGAGCCGCTGCCTAGCATAGAAACAAATCATCGCCCATCGGCAAGAGTGTCATCCTTTGGAGAGGCATCTCCACCAGCTTCCATCCCCTCCTCACCAACCATCAGCCTCTAATTTAGGAGAGGGATCTGGTCTGGTGTACAACCCTTGGACACCCTCCAGCCCCTGGAGGAGGCCTCTCAAAGTCCCTTCCAAACCCTATTTTTTTCCTTTTTTTGAATACAATGATTCTACGTGGGGCCATAAATGTTTAGAAATGAAGTTTCAACTTCCCACTGCATACTTGGATAGCCCAAAAAACACTAAAAAAGTTGAAACATTCACTGCTCTGGGCCCAATACAAGTTTTCCTGCAGTTTGTCACCAAAATTAATGCCACAAACCGAAAGGCAGGAGAAAGCGTCCCTACTGTAACACCTCCCATCTGGAATCTCTTAGCAGAGGCATTGAGCCCTCATGTATATTTTACACACATATTTTTTCCTGCTTTTCCCAAGAGAAATATGTGTAATGAAGAAAAACAAAAACATGTTAGGAGCAACAAAAACATACCACTGTAATACGAGACCCAGCTTGGCTTCTGCCTGTGTTATCCTTCCTCTTAGACCTCAGCTACTTTCTGCTAGTTACAGACAAAAAATAATACAAACCCTCCCCTCAAAAAAAAAAAAATAATTCAGAGCTCTACCATTAAATCAACACAATAGAACCCACATTTTTTTTCTGCCATGTAAAATATCACACAAGTAAGGACAAGGTTAAACGTGAATATACACGTCTCCAGTCCTTCCCTGCTTTTCCACAGGATTATATAAATAATCCACAACTCTCCTTGACGCAATTCCAAAATTTGAAGTGCTACTAAGCTGCAGCATCAAATTTCCATGCATTGTACACAGTTAAGATTACTCACTTACAACACAGCAGCTCTGCCGGGCGGATTCCAGCACTTGCAACGTTTCAGTTGCTGTAAGCAGCTTCGGATGTCTGATCGACCCATAAAAATGTCTTTTTCCCTTTTTAGCCCAGTTCAAATGGTGAAATGGGAACTTAAAAATGCTTATGACTAAGTATTGGGGATGGACCTGCAGGAGCCAGACAGATGCATAGCACTGAAAAAAATAGTTCTCTCATTGGACCGGTGTGTAGTATTTAAAAAAAAAATTATCCTATCAGTGACCAGAATCTTTGATAAGTGCCAGGAAAAGCAACAGCTGGCACTGGTTATTTTTAGGGACCAAAAGAGAAATCTCAAAAATCAATGTATTCCTATCAGGTATTTGGTCTTAGGTGAGGATTCAACTGCTTAAACATGTATTTTCAGCCTTTGGGTAAAGCAAAATAGGACAATTCAGTAGGCACTACTTGTTGCCTTTCCAAAGGTTTTAAATGTGAGTATTTTTGAGGTCATGATGGAGAGGTTTTCTATAAACCGAAGAAGGTTACTAAGCTGGGAGTAAATACGACACCGTACCATCCACTGTCTACAGAGAAAGGAACAGCTGCAATGCGAGCGCAAAACAGCCGATGCCCCATGGCATGAGACGGGCACAGCGTTGCAATTCAGTTTGTCATGCAAGAGGTCTCCAAACAGAGAATGAGCTTCCACTGCAAAGCACACCCTGCCAAAATCACCTCTTTAGCTTTGCACAGTATTCCTCAATACTGCCAAGGCTGGTATTTTTGAAAACAGTCTTTGGGCTTCTTTTTAAAAAAAAAAAAAATCCAATCAAAAAAGAAAGCCCTGAATTAATAAAATCAAGGGAAACGTGCTGAGATTTTGTACTGCAACTTTCCACACAGCAGAAAACACTGTGCAAAACCAACGCCGATATTTTTCTGTTGTCCACCTTTTCCTAGCCCAGCTTTGCAAAACACCGAGCAGTCGGGACAGCGTGTTGGGAGTGTGTTCCCCTGCTTTTCAGAAAGGGCAGGAGTCAAACCAAGCCCACCCTTGGCATGCCAGAGCGGATGTGCTGGCCAGCATGCCAGGGATGCAGAGCCCTCGCTGCTCCTTCTCCCTGTGTGAAGATAAGCAACAGCTCTTCATCGTCCACCTTGGTCAAGCCAGAGAGATTATGAAACAGGGACTCAAAAGCACCTTTACCCTATTCAATTTTTTCATGTATGTATTAAGAAATGTAGCTTGAGGGCATATCTTCCATTAATGGGCAGGATTTTTAACAACACTTCAAGTATTAATTTTTATGCTGGCTATATACATCCAATATCACTGCAAGACTTCAAGTACTCAGACACCAAGGAGCAAAAAGCCTGCATAAACACCTTCCAAATTTCACAGCAAATGAAGCCGGGATCCTCCCAGATGTGAGCTCACTTTACTAAGCAAATGAGCTGATCTCCAGAGCTCCACGCAGCAGGCAAGTGGGAGGAGGATGCCTATGAGCTGCAGCGCAAATTAAGTCTCCAAAGGCATTTAATAACCTTTAACTTCACAATCTCTTCAGTCTTTGTATGTAATGTTTTGGGGGACACCAATTTTTTAAACCTTTTTGCTTTTTAGAAGACTACAGAAAACTAGAATAATGTGTAGTACCACATTTAAATTATAAGATATTCAGGAATAAAAAAAGGTGCGTGATGGAAGGACAGTCGGTGATCTGCTCAGAATAAATGAGCGATGCTCTGTTTGCTGCACTGGGAGTATTTCATGCCACAACACTCTGCACAGCTGATAGCAGGAGAAATGCAGCAGATACGCTTGGAAAATTCACAGGGGCATTGCTTGCCAGAGCAAACAGTAACGGCAGACTTTGTTTTCCAATTAATTTCATGCAAATAAGCAATGCTTTGTTAGAGTACACGCTCATTAAATTCTCTCTCTTCTGTTTTCCTGAAGCAGTGGTTTCCATTAGACAGGTACTGTACATCTAATTTTTTTTAACACCTTTTCTGTTTAATTGCCACCATGCAGCCTGATAAACCCTCTCTCATTGCTCCCCACTCTGAAGATATTCAGCCAACACGCTCCCTCTCCATCACTGTGTAATTAAACACATGGTATACAAGTCCCCTTCTAAGAAACCTGCAAGTTTAGACCAGCATTTCTTCTTCCAAGCTTTGAAGAATCACTACAGTGTGTTTAAGCCTTTTGGTAATTCTTCTGTAACTAAACACATAGTAAATAAATGAAAATCACAACCTGATGCTGGTATCATAGTAGCTGTGATGGGATACAGAGAGAGGCAAGAAATTTTGTAGACAGACATAATATTATCTTTAACCAGAGTAACTGGAATAGCTGGAAAACCCAACAAGATTTCAAGTACATGTCTTCTGCCAGGCTAAGACACATTGCAAAGCTCAAGTACAAATTCAGAGTATTTCTTCTGAATTTAGCAAGAGATTCATCTGTTGAACCCAATGGGAGAAAAGGATCTTTAACCAGAGGAGCACAAGGATGTGAAAAACAAAGGGGAAAAACAAGCACTCCCTGTGCTAAGCAGCAATATATAATTTATAACCTACATAAAAACACATTTTCATGTAATACTTGGAAGCGGGTGGTGACCTAACACGCAGCAACATACCAGAATAAAGAGTGGATCGTTACTAATTACACTTGGTTTGTACAAATTAACTGAGAACCAGCATTTGCAAGGAAAGGAGCTGATGGCATTCCTGCACTTGCTCATGGTGTGGGGATGGACCACTGGAGCAGGACCAAGGGCAGAAGAGTGATGCCCAAAGGCACAATCCTAGCTCTCCAGCTACTGCCCATACCACCCTTACGTGATACAGAGCTTCCGGAGGGTGAACATGACTTCATGACATCTGATCCAAGACGTAATTTTCATGTCCTCAATAAAGAACACAAGACAAGAACACAACAAAACACATAGTTTTAATGTCTTGGATCTCCCTTCAATTAAGGCAGAACTACAGAGATGACAGTTCATATGATTTTAATCAAACTCAGTGGAGTGCATGTGTGTGGAGGTATCAGTCTTAACGGGGGGAAAAAAGGATGGAGGGTATCTTAGATCCAGATCTCACTTTCTTCATCACGTATTATCCACTTCCAAAACCTTTACTCCATACACAGAGCCATAAAGTTACTGCCAACAGACAGCAATCTTTATTCTCATTATACACCACCCAAATCTGAAGCTGCTGAGAACACCAAGGAGAAGACTGCTCAAGCGGTCATAGTATAGTCATGCTACAGTCAAAATGTCTCAGCACGTATCACTTGGAGTGATTTGGAAAGATTTTATTGGGGTAGAGCTGAAAGATGTCTCCCTTAAATAATAAAGAATATGCCATCCTGAAAGTGAGGTTAAAGCAAGGAGCCCAGCCACTCTGGTTGCATTTGGGATTTTATGGATTTATTATTTTTTTAAGCTGCTTATTATTCTATGTCCTTTTTGCATAAGAAGATGCATGCAAGATGTAGCAGAAATTGCTGGAGCGCATCTATTTATCCTGAATGGGGATAAAGATAGGGACGCTGCTTCTGCTGGCTCACTCAAAGCAGCTTTATAAAACCCCAAACAAAAATAACATTAGTGGTAGCTTAGGAGCGTTTTGTTTGCATCTTTAAAGAAAGGGTATTAAATGTATTTCTTTACTGACTTTAATCAGCAAGTAAAATACTACGTTAAAAAATTAAACTCATGAAAACAGCATTTCTTCTCTAAATAGCTCTGCCTGCAGTTCAGGAGGAAGAGGAGGAGTAGGGATGGAAAAGGAAGCCAAAAAACTGACAAAAAGGAAAAATACAGAAAGAAACCTTTCTTTCTCTTGCTGAGCCTCATCTTCTTGTTTATAACTCCCGAAGAGAACAGCAGCACGATTGTCCTACCTCATACTGGCCAGATTTCAGCAGGAAGGCTTTGGTCACTCGGCCTCCGGCATCCGATACGTGAGGCTATTACCCTGGTCATCTCTCCTTTTTTCTGCTGTTTCTTCCCCGTCTCTCCCCTTGGATGACATCCAGGCGGACGGGAGCTACTGAAAATTCATCAGCTGCCTAGTCTAAAGTTACTATAATAATTAAAACCCAGGTAGAAACTGAAATAAGGCATGGAAAAAAAAAAATCCCACGCTGTCAGGGACTGTACAAAAACAGGAAAAAAAGGATGGAATTGGTGCTAAGGAGCTCCAAAATCAAAGTTTGAAGATCAGCAATGCTGCGCATCAACATCACCTTAAGAGGTTCCATCCATATTCTGCTGCTGCTCCCTGGGACGTATGGCATAAATACATGGGGGACTCTATTCCCAACCGGATCAAGATCCTGAACCAGCCTAAAAACATATGGTATAAGTGGGTTTGGGATTATTACTTCATTTGCAACTCTTCCACTGCCGCTTTAGGAAACAAATGCATCAAAGACAACTCATGTAATATGTAGAAAGAGGTGGGAAAATCTCCACGTTGAATTCTCAACACGTTTAAGTACCGATTCACTGAACTGCTCACATTTTACATCCTCTTAACCACATCCCTGGCACCGGTCCACAGCAAGATGCACAAAATTAAACTGAGCTGATTCGATGGCAAGGAATAAGATGAGACCGGAAAATAAAATACCTCCATAATTTCTTTTGAAAACACTTGCAGCAATTGTGAGCGCCCTACCCCAATCAGGCATCCTTGCCCAAAGAAATTTTGCTCCTAAGCAAACTGAAGCGTGGATCTGGCAATCTGGGGTGAAGTCAAATCAAATGTGGTTTGAATCAAGTCAAATAAATGAAAATGCAGCATTTTCTCTCAAAGTATAAAACTTAACAGTAAGCTCAAACCTATTTCACTTTTTACTTAATAGTAAGATCAAACCTATTTTACTTTTTGAATTTCCAGTTGAAAGCTAGAAACTTAATTAAACTCTTTGGAAAAATTAGCGCTTAAAATCTTTCGATATGATAACCATAAAGCAATTAAAAATTACAACCATTAAAGTCAAAATGTAAACTTATGGCTCCTATGGACTTCAATATTTGTTTGCACAAATCCTTTACACCTTAAGTTAGCAGGTAAGACAACTTAGTTATTCAAAAAGCTTCTTCTCTCAGCTACATTTCTCTTGCCAGACAGACACGAGTGACACAGAAAACCAGAAATATTTTGCTTACTTATAATTATATCTTAATGAAGCTTTCACAGCAACAAAAAAACAGCAAGGGCAGGAGCACACGATCTAATGAGCCGCAAGACTTTTGTGGCCTAAATGGAAAAAAACCTACTAAATATTCCTCGATTATCCAACTGCTCAGGTCAATACTGCTCATAGCAAGACAAATACGCCATTTGCATGCTGCCAAACCCTCACTAAGAGCTTATGGACTCCTTTAAAAGCCCAATGATCAATAAAGTGCAATTTAAAAACTTAGTCAAGGGGGACTGCTAATGTGATGGAGATTAAGCAGACAATGACCCACTCTACCTCTAAACTTTAAAATTAGCCTAAATGACAACCTTAATCAGACTTAGAGGGGCAGATATAAAGAAAATAATATATTTTTATTTCATATTTATATATCTCATGTATATACATATTTAAAATTATAGATATATATCATCTGTTATATATTTATTTTATATTAATATATCTCATATATATTGATATAAAATACATCTAGTATTTGACAACTTAGGAAATGCATCTTTGTTGCAGGCTAACACAATGCAGATATTGCTGCATGCTTAATCCTTGAGCAAATGCGGCTGGTCCCACTAAAACAAGGCTTGTTCTGATCAGCAACATCGCCTCCGTGCTTCAGTGGTCTGCTGAGACATCAGCTGGGGGATGCACTAGAATTCAGAGTAACCTCAACTCACATTATTTATAATTTCAAACGCTTTTAAGGAAAAACGTGGTGCTTTGACCTTGTTAAGCTGTAATTGCATTGTCTATCGGATGATGCATTTACTCAAGCATCCAAGTCAGCATCCACTCTGTCAATAAACCCAGGCTGATAGATTTAATTAATAACCCTGCTTGAAGACCAGGCTAACATCAATATGTTGGGGGTTTTTAAAGCATTATGTTTTCTCCCAGTTTTATTGAAATTATTTGGCTTTCCTGTAGCAGATGAAGACCAGATGTTACAGAGAGGGAAGGGCTGCACTAGCCAGAAAGAAAAACCAAGACAGCAACAGGCAGGTCGCACCCATTCATTACCCATATATTTCCCTTCTGCCATGAGGCTATTTATATTGCATCTCTATTATTACAAATATTATAATTGTGATGCAATTCTAGAAACCACAGTTTTCTCCTTTGCTGCCCAAAGTAGAAAGCAGCACGTGAGTCGAAAGGCTTCAGCAAAGTTTCTTTGTGCTGCGTAAGCACTTTGGAAAGCTTCGCTCCCATCTTGTAGCGTTAATGCCAATATTACAGTTTGTAATCCCTCCTGAAGCAGCCCAAGCCCAGGATTAATCCAGGCTTACCAGCTCTTGGATGATACTGAGAATATTAAAGAAGAAAAGGAGTTTGTGTACAGGCACACAAGGCAATTTAGGAAGTATCACTGTGCTTATCGCTAGCAAAATTAAGTATGCATCCTCATTTACGTGATTTGCAGCACAAGCAGAGGAGCAGGACTGAAGTTATTTATCATTTCAAGCAGCAGCATGATGCAAAAATGGGGAGTAAGAGTAAATCACAGGTGATTTAAGAACTGACTGGTCATATGCATGGGCAACTGAAATGGCAGATGACCTACCTTGTTGAATTTTTAGGCATACTTCACAAGCAAGGAAAGGTCTTTGAAGGTCTCTGCTCTTTCCATGATATTATTTTTTTCCCCGTTTAATGCTAATCTAAAACTTCTGCCAATAAGAGTATTCTGATTTAAAGCAAACGTATGGTGGCAATTATGAGAGGGTGCAGGACCAGGTTATTCTTTGCTTTAATTTGCAGAAAAAGAAGAGCAAGGGGGAAAAATGAGCATTGTTGTGCTCTAATTGCAACACAAAAATCACTGCCCAAACCAGGGTTGTGTACGGGCAACCTATATACACTGACAACACTGCTCCAAGGCCCATACTGGGAATTATAGATCATCATCCCAGTACGGACCAGCTGCTATTTTGGGGGAAATTCCTTTAAAACTGACGTAATACCTATAATTTTAAGTTAGCATTGACATCCTTTTCAACTCCCAACTACACACCTATATACTGGAGTAGCATCTCCAGTTATTTGCCAGGGCCACTCGTACACAACAAGCAATATATACACCTTGACTTTTCATTAACAGATGCAATAATTAGCATATCAGACAAATTTCCATTGCTAATTTTTCTCCAAAACATTTTAAGTATCCACCATGCATGTGCTTTTCCATAGCAAAAAAGGGTTTACTCATATTATCACATGCATTCTTCTGAAGCTTGAGAATTAAGTTAAAATAATACTTTTTATAAGGAGGATGCCAAGCTTCACGCCAAGCCATGACCCAGAGAAAGAAGCAGGGTTTTACTTCATTAATTATTTTGGGCTTCTATATGACACCTGCAATGCAGATTTTTTTGTGTGTATGCATTATTATATTACATATATTATTATAGTAGATATTATTATCATATATATTATTTTGGACCTCTATATGACACCTGCAATGCAGATTTGTGTGTGTGCATGTATATATTATTATATTAATATTATATTACATATATTATCATATATATTATTTTGGACTTCTATATGACACTTGCAATGCAGATTTGTGTGTGCATCTGCGGGTATATATATATATATATGTACACACACACAATCTCCCCATACTTGCAAAATACCACCACATATTAATGCTTTCCTCTAGCTGCTATTTGGAGAAATTAAAAATATTTACTCATTATAATTTTTCCTGGAAAGCACATCCCACTGCGTAGCAGGTCAGCTCTGCCCTACGCACGTGGCAGAGCGGTGCCTGTGCTTACGGCCACTCCTCTGCTTGCTGCTGCCATCGCTGCGCCTCAATTAGCGGAGAAGCTTTTTGCAGGGTGATTGCGTGCATTCATCTACCTCTGATTAACAGCTCTGGGAAAACACGCGATGGAGAGGGAATTGACCGATCCGAAACACAGAGGCTAAAACAAAAAAGAGCAACGAAACACCAAAAAAAAAAAAAAATTACAGGTTGGGTTTGGCAGTGTGCTGGGATTAGATCACTGCGAATCCCAGCTTAAATAAAGCTCAAACATGAATTTCCTGACTAAGGTAAAAAAAAGCCTGGCTCAAATTTATGAACTGCTGGCAAGGTTACCTCTATCCCAGAGGCCTCCAAATACCAGGAAAACTCTGGCCCAGAAATGCAGAGTTCAGCCTGATAATTCAAATACATTCCTCTGAGCATCGTTGGTTCTGCAGCCGTAGCCTAGGCAATAAAGAAATAAACTCCAATACTTCCAACTTCGCATTTCTCAGAGCCTTAAATTAAACCATAGAAGTGTATTTCTAAAGCTTGCAAAGTTTATTTTCGATGAAGAAGTGGATATAAGCCTTGTAGAGAATGTTGTTTTAAGGAGGCAACCCCAAATCGTCCCCAGCTCCGTTGGATGCAGCCCACTCCACCTAGATTTTGTGAACAAGAAAAAAAATATGGAATTTTCTATTACTCAGAACAATCTTCTGGATCTCCTTAATTAAAAGATAATGCTATTTCACAGTGACATTTGTAAGATAAGAAGAAAACCCCCAACTGAACCCCACACTTTCCCATATGAGAGACTCAGCACTACCCCTTACACCTACCAGCCTGTATTTTAAATGTTCTGAATTCAGAGAAAGTAGTAATTCTTCAAAAAAAGATTTCACATTTATTAAATCTGTTTGGTCTCTTTCTTTCTTCTTTTTTTTTTTTTCTCTTCTTTTTTTTCTTTTTTTGTTTCTTCTCCAAGCATGTCAGATGCTTCGCTGAAGTCCAGAAAGATTAGATCTGCTTCGATTTGGAAAGCACTCGAGCATTGCATATTTAGGATACAGCTCCCACCCCGATCCACCACACCAAACCTTTGCTCCCCAAACCTGCCATTTCTCCAAACAATTTCCAATTTCCTCAATGATAAAGCAGATTAAAGTTTTAACATTTTGCCCTTATCTTGGATGCAAGCATTTTTATCCACATGCTTTCATTCTCCTTCAGCATCCCTCACACGGCTCCTTGTCCAAGATTTTTCTCCCAGTTAAAAACCATAAGTAAATCTGCCTACGTTGGGACAATCAATAAATCTTTAATCTCTACCACAAAGTTGCTGCATAGGAACCCCATTTCTCTGTTCTTGTTCCCTCCTATCAAACACAAGGATATTACAGATCCGGAAAATGCTGGCAAAAAAAAAAAAAAAGAAAAGAAAAAAGATTTTTTTTTATTGCATTATCACCAGAAATTGCCAAACTTTTCTTTTTTTTCTCCCCCCCCCCCCTTTTTTTTTTTTTAAATTAAAAAAGTCAGCCTCATCCCCCTCAGTTTTTGGTATGCATGCCCCTTTTTCTGAGACCTGTGTTCTCCTCCTTCAAAACTTTACTTTCCTGAAAGTGGTGATGAGGGAGAGAGCAGTTTTAAACAGAGTTTCCTACTCTAAAAAGGTCTTTTTAAATATAATTTCATTTTTTTCTCAAAATTCGTATTTTCTTAGTGTGTTGCATTAGCATTTAAGTATTTTAATAGGACTGCTTGGTAACTGCTACATTTTGTCCTGCTACCAGTCTGCCCATAACAGCATGAACTGGTCTACGTTAAATTAACCATCTTGGTAAACGCAGAAGCATTGAATATGTCCAGTAATGCTTAAAATCAGAAATACTCACAATTACTTGGATCCCTACTTCTCCTATAGTGGATTATATGGTTTCCTGGTACCTTGTATAATGGAAATAACTGAGACAATTTGCTTTCATGACCATAAATAATGGTTTTCCATAACTGCCAACCATCCTGATCTGGCTTGTGCTGTGCTAAATTTTGAATTATTTTGATTCTTAAACACACTGTACCATCTCTTCCTCTAGTCTCGCTTTACTTACAGGTGTTGGTAGGGTCAGGACTCTTGAAAACAGAAACATATCCTTTTAAAAATGCTCTGCTCTTACAGCAAAGAAGATTAAATTATTCATTTCGCATCCAGACAGCTTTGCCGCAGCTGATAAGCACCGGTGTAGGAGGACAGCAGCTCTATTACATAGACACCATTCATTTTATCAATCCTGTCATTAAGACATACCAAAAACTTTAGCTTTCATGTAGCCATAAGATGCATTTTTATGAAAATCCTTACTGGGTTAGCTGCAAGTGGTAGATCCATCCAGGTGTAAGCCAAAAACCAAGCAGCGTGCTGCTGTTCCTATAGGGCTGGCTGGAACAAAGATAATTTATAATAGTCATCACAAGCTTCATGTAATGAAGCTGACCCCCAAAAACCACATCCAGATTTATTAGACAGAGATTGCCACCAATTTAGGAGATCCCTGAGTCACAGATGACTGAAAGTGGTGGCACTAACAGGGAAGCATCACCCTGCCCTGCCTGACATCCTCCCAAGGACAGGATGAAGGATGAGGTGAAGCCTTCATCTGGCTGAGCACAGCCATCCTCATGGGCAAAGGAGAAGGACCTCAGTCTCCAAGACTCTCTACAAAACAGGGTTGGTGCTTACCTACATCGTGAAGCTTCAGGGGAGCAAGCAGTGATGCACATGGGGCACCAATCGTCCCAGTGAAAGCTTCGTTAATTTGTTGCTCACACTGATGCAAAATGGACATAACTTTTTCTTTTTTTAAATGCTTCATGTGTCCTAAAATAAATGATCTGCAAAATGGCAGTGCTGTTTTAAACTCAATGGAAAAAAGACAGTCTTAAAATTCAGCTTGTCCTTTCATCTTCTCTATCTCAGCCTTTGCCCGTAAAAGTCCAAATCCCCAATCACCGCGACAAAGCCAAAGGCTCAACTGTCTGGCACGACGTTTATCCCTCATCCATCTTAATTAAGCGAATAAAAGCAAATTGCAATCGGCTGCTGCAGTAAACGCAGATCCTTTCTGCAAACACGGGAAACAATGATTTTATTTGCCTACCCCAAATTGCTGCTGTGAGCTTCAGCAAGACTTGTGCAACATGGGTTTGGGGAAGGATCACTCCATCCCCCTCTGCCACATACTCCACTAACTTAACATCTATATAATATTTAACCTTAGAGGCTGAACAAATTGATCATTGCTCTGGAGCGGCTATCTGCCTATGCTTTGCTATATTGCCTTCCCTTTTTTAATTGATTTCTGTTGAATTTGACAAAGCTATTTGGTCAAAGCAGGAGGCACTTGGTTAAGCTTCTTTGTATCTGGCAGACACTGGGACCACAAAGAAAATGCAATCTTCTCCAAGCTGTAGAAGAGATGGTCAACACTGCTCATCCCGGCAGTTCTTGGGTTTGGGCATTTTCATTGATACAACCCTAAACAATGATCGCTATTCACACCGATGCTCATGCTCTACTTGCAGTAATCAATGAATGCGTTGACTTCTCTCTTCCCATAGGAAGCATACGGGGAAATAAGGCGTACACATCGTATTGCCGCAGTGCTGTAGTTGGCTCAGGAGGTCTTCAAAGGGAACCTTGACCCCCCCACACTAAATCCACTTCAGTTTCTGCACTCCGAAAGTGCTGCAATTCAAACTAAATCCTGGTTGTAGGCAACCGACATTGTCTGCTGCAGGACCAGATGGGAGCTCATCCGCAGCAAGACCCTGGAGGCACACACATGGGCTCGGCACCGGCTGCTTCCCTCCGCGCAACGGCTCCCTGTTGTGCTGAACCGCTTGCTAAGATATATATAGGGTGTACATGCACATATATAATGTATGCATGTATACATATCTTTAACTCCCATCAAGGTACTTCAGTCCCTTTACAAATATGATGCTTGCAGATCTGTCCAGGCTCATACAGGAAAACAAAGAAGAGACAGGAGCAAGTGCCAGCAATGTGCACATACTTTAGAAGTAACCTCTTCCTTTAGGTTTATATACATCAACAGTCACTGAAGACATTGAAAGGAAAAAAAACATAAACTAATTGCTTTTTGGGAATCAGTTTGTTCCAACTCCAAGAGTATGGTAAGATACCACCACCTTGTCATTGAGTAGACAAGAGAGGGCATTTCTCCTTGGGGCAGCAAAACAAAATGCTCTCACCAGAGATGTTTCGTGGACAGCACTCACGTTTTGTCCCTGGAAGAGCCACGGGGACAGTGGAAACCATTAAAAAGCCATAATTTGTCAACTGCTACCACCAGAGCTGGTTGTAGTCCCCATCCTACAAAGGCTCCTTGTTCTCAGGCTCTTCTGTTCCCCACCAAGGATGACCATGCTGCAGCACAGCACCTATCTGACATCGACCCAGCACCCAAACCCAGCATGTAAAATCCAATACGGCTTCCCCAGCCACAAAAACAACTCAGAAGGGTCTCAGTAAATGGTCCTAAAAGCAAAATCTATATTTTGACTGGAAGAAGGGGGGGGAGAAACAAAATCCCTACTAGAGCATTAATCTTTCATTCCGTGACTAAAAAAAGACAGTGCCATATTAACTACACACATTGCGGACAAAAAGTCTGGACCTCAGTTATCAATATTAAGTCCTTATGGAAGCCTTACTGGACAGTAGCAGCATGATCTTTGATCAAAAACATTACTTATCAGAGTGCTACATTTTCATTATACTATTTGATAAATATATATAGTGAAAAAATCAAACAAAAAGCTTTCAGAAAAGAGGTCCTTCCCTTCATGCTTTATAAAATGTGCACCTTGATATTCAAGTTTAAAAAAAATAAAAGCTTAATACAAACCCAAATAACAGAAACACTGGTGTAATAAGTCAGCAGAAGATAATAAAATGGTATTAAGGAAGACAATTGTTCTCTAATACCGTATAATGCTGAGCATCATCTGGGTTTGCTACGGTTGCATGCAAGCATGAACACATGGTCCCTGCTCGGGTCAGACTCAGGGTTATATTGTACAGCTATATAGATAAATATCTATACAGTCTAGGTATCCAGATACCTAAGGGTCCATAAAGTCTGGATATCAAGGAGTCCCTAAAGTCGAGATCCAGATATCTATAAAATTTAGATCTAGATATAGATCAATAGAGGAAAAAACAAAACCCTAAACGATCAGTGAAAGAAAACTAAAGAAAAGGATAAAAATGGAAGGGTATGAATGAGAATGAATGGCAAAACAAAACAACTCGGCCAAGAAGAGATGGCAAGGAGGGAGGGGAAAAAAGATGGGATGCTTGTACATGTAGGTTCAATAAAATGCTCCTTGTAAGGCAAGTGCTCCACCCAGCAAAAGCAGGGTTTTATTTAGCATTTCCCTCCTGGAAACAAAATAGCTGCTAATTCTTAAGGGTAGAGAAAAAGGCAGCTTCGCACAAACCTGCTTTAATAACTAATCCATTTTCCTGCTGTCATCGCAGGTCAGAAATAACAATTTTTGTCATTCAAGCATAATAAGCTGGACTTTGGTGTAACCAAAGAACTACTTGCTGAAGGTAGCAAATAATGAAAAATAATAATATTAAACTCAGCTACCGATACAGACAATCTGGATATTGCAGGAAGACTCTAAAATGAAAATATTGAATAATTCAGCATCAGAGAAATGGATGAACAAGACACTATTTGATACAGAGCTTGAAACTGTAAAATATCCCCAGCTGAAGAATAACAGCATTTTGAAAGCGCTGGTGAAAAGCATTTGGTGCATGAGCCTTGCTGTATGACTCCTTTGTGTCACTGCTGCCGGCGGAGGCCTGCACAAATTCTTCCCACATTAGGCATCATCTGTATAATCTCTGTGCGCTGCTCCCTCTCTAACCTTTCCGTGCACTGGGGAGGGAAGAAAGCAAGGCGAAAAAATCCTGGCTGCTGCATTTAACACCTACCCCAAACTCAGACCACACAGCAGATCAATAATAATTTTATATATTTTAGATCAAAAATGATCAGAAGTGAGTAATGAGCAGAATAATGAGTCTTCTCTCTCCCCTTCATATAAATCCATTTTTCAGATATAAAACCTCTAGAGCCACATGACACAACCTAATTACTTTAAAATCAGTTTATTGGAAACTGAATGTCATGAACTAAATCAGATTTTTTTTTTTTTTTTTAACGTCCATTTTAATGAAATTTGTTACCTCCCATTAATACTGTACCAAGCAGGAAAAACAATGATTATACTCAAAGTTTACCTCCCATTAATACTGTTCCAAGTAAAAATATGAATATGTTGGATTTGATAATGCCTTTTCTCGCAGAGAAATAATTGCACCATAATTTGCAGTATAAAAACAGCATCACCTTATCCTGGCTATGCACTGCAGGAGTTAACATGGTGGGATCTACCAGCTGAGCTGGATCCCACCTGGGATTACTACAGGTCTTGCATGCATCCAGCCAAATTGCTTGGGAAAAGCAGTGGAGGATGAATGCACATTTAGCTTTAGCATCTCCATGTTGTCCAATGCCACTCGAATACACTGAAAGTCCAGGACATGCTCGATTCTTCTAGTTAATTGATTTTTTTTTTTTAACTCCGCTCAATAGCTCTTTGTTTCGCTCTGGAAACATTCAGCAGCATCTACTGAAATTTTGGCAGCACAGTATCATTTTCACTCGCACCTAACAGCAGCCAGCTCTTCAGCTGCTGCTGCGGGATCTTAATTCAGCTCGGTAAAAGGAGGGAAGGAAGCTGTACATTATCATGGCAGAGTCCTATAAAATAAAATTCAGTATCTTCTAGCTGCTGTTCACATTTTCTTCTAACAATCAGGATTTTAAAAAAAATGAGAAAAATAACAGGTTTTAGACTTCTAGACCTTAAGATTAAGACTATAACTTTCCCATACAAGCAAACCACATATATTGTGTAATATTGCTCCAGAAATCAAAAAGCAATTCCAGTTGCTGTTCCTAAGGTTTCTATGCAAACCACCACCTATTGGGAATGCAAATAGCATTGCCACCACTACAAAAGGCTAGCTGCAATTTTTTCAAAAGCAATTCAAGCAATCAACTCCTTTTTTTCCAGCATAGATGCTGCAGATGCACATCAGCTGTGAAAGACAGCAACAGCTACCCTCCACCACCAACACTGTGTTCCTCAGCCTGTCATAGAAACATTTCTTTTTGCTTCCCCCCCCCCCCCCAAGCAGTTGAGAAATCCCCACTGGGACATTTGAAGATGCATGTAAACAGCTGCTTAGAAAACATGTCTGTTTTTTGCAGTTGCCATTGCAGTACTTCTTGTGACAAATGAGATGTTGAGAAAGTTACGGATGATAAAACGATCCAGTGCAGACTCCTTTAGATCTAGACTCATCTGATACCTGTCTGGGGACCTTCAGGCATACCCGAGCCAGGGAAAAATTTGCTTCTTTTGCATTTTTGCTGAGAATTGGGGGGTGGGGGGGG